>NW_023458560.1:45188924-45222486 GCF_013731165.1 Rhagoletis pomonella
TAAAAATTGGAGATCTGGCTCTGATTCGCGATGAACGCGCACCCCCCACACAATGGCTCTTGGGCCGGACTGAAGAAGTGCACGCTGGTGATGATGGGATTGTTAGGGTGGCAACAATTCGCACCAAATCATCTTTGATCAAGCGAGCCATCTCAAAATTGGTTATCCTTCCAATAGAAGCTGGCACCGATGAGACATATGGTGGGCGGCCGCACGGTGAGCTCCTTTTTTCGTCCACATTGGACGAGGTGGGCGGGAATGTTCAGAATCAATCACTACACTAAAAGTGCGATGGCAACTCCTTAACATTTTGCTTTTGTGTTATTCTAATCTACTGTCATTGCTATTGCTTAGGTCTTGTTCTTTTTTCTCTCAGCACGAAAAGCACATGTGCTAAGTCGATAATTGCAATAAAATTACATTATTACAGATCAAACTGCTTGCTTATTGTTTAAACAAGGCTATCAAATCTAACACACACCCTCTGACGTCATTACTGAAGAAAGGAAGCCGATGGAAATGGGGCAATGAGAAGCAGACGGCCTTTGAAAAATTAAGGAGCGCAATGGCTGAATGCGATCGAGAGTCCCTCAGGACGCATTGCAAGATGGGCACTAGAATTCCAGCAACATACATTCGATGTAAAGTACCGCAAGGGGAAGTTGAACATCGTTGCCGATGCTGTGTCACGACAACCCCAAGACGTACAGCTCAACATATTAGTGCAGAATAAAGAGGCAACGACCTGCAAGTGGCTGACCGAGAAAATGGCAGAGGTGAAGAGGACACCAGAAAAGTTCCCGGACTACACAATTGTAAACAACGAACTGTATCGACACATCGCAGTCCAGATGGATGATGAAGACACGATACCGTGGTAGCTAGGCGTGGCAGCGCCACTACGTGAGAGAGTACTGAAGGAGTTCACGATAGTCCAAGCGCAGGACACATGGGCATCCGCAAGACGATAACGAGAGCGACGGCACGTTACTACTGGCCCGGAATGTTCAGGGACATAAAGAGGTATGTCCGACAGTGTACTACCTGCCAGATTTACAAGCCCAGCCAACAGAAAGCTGCGGGAAAGATGCTGACCCAGATCGCAGAAGAACCTTGGGCTACAGTATGCGCAGACTTTGTGGGACCATTGCCACGATGAAAGCACGGAAACACAACCGTACTAGTCTTTATCGACAAGTTTTCCAAATGGATGGAAATTGTGCCTCTACGGAAGGCGACAGTTGAAGGCCTTAACAAAGCGTTTCGAGAACGCGTACTCGCTAGATTTGGAGTCCCGAAAATTGTTATAACTGACAATGGAACACAATTCACCAGCAGAGAGTTCAAGCGGCTACTACGAGAGTACGGGGTTAAGCATCAACTCACCGCACCATACACGCCACAAGAAAATCCGACAGAGAGGGCAAACCGCAACATAAAGAGAATGCTTGCACAGTTTACCGGAAAAGAACAGCGAAATTGGGACGACTTACTACCCGAAATGATACTAGCGCTTAATACCAGTGTTTGCGAAGCCACCGGCTACAGCCCTGCCTTCTTAGTGCAAGGACGCGAAGCGCGAGCACCAAAAGCCCTCTACGACGAACAAAATTTCGGGACAGGCCATACGATGACGACACCAGAGGCGAAGGCAACGAAAATGCGAGAGACTTGCGCAGGAGGAAATGGCGACCAGTGGTAGGTGACCGAGTGCTGGTGAAGGAGCATCACCTATCGAAGGCGACGGAAAACTTCGCGGTAAAACTTGCGCCGAAGTATGCTGGGCCGTGCCGAGTGATGAACTTCGTTTCGCCAGTAATCGTCGAATTAGACAAGGTACACAACGGTAAGAGGAGAACAGCACATGTGAGTGAGCTGAAGCCATTTTACGGAGATGAAGAGGCCGACGCGGCAGAGTCACCAAAAATCCTTCCCCGGCATGCACCTGAGCCAAATTCGACGCAAGGCGAAGAATAGGTAAATTTCGGTCATAGACCGAAATGTGATAACTCGGCAATTGCCAAATAGGGGAGCGATTGCCTTGAAAAGGAGACCCTAATGGGAGAGAAGAAGAGAAAATATAAGAGAAAAGAGGGAAGAAGAAGAGGGAGTTTCAAAAGAAATAAGAAGAAAAATCAGTTTAAAGAAAGAAGAAGAAGGAGCTTAAAGGAAAGGAAAAGAGGAAGGAAGGAGAACGAGAAGAAGAAGAAGAAGAAGAAGAATCTTCGGATACATCATTTCGCAAGCTGGTAACACTATTCCGATATTGACATATCGATCCCTGCAAAAAAATCCGCCTTTTGGGAGAGTGGGCAACATTGCAACACAACAGCTGAATAAAACAATAACAAACTAAATTATTATAAACCAAAAAATAACAAAATGCAAATAATTTGGAAATATACAGTTTGCCGCGCAAAGGCTACTGTTTCCGAAATGAATAATATAAAAGGACATCGCAAAAGGACCCGCTACTCAAAAAGTGACTGCAGCGATGGATACACGGGCAACTGGCGATCTGTTCAAGGCGATGGGCGTGAAGGACGGCACTTTGAAAGTGCGTTTGCACCGCCTGACTGAAGCGGAGATCAGGCAACATACTGGCGTTGGTGAAGGAGAAAGCGACGAAGACAACGCAAGTCAGGCCAGCACCGAAATATACGTGCGCGAAAGTACAGACTACGGTGCGAGTGATGTGGGGTGCTGGAGTCCTGCATTAGACTATTGCAGCGACTATACGTCAAGCAGTCCAGACAACAGGGTTGGTAGCAACACACCAACCAAATTAACAAGTGCAGGCAGCAACAGCGACGATGAGTGGTATCGAGGCGAAATAGCAAGAGCGCCCACGCCGATCGAGGTGTCATCAGACAGTGAAGATGAACCACGCCGAGGCGAAATGACCATCGTGGAGGAAGATTGCCAACGTCCAGGTGAGGGTTATGTGGAATACGTTCGTCGCATCACCATGACGATGCGCATTTTTAATGGAGCCACGCAAAACACCGAAGCATGGCGACAACCACCTGCGCAGGCGTTGTGCGACGTAGCAGCGGCGACAATAACAACTGATAATAGAGATGACGAAGGCTGCGAAGATGATAGTGCGCTCACCCTGTCGGTGGAGGAAGACCGCGGGTTGGAGCAGTGGTTGGAGGAGTTAGCCAGCATTGAAGCAGAGCCGGCAGACCCAGCGGTTGTACGGGAGATCGAGCGATGGTTGCAGGAAGATGCAGCAAAATCAGCAACAATACCCGTTACCATGGGAACTGGTAAGGATCATCGAAGAGCGGCTTCAACGGCAACCAAGAAGACGCCAAACATTCAGGCATGCGGTGGGTACAATTGGGTACCGTGTACATTACATTACAGGCGCGGAGATGGTGACGATCACGCTTCCAGAGGGAAGTAAAGGGGGGGTGTGAAGACCCCAAGTCCCTACACTCAGGGACTTCACAATTGGCTGTCACATTTAATGAAATTGAATTGTTGAGTTTTTATATTATATATATATATATATACATGTACGTAGAATTTTGAATTTTCCATAATTGTTATTATCAGGGAACGGATTTTATGGAAATTGCTTTTTTTTCTGCTAAGGAGATAGAGTATATTCGATTAAGAATGTCCACGATTTAGCTTTCCCTGATTCCATATATACATATTTGATGTTGCCTTTCTTTGCCTTTTTTAAGATATTTGCCTTTTTTGCCTTTTTTTTTGCCTTTTTTAAGATATTTGCCTTTTTTTGCCTTTTCTACCTTAAAAAGGGTATTAAACATTTAGTACATTCAAGGCTTTTCTTCGCGAAAATCGAATGAAAATGCTGCCAGAAAACTTCAAAATGCATCTTGTGGTTCAATGTTACTACAACTATACAGATTAAATCTTAAGAGTTAGAAACTCGAAAGGATAAAAGCGTTGTAAAATAGTCAAAGATTCAAATTACAAATTTTTCATATAATGAAACTAGTTCATAGCTTTTCTCTTTTTACTTGTAATATAAAAATTTCTAAAAAAAATATATTTTTTGATTGTTCTTCGTATTTTCTGTCTTTTTTTAGTGCCTTATTTTGCTTTTTTTGCAATACCTTTTTTTTGTCTTTTCCTGCCTTTTTCGCTATTTTATTTTGCCTTTTTTACAATACCTAGTGCCTTTTCCTGCCTTTTTCCCTATTTTATTTTGCCTTTTCCAGCCTATTTCGTTACTTTATTTTGCCTTTTTTATAGGTTTTTAGGTCCCTTAAATCCGTTCCCTGATTATTATATATATATACATTAATACATGTATGTAGACCTGAATTGTATTTATCTACTTATATATATACATATTAAATGAATTGTTCGATATATATATTTATATACGTGAAATTGACATACATATGTACATATTTATGTTGAGGGTTGAAGTACATACATACGTACTAATGTAGGAGCAAGTAAAAGGAAATAAGCAAAATGTTAGCAACAATATTGTTAGGATAACTGTCTGCCTGCGTGCAGGACAGCATAAATAGAGCAGCAATTGGAATTAAAAATCACTTCTGGTAGAGTAGTCGTATACTCCAGTCGATCGTGCAAACGCAGATTGGAATGGCTAAGCAACGATTGTGAAGACTGAGTTGCTTAGTAGGTAGTTAAGGTATATGGTGTGACCATGGTGGAATAATAACAAGGTGTTGTCAGTAGCAATGTGTTTGTTGTGATTTTGACAAGATCGGCATGCTTATTTTCAGTGCTGCCGATCTCAATTTTTATACTACTATTCGTTGGGAAATAGTATCTAAAATACTCCATTTTAGTAATTCGTTTTATCGCGATTTTTAAAGAACTTGGTGTTTTCAGAACAATATTAATATTTAAAATTGCTGGATTTGTATAATTTTTGGAATGGAAAAAAACGTACACAAAAATCGTATGGAAAGACGCTTTTTTATATTAAATAACTTTTGCTGCATTGTCATAATATTGAGCCAAATGAACTACTGATACACTAGAATAGAGTGGCTGCATGGTTAAATTACGAATTCGCTTATACTATCGATATTTATGTGTTTTAATCTATTTAGAAAATCATTTACAGTCTTATAGGAAATTGCCTTATTTTACGGCTTTTATTTTTTTAAAGTTACAATATACAGTGGCGAGTTAAACTGTAACATGGTGTAACACTTTTTATTTCAGCCACCGCTATCTTTCCAAGTTCTAACGACTTTCATACTTTTGTTGTATATTCATATTGGCACACCCCTACTCCCTCTCTCATAAAGATTTGAAGTGAATCCAACAACAATAATAAAACCAGCAGGCAAAAATGTAAATTATGGCAGATGTTACAGTTTTGCACTCATATATTTTTAAGAATATACAACAAAAGTATGAATGTCGTTAGAACTTGGAAAGATACCGGTGGCTGAAATAAAACGTCCACGCTGTGTGGAGCTGCCGATACAAACATATATTCAGGCTTATAAGCCTGTAATTATACATTTCTCTACATTTAATTTGAAATAGTATGCACCAACGGATTAAAGGTGGTAAATAATTAGTACCTTTTCTAGTACTTTAAAATGCGTGACCGGAATAGACCTGCCGAAAAAGTGAGGTTAAGTTACTGACAACACCTTGTTATTATTACACCATGGGTGTGACGTGAAAACGCTGCCAAAGCAATACGTTATATTGGTGTGACGTGAAAACGCTGCCAAGTAGTACTTATATGGTGTGACGTGGAAACGCCGCCAAGGAAATACGTTATATTGGTGTGACGTGCAAACGTTTCCAGCTAAATAGCGAAATAAAGAAGCGTCACTATAAGAATCATTGGCGTATTTATTTTAACGTTTGGATAAGGGAACCCAACATCCGACTGAGCCACAGCCCAGCTATAGACCGGATAAACCGGGTTCGTTACAGTACCTACAGTAGATTTGGAATGTTATAGTACTTTACACACAAAACACTCAGCGTTTTGAATTTTACAAGTTATGAATATGGGCGAATCTTGGCGTCGCGGCCTTACGTTCTCACCATCCTTCCTGTATTGTTCGGGATAGTCCTCTCTTTTGACCCATTTTGCTGGTAATTTATTTATTTTATATGGGACGCCAAATGCTCTGTATTTATTTTAATGTCCTGTTTTTGCCCGTATTCGGTGTTCGGTATTTTGATGCCTTAAAAGCTCATTAAAATGGCATGCGTATGAACCAGTTTTAAGTTATGTTGGTATATGGTAATCTGAATGCTTGTGATACGAATCGAGGAATACATACAGTGACCAAAATATAAATTAGGTCTCGACGTTTTAGCAAGGTTTGGCTATTTTTTCTTTAATTTATTAATGTTTATTATTTCTTTATGAAAGTAAAACTCTTTTCCTAACAAAAAACATTTAATCCAAATTTCCGACTCTGTACAAAAAACTATACAAATTAATTCTGTAATGTTTCACCAAAATTTTTGAACTTTTAATTAGAATCTTAAAAAAAAAATTGGTTTGCAGTTTTGTAGCTCATTAAAATTGAGTATAATAAAGTGCAAGTGGAAAGTGTTGCTCACCTGCTTCCCTTTAAAAAAAAAAAGAGTCGAACATACTTTCCAAAAATTAACAGTAAGTCCTAGCGACTTGTTTTAAAAGAATTTTGCGGGGTCAAAATATCGAGAAAAATCTCCTACAAATTTGTGATGTTAATATAAGGACGCTGTTTCAGGGTCATAGAAGAAGCTTTTAAAATCCGTAAATTTTTGTGGAAAAAATTTGTAAAATAATTTTTTCCCCGTATTCTGCTCCAATAAGTATGGTCAACGTAAGTGTAAAAGAAGGTTTAAAGCAGTAATTAATAATAATAATAATAGATTGGCGCTAACACAGTATGTTGTCACATAGTTTTCCACCGACTCCGAACGGCGATTATATTTTAAAGTTGTTTTTCATGGCAGAACACACTCGGTAGCTAACTACTACACTACAGCGGTCACGGTGTTAATGCAAGCCAAATAATGAAAATCTGAATTTAAATTAATTGCGGTTTATTTGACGGTGGAAGCGATTTTGATATGACCATCAAGTCAACAGATTTCTGCCGAATTTCATATGTATATATTTTAAATAATTAAAAACATACAGTTGTCCACTAAATAATAGGAGAGGGATATATTTGATCAGTTTTGCCTATTTTTCTTTTGTTTATTTAACCCTCTACCGCATATGAAGCCAAATATGGTGTCACTACTTTGGAAATTTTTTCCCACCTAACGGAGGTTATAAAAACTTATCCAACTAATTAAATGCATACAGATGTTAACTTGAAATTACGGAACGTAATTGGTTTAACTATGGTTAGATGGCAATTAGCCAAGCTTTTCGATTAAGGCGGTTATTGAGCTCGATTTACCATACAAAATTTCGATTCTTAATTCTGACTTTGAGGTATGTTTATTGAACAAATAGCAAAAAGCTGTTTATTTCTGGCCCTCTTTTACAGCTGCTATTCCATTAGGAATGGAAATTGAATTTTCAACTTATACCTAATTTTCCGAAAAACTTCACCTAAAAGTAGATATGTGTATCTAAAATGAAAATATATATCAACTTCTGTACTTACTTAAAAAAATTTGACTATGGAAAGAATCTCTTCACTCATTTCGAGACAAAACTATGTTTTCGAAAAGGTGAATTACTTTCCTCCGAGTTCTTCGATCTCACGTTTTAGAAAGAAATATTCTCTGTATATCTGGCGTAGTCAACTACAGTTACGTTTTTTTGACCACCCTTTTGTAAACCCATCAGAAAATGAGTTGAAATGTAATAAAACTAAAAACTGATTTCCTGAAAAGTTATTTGACTACGTTCCCAATATATCTAAAATAGTGTGTTTATACCGAACGTACTTTCAAAATAAATAAAGGTACGATTGTGCCAACTTTTCCATCTGTGCAGCTAATTGAGTAGCCGACTGTGTGTGAACACCAAAACTCGGTAGCTCAATTAACGGTTAATTGACTCAATTACATTTCGGTCTGAACTTTTGTATGCTTGGTCGAATAATGTATATTCGTGTGCGCTGAACTCAACTTAAAAACGCAAGCTGCTCTTGTAAAATAAAAAAATATATATATTTTCATAATTCACACGTCCTCCTCCGTGTCAATAAATACATTAGTTTACCTACCCCCAACTATTTTCTATTGTTTTCATAAAATTTTCCATATATTTCTTCCTATACATAATACAATTTTAAATAAATGATTTTCACATTTGCATTTTTTTTCATCTCCTTCATAGCTCATGCAGTAGAGGGTTAATGTTTATTATTTTTTTTTATAAAACTCTAGCTGGGTATACAACAAACAGCACATTTCAACCTTTATACAAAAGTTATAAAAATTCGACAAATTTTCACCAAAAATTTCAAACTATGTACCTCCAAAGGTACAGAAAATCTCCTATTCCACTGTCCGGATTTCGAAAGATCAGAACTGCGCTACTAAGCTCTTTTTGCTTCTCATAACTGAAAGAAATATCAGTCTTTGGACTAACACATTGCTAAAACTCGCTAAAGTAAGAGTTATATGAACCTCCTTTTTCTTGCTAACACTAAACTTATGGTCTAATTGAGATCGTACGGATCAACAAAAAATCAGTATTCCAATTTTGAATTTTAATTTGAATAATTTAAAACCAATTCCATTCTAACCCAAATGATTTATTTTAAGTCGACCATAAGTTACAAAAATTTATGTAGGTACGTATGTATGTGTAGAGTTCAATGAACTCAAAAAACATATTCATATTCATGATAAAAATGTAGTAAGGTATAACCGCTGAGAGTCACTTTTAAAATTCTTGACGTTTCCAAACAATTTAATTTTTAAATTTACTCACAAACTCACACACACATTTTCATTTTCAATCTCAAGCAACAACAATTTCGAACAATTTCAATTTTTCATTTTCACTTTTATATGATTTTAAAATGTTGGCAAACTTCAATAAAAAATCATGGCCGACAAATTGAGAGAACGGTTCTACCTTGCTATGTTTTTATCATGTTCATATTCATGGTGGAATAATAACAAGGTGTTGTCAGTAGCAACGTGTTTGTTGTGATTTTGACAAGATCGGCATGCTTATTTTCAGTGCTGCCGATCTCAATTTTTATACTACTATTCGTTGGGAAATAGTATCTGTAATACTCCATTTTAGTAATTCGTTTTATCGCGATTTTTAAAGAACTTGGTGTTTTCAGAACAATATTAATATTTAAAATTGCTGGATTTGTATAATTTTTGTCCTCAAAAAGTAGAAAAATAAAAGATATCGTGGTTATCAATGGGAAAAAACGTACACAAAAATCGTATGGAAAGGCGCTTTTTTATATTAAATAACTTTTGCTGCATTGTCATAATATTGAGCCAAATGAACTACTGATACACTAGAATAGAGTGGCTGCATGGTTAAATTAGGAATTCGCTTATATTATCGATATTTATGTGTTTTAATCTATTAAGAAAATCATTTAGTCTTATAGGAAATTGCCTTATTTTACGGCTTTTATTTTTTTAAAGTTACAATATATGTCCAAGCTGTGTGGAGCTGCCGATACAAACATATATTCAGGCTTATAAGCCTGTAATTATACATTTTTCTACATTTAATTTGAAATAGTATGCACCAACGGATTAAAGGTAGTAAATAATTAGTACTTTTTCTAGTACTTTAAAATGCGTAACCGGAATAGACCTGCCGAAAAAGTGAGGTTAAGTTACTGACAACACCTTGTTATTATTACACCATGGTTCATATTCATAAAAAAAAAAATGTAACTTATATTCACTCGCTATGTTTTCATAGCGTTAAAACGTCATTTTGCCAATACTCATATCAAAACAGCTATTTATTTAAATTCAATGAAATCCAAAGCCAAACATTTGAAATTGAATGATTCATTTGCCGGTTTGAATGGATTCATGCAGACGTCTAATATGTATGTATGTACAATCTACATATGTACAACAATCGACCTAAAAAGGAGTACATATATTGATACATATGAAACACGAAAGAATTGTACAGAACGTGCGTTACTTTTAGGTGGCCGTTCAAAAAAATAAAAATAAATAAAAAATTAGCAACAAATAAAATATGGGCGCGTGTGAATCGGTAACAAAGTTCAGTGTCGAATGCGCTTGCTTTTATACATACATAGTACTTACATACGACTATCATGAAGGTTAATACGATGTTTACATGGGGCGATATTACAGGCAACTTTTATTAGAATGCAACAATCGCCTGATGTGAACGGCCTTTCAACTAATCGCTTGCCTGGAAAATCGAAGATGTCGCCTTTATCGCTAAATTTGGTAAGGACGACCTTCACCTAGAGAGATTAGTTGAGTTTCGCATTCGTAGAGGGGAGCTTTCCTCACCTGCGTTTTCCGGTTCTCGCGATCATGTAAATGGATTCCTCGACGTAAGAATAGCCAAATTATGTACTTATTTAAAACTTTTTAATTTTCAGGTATTTTTTTTACCCAACGAGACTATTTTTTGTAAATTATCTATCTCAAAAGCTTCAAAATACCGTTACTTTTATTTCGCTAGCTCTTCTCGTTCAAGTTAATTTTTCACACTGTGGTCCACTTGGGAATACATCTGGCTGGCTAGGGAGATTTGCAATTGACTAAAGTGAGCTCATCGAGAGTTTGAAGGCCAAAAAAAATAAAAAATTAAACCTGCTATGTTTGATGGTCCAGGTAATTTTTTTTTATCCAACGAGACCTTTTTCTGAATTCTATATCTCAAAAGCTTTAAAATACCGTTAAATTTATTTTGCGCTCTTTTCTCGTTCTCGAGATGTAAAAATCGTGCATCAGCGATAGTGATGTGCTGAATTGTCGGTACCCAATACTTGAACAAAATTTCGGTACCCAATACTTTCCTTTCGGTACCCGATACCGATTCGATACATTAAACCCTCGTCATAATATACATACTTTTGAAGTTTGCAGGAAAAAATGTCATTGCTCTTGTACTTATCGCCCTCTTGTACTTACTGCAACAGTTCTTTTGGCAACATTGTTAATTCGTAATACTTATGAATTTTCAAAAATTATTTATTACGATTTGCATTGTGGTTGCCGCTGTTACTGAGTAGTTAGAGGCGCGTACTGCCACTCCTTAGGACCCGAGTGCGATCCCTGGTCAGAGGAACAGTTGAGTGTGTTTCTGTCTAATTTTAGATATAACATCAAAACACACATATTCCATATTTGTGGGTCTTACTATAAATTCGAATATTTCGGTACCGAATATAGAAAGTATTGGATACTCTCCAAATCAGTACCGAGTATCGATCAATACTTAAAAGTACCGACTCAGCACATCACTACTCAGCGATCGAACGTAACTCGAGCTACATATCTAGGATCGATATAGGAAGGAGGAGGAGGGAATACGACTTGCATGAAACACAAAAAAGGGAGAGCGAAGTGCGTAAAATAATAGCCAACAGGAAAACGTCCGAAATTGTATCAGAAAGTTAGGCAACGTACAGTTGTCCACAAAATAATAGGAGTGGGATATTTTAACCTGTTTTGGCTATTTGTCTTTAGTTTATTTAATGTTTCGTATTTTTTTGTAAAAGCCTAGCTGGTAATACAACAAACACCATATAAATTTACATTTTCAAGTTTGTACAAAAATTATAAAAATTCTGCAAATTTTCACCAAAATTTCAAACTATTTAACCAGAACCTTTAGAAAAATGTTGGTATGCAGTTTTGTAGCCCATTCAATTCTAGTCTGAAGAAGTGCAAGTTTCAAGCTGCTAAAAAATTCCGTTGATTTTTGAGAATTTTTTCGGTTGAAGGTGTTTCACGTTTTTTCCATACAAAGTATGTTCAACAATTTTCTTTTATATGGGGACAGTGCCAGCAAAAAAAATTGCCAAAAATCAACGGAATTTTTTAGCAGCTTGAAACTTGCACTTCTTCAGACTAGAATTGAATGGGCTATAAAACTGCATACCAGAATTTTCTCTGAAGATTCTGATTAAAAAGTTTGATATTTTGGTGAAAATTTACAGAATTTTAATAATTTTTGTACAAAGGTTGAAATCTGAATTTATTAGTTGTTTGTTGTATACCCAGCTTGACTTTTGTATAAAAATAATAAACATTAAATAAACAAAAGACAAATAGCAAAAACTGACCAAAATAACGCACTCCTATTATTTTGTGGACCACTGTATAGTAGGTTTTAAGATAAGGGCGAACTCCTGCAGGAATAACCACGGCGAACTAGTGACTGATACCCAAACTTAACCAAATCGCAAACTTTTTAAAAAGCATTTTAAGTCGCGCAACCCTGATCGATAAGAATTTTTTCTCACTGGACACGTAATTTCGATTATATGGAGGCAGGTGGAAAGGATAGACAAACCTGCACCGATTTCGCTGTGCTTATAACTTTTACTGTCAAAATGACTTTTTTCCACCTGCTCCATAGAAAGACTGTGCGGGGCTATATTACACTATGCGACAGTCAAAATCGGGATGGGATGAAACCAACGGGAAATGTTATATCGGTCAAAAACAAGTTATACGTGTCCCGGAGTTTCGCTGGGTCACGTCTAGGAATCGAGATATATATATAACTATCATATAGGGGAAATTGTCACCTTTGGTGGTCTTTTTTTGACATAACTCGAGAGCCACTAGTCCGATTTTGCTCAAACAAATTTAAAAAAATTAAACTTTACAATTCCTTTAATCTGTTCATATAAGGTTTTTCTATATAATCAACAGTCAATACATTTTGAAGTAAGATAGGGCGTTTTTGAACCGAATTTTGAGATAAGTGTTTTTCAATTAAATTCTGAAGTAGGGCGTTCTTAAAAAGTTTTTTGAGATAGAGCGTTTTCGAGCTGCCTGCCGAGATAGGTCGATCTTCCACTCAGCCATCGATATGAATATGAGTATGAATAATGTGACCAACCGTACTTCTTTCGGAAGTAAAGTATTTCTTTTTAAACTCTTCCACTTCGTACTTCGCAGTACAGTCAAATGAACTTCTTCGCAATATTTTGTACTTCAGGTCCTGTACTGTACTTCTCCGATCTTCTAGAAGATCGTCACATGGCTTGGGCGATAAATTCGTTCAAACCCTTCAAGTTGCCGGGGACCGACGGCTCCTCTTTGTGCGAACAGCGTGAGGACCGGGTACATCCCCAAGGCTTTGAGGGTAGTCAGTGTTGCGGCCATCCCGAAGGCCGGAAAAGGCTCTCATGTTCCTCCTAGGGATTTTAGGCCTACAAGTCTGTATTCGTTTTTGCTAAAAACGCTAGAGAGACTGATAGACTGATAGATAAGAAACTCGATTCCTCGTGACTATATTTCAAGAGCAAGTCGGTAGGCACATTGGTAAACTGGTTAGAGGACACTTTCACGCATAAAGATTATTCAGTGGGGGCTTCTTCGATATCGAGGGGATGATGTGGTACTTTTGGTTAAGGAACGATTTCTAGACACCTTTTTGATCTGGCTCAAGGTTACCTGTACCAGGTGATTAGGGTGCGATCAACGGCGGCCTCCCAGTAATCCCCAGCAAGACGGAACTGGTCTTGTTTACCAGGAAGTTCAAGATACAAAGCGGTTGTGGAAGCCTAACATTGAAGAAAGGGTAAGGAAGGCGTCGGTTGCCTTGTGCTGCTGTAAGGGAGATATCGGTTAAAGGTAAAAGGTAATTCGTTAGCTCTATGAAAGCAGATTTAAGCCTATCTTGTTTCACGGAGAACTTGTCTGGTGGAACTCACTAGACGTTTCTCTGCTGCAGCAAATGTTTTTAAGGGCACTTTAAAATACTTTTTGCAGCGCAGGACACGAGTGACCCATCGTTACCCTTTAAAGGTGGCGAAAAAACACGCTACCTCTAAAGGGCTAATGATGGAGGTTCTGACAGGCCATTGTGCGATTGTTGAGGAATTTCAACTAATCCCTTTTGTATCAGCTGTCAGGAGGAAGATGAGGTGGAATCATCCACACACTTTATTTTAGACTATTCACCCTTCGCGAGACTAAATAAGATGGAAGCATTTCGGCTCGCACTTCTTACCTAACACTGAGCTCTCAGGGATCGAAATTCTAGTATACTGATAAGTACATATTAAATATACGCTCTCATACTACCTGTTGATCTGAAAGAACCCCCTGCTGGCTTTCAAACTATCGACAACTCAGCTTCCTATGCAGAAGTACTCTTCAGCAATTAAACCTCAATAGGAGGCTAGCACAATATACTTCAGGCTGGATAATAATTGTTTTAAACTAAAGTACTGCTATTTTAACTAATTTAACTAACTCTCTAGTATGGAAGTGCGAGTACTTTAGCGAACGTATGGAAAGATTAGTGAACACGTGAATTTCCCCAGGCATTGAACTTGAAACTCGAATCAACCGACTGGAGTGCATGTCCATATATCGGAACGTATGCAAATAAATACACATACATACAAATCCATATGCATCTATAGAGGTTTGTGATTCTATGTACTCCGGTGCATCGCACTGCAAGATAACCTGATATTCTCTTTAATTTTACTCAAATCAGTCATTTGACGATAAATATAGAGCAGAGGGCAAAAATAAGGGTGTAAAAAGCAAATGAAATATATACGAGTCGGCAACGAGCATTCCACTTACAGTAGCTACACACGACGAGCATATCCGCGCACATGCGCACATGCTCGTCGTTTGTAGGGCGGTTTGCGCGCATGCTCGCCAAAAATCAAAAAATTTTGATTTTCAGCGAGCATGCTCGTCGTTTGTAGCGTGATTTGCGAGCATCGCATTGGAAACAAAAACAACAACCTCATTTTGTGTTGATGCTTGCAGTGTGCACATCGCGGATAAATGCATCCAAGCCATGTGCGTTAATTGAATTTTTGATAAATGAGGCTAAATTACTATATGTATATGTATGTACATACATATAAGTAAAATATAAATAAATTTAAGTAACACATACATAAAAAACCCTAAGTCATAAGTAACTATTTCAATTGCATCATCCGCGTCTTTCCTTTCCATGTTTACGCTTTGAGTACAAAATCATTTATGAGCCGCTCGCCGTTTGTAGCAAATGACAGCCAGCATGTTGGTGCACATGTGCGCGGATATGCTCGTCGTGTGTAGCTACTAGTTATTATACGAATACTTTGAGGTCGGGGTTGAATAAAAATCGTTGATGGCACTGCGTGGAAGACTCAAAGCGCCAGAGAGAACACTACAACACTGATTACGCATACTTCGCATAACTTCGCACAACCATTTGTACCAGTGTACTAAAAGTGTAACTTAAGAAACTGTGAAGCAAAATCTAAACTCAACAGATCGCTGAGTTTTTAAAAGTTCTGCTAATTTCTGGGTAATGGAATACATACAAAATACATACAAAGTACATACGAAATTAAACTTTGAAGTTTATGCGAAGTTGTGCGAAGTTATGCGAAGTATGCATAATCAGACCAAAAGAGTCAGGCAATACTTGTTCAGTTAGAGCACGTTTACCGATTGTGAAGGTTTTGTGAGCGGAAAATTTAGATATTATTGTGCTGGGTGCGTTTTTTTTCTTTTCATTGTGCGGAAATAATCGGCAATGTGAATAAAAAAGAAAAGTTGATCCTTTGCGCTAAAAATTTAACAGAAAAAAGTATTTGTTGAAACTTTTACTTCTTAAAATATGAAATTCAGTTGACTTTTTATCAGTGGAAGCGCATACAAAACACACACTATTTACATGCTCGAATTAAGAAAGAATGTGTCATTTAATAACAGCTTTCTACAAAAAATGCAGTTCCCACAAATGAAAAAGTGCAAAACGTGCTTTCGCTCGAATTTGTACGTTTGCCAAGCAGTTATCACACAACTAAACGCCGGCATTATGCGCCAGCAGTGCATTCGCGTAGTGGTTTCTTAATGCACGTTATTATTGAGAAAAATGTCTGAAGGACCGTAGAATATTTAAGTTTTTATCGCTCGTAATTGTAAACATAAAAGTTCCCTGCAGGGAGTGACGTTAGTTTATACCTAACTTTAGTCTGTTTACGCGAACACTAGTGCTAACTATTAACTGTGTATTTTGTTCGAAAAAAAGCTAACTACTTTTGTGGGGCGATGGCCGCAAAAAAGTCCACCTGGATACCTCTGCATTACATGTCAACTAACTTGTAACTAACTACTTTTGGACATAAAATATCAACAAGAAAAACAAAATATTTTTTTGTTTTTTTACTTTTTTATTTACTTATTTATTTACTTTATTTTATTACATTTCATATTTGTTTACATATTCTGCTCTGGGTGGCCCCATCCATATTCGAACACCGTCAGACATAACTTCAAAATGATAGTATAAAATTTCGATCTTCCTTTTATTTGTCCTGAATATGAAAAAGAATCTCCGAAGTTCAGAAAAAAAGTGTATTGAAAGTAATAAGCAGGGTTATTATTTAAGTTTTGGCTGATGAAATTTTCAATGTTATTGCATGGAAACTGAACATTTGCTGAATATGTGGCAAACATTTGTACATCCGTACATGCATATGTATGTACTTGTATTGTTATTTTCCCTGCAGTGAAAAATTATCAATTGTTAAAACTAACCAACTTATAGTTAGCTTCTTGGCGAGATTTCGATTAATACCTCACTTTTAATTAGCTATGACAAAACCAACTTAAAGTGAATTGTTAAGTCGTGCAGGAGTCATGCAGACGCAATCGGGAGTTGGTTTTCTTTACAAGTCTCTATTAAATATCCTCATACAAAAATTACTTTCAATACACTTTTTTCTGAACTTCGCAGTTCTTTTTCATATTCAGGACAAAAAAAGTTATGTCTGACGGTGTTCGAATATGGGGCCACCCAGAGCAGAATATGTAAACAAATATGAAATGTAATAAAATAAAGGAAATAAATAAGTAAATAAAAAAAATATTTTGTTTTTCTTATTGATATTTTATGTCCAAAAGTAGTTAGTTACAAGTTAGTTGACATGTAATGCAGAGGTATCCAGGTCTGACTTTTTTGCGGCCATCGCCCCACAAAAGTAGTTAGCTTTTTTCGAACAAAATACACAGTTAATAGTTAGCACTAGTGTTCGCGTAAACAGACTAAAGTTAGGTATAAGCTAACGTCACTCCCTGCAGGGTTAAAACACGTGTACATGCATATGTATATACATAGTTTGTTAAGGTGACCAGGTGACAAAAATAAGTTTGAGGAAATATATAGCGAAAATTTAAAAATATTAATGGCCAAACTCTCAATTTTTATTTATTTTTTCTTTTTGTAATTATGTCTTGTTTGTTCAGGTAAAAATGTGAGACAGATCACTCACTATCTTTGCACATAAATTTGGAAAATTAAACGCGTGTTCAAAATGGCTCCCGTAAGCTTTGCTAAAGCAGTTTGACAGACACTTTGGACCAATTGAACACTAATTTTTAGTAGTGGCGTCAACTATACTCGACCCACGATTTAAAAAAAAATACATTATGCAGATCTTACAGCTCTTGCTTCAACAATGCAGTTTTTGGTAAATGAAATGGAGGAAGAAGATGAAAGTGGAAGCGAAACATCAAAGGAATCTTTGGAAAATGATTTTGAATAATGGATGAGCCCTTCATAAATCATTAGCTCATAACAAAAGGCGAAGGCGGAATGGTGATACATTGCCTCAAAACGAGCTAAGTTTTTATTTGCTTATTGCCAAGTTTTATACTTGAAACGAAACACTATTGAAACATGGGAAGACATGAAGGCTGTTTATCCAAAACTTTACCCGCTTTCCCGCAAATATTCGCACTTGATTGGTACGTTAGTACCCGCAGGACGCCTTTTTTCTATAGCCGGGGCCATAGCTTTGTGCTTCGGCTTGACAACCAAGAAGCTGTCAAAATTACTTTTTTAAAAAGCTTATTTATATCCAATTTTTTAATTGAATTGTTTCTTATGCATACGATCATATTTAATCACTAAAAAACTTTGAAAACAAGTTATCTCATTTTAATACTATTAAAAAAAATCGATTAGTATCTTTCAATTAATTGGAATTATTTTTTTGGCCTTGCAATTAATCATTCAATACATTAATCGAGTAATAAATATTTTTATTTTTTGACATTTATAAAGGTATGCAAATGTTATTAGTGCGCGGAATAGAAACATTCAACTTCGAAAATTTTATGGAGATGTAAATTTTTACATAAACCTTTATTTTGATATTCTAAACAACGTACCAAAATTCCAAAAGCCACACTGTAAGTCGCCCGGGAATGGGCGAAAAAGTCGTGAACTTGTCCAGAAATGATCTCGATCAAGTCTTGGAACGGTACAGAATTGGCTTCTTATTAGTTTTAAAATGATCCCGAACACGGCTCAAAAAGATCGTCAAATAGTACCGAAATGGATCTGAACTAGGCCCAAAATGATTCCCAATTAGTGCCAAAACGTTTTTGAAATAGTCCCGGACTAGTCTCTAAATGCTAATGAACAGGTGCTTTAGCGGTCTCGAAATGATTCTGAACAAGTTTGGTAACGATCCTAAACAGGTTTCGAAATGGTCCTGAAATAACCTCGTCCAGAAATATCCATTTGAACACAAAAGAAGCAAATAAAAATTTTCTGCTGCGTTAACGCAAAGTTTTCCGAGACAGAGTGCTAAGACATCTACACAGCTTCATACACAGCTTATTTTCCATTTCAACATCTACCGGCGGGTAATTAAGAATTCTTACGTTAAATGATTTCTGATGTACTCGTACCTAAGTGGCTACTCAACCTAAAAGACAGTTGCTGCTTTTCTGATAGTTCCTACCGAAGAAGATATTATTTAGTTACTGCGGTTATCGACATACATATGTACATAAAAATGTATAATATAAAAACTATACACAGACCTTTCTCGTACGTTTAGAAACTATTAAGTACGAGTATAATTAAGCAAAGCTTTGACTATCGTAATTGACGATAGAATTATATTGTTATCTTAAAAATAAAAAAAAATAAAAACATGACTAGATATTTTTTCAAACTGCACCGACGTGACCTGCGTCACATTGATTGTACATATTGCTATCTACGCGAATTAAAATCATAGAAACAATCATCTATAAAGAAGAAGACAAAAGAACAGTAGCTATATATGAAAGCAATCGGAAGAAATTTGTTATCAACGGAAATAGTGTTATGTAAATGTTTAAACAATTATACTATAGTCATACTGAGAATAAAGATAAGAAAGTAGGAATACAAAATATATAAATAGCCATTTATAGATACATACATTCTAGGGTGATTGAGTCGGTTCTTCTATAGGCGGTTTTTTGAAATCTTAATTTTTCTAATATCGAATAAACCGGATTTTTTTATGGAACAAACCGGTTTTTTTTCATTTCATAGAAATCTTGACCTCACATAAAAGTGTCGATTTATTCGAAGTTTTCAAGGCTTTTTTCCAGTTAAAAAAAAAACTTCCAAATAGTTCTAGAATTATATCCTGGGTTCTTTGGGGATAGATAGTATATCATATTTAGTTCCAGTAAATTAATGCTTGGCGCTTAAACGTTTTCTACGTGTTTGGCCGAACTTATCCTCCAATTCATATTTAGTTCCAGTAAATTAATGCTTGGCGCTTAAACGTTTTCTACGTGTTTGGCCGAACTTATCCTCCAATTCGTGTTCTGCTTCTCGATGTTGTGTCACCTCCGAATAAGCTTTTTTATATCCGAAGTACCCTCGAAGGTTTGCCATTGTCTGCTGAGTACCGCTATTCAAAAAAAAGCTTTTTTTATGTTACTGTGACCAGAAATCGAACCATGGGGAGGCAGGAGGCACCTATAAGCACTACTCTAAACCAGAGAAAAGCAAGGAGCTACTTGAATTTGGAGTTCGTTTATACTGAACTAATGTACGTATGATTTGATACATGAACAACGTCAAGCGTACGAGCCGCAACTTGCTTTTAAATTTTATACCGAGTCAACGCAGTGAACAGTTTTTTTTTGTTCGAATCATACACTTGTACAATTTCAAACCAACCGAATCGTTGCTTGTATATTGAGATACTCGTTCTGTATAAACGACGTGTTGTATTCATTCGAGAGTTATATGTTCTACAGTTTTTATTGTAAGATTCTGACGTGCGTAAATTATGTCGAATACAATTATATTTCTGAAAAACTCAAAAGCGGTGTTCTAAGTAAATGTAATAAAAGAAAAAGTCGTAGTGAAGTGTGGTCTGTTTTTTGTGAAGTAGAAGATGATATTGGATGCGCTATTAAAGAATTTGTATGCTATGAATTTGTATCTAGTTTGTAAATAAAGTAAAGCTTCACTTGGCATTTCCAATTGGCGTCAGTAAAGTATACTGATTATTTCAGGTATTTTTAAATTTTGTTATTTTGTCGCAATAAATTTCAAATACTTCGTTTTATCGATGTGAATACGTCTATGCATAT
Source organism: Rhagoletis pomonella (assembly GCF_013731165.1). Taxonomy (NCBI): domain Eukaryota; kingdom Metazoa; phylum Arthropoda; class Insecta; order Diptera; family Tephritidae; genus Rhagoletis; species Rhagoletis pomonella. Next base: position 45,209,448 of record NW_023458560.1, read on the forward strand.
GAATGTATTTACATATAATTTTTAATAATGAAATAAACAAAAAGTATTCATGGACATAGGAAATGCAATATGGTTTTTTATTTTGGCATGCACTTCTTTTATCGCGAAGGAAAAATGCATACAGATTTAACATCACATCGCTAATATTTGAAATGCGATAAACAAAAAATTTGCGCTGTCTTTCATTCGCGACTCAAATATGAGTTGACCGGAAATTGCCTATGTCGGGCGCTAATAAATGAGAAAAAGCGATCCCGGTAGTCCGAACAGATTTCAAGGACATTGCAAAGGAGATGATGTTACAGAGGATACATTCATACATATATGTGAGACTGCAAAAAACTTATTTTCGTTTGAAACGAATATTTATAAGAATATTCCAAGCGTACACTTTTCAGTATAATGGAGTATCTGCGTGGTATTTTTCTATATGTGTGTACCTTTGCATGACGGCCAAATCATACTTATTATTCTGGTTTACAGCAAAAATGTTCTATGGATGCCACTATCCAATTCTTATGTAGAATTTCCCGGTGATTCCGGAAAGCGAGATATTTTTTTTTTCTATTGATAACTTTTCGAGATATTTGCAAATTACCCTTATTCAGTTTACAAAAACAGGAGTGGTTTCACTTAATCACATATATCGAACCAATTGAATAATTGTAATACGAGAAACGGTAAATGAAAGCAATTAAAATTCTCTATAAACCGTACATACATAACTTTTCGATAGCCCTGATAGTTTCCGTGAAATTAATTAATCATTCGTGGCAGCTCTTGCTTACGATGCAACTCAGGTGTATGTGGCGTATGAGTAACACTTTTTCTCCAAAAAAATCCTTGCGTATTCTCGTTACTTAATAATTACTTTCTTATTTATATATCGATTTTCTTCATTGGTAGCTTAATTTTTTTCTAAAGGAACGGGCTTTAACACAAGAGCAAGTACACGAATTTCTTTAGTTTTCAATTATAAACAAAATATAAATAGAGGTGGTAACATTCGTTCGTTATGTATTTCTGTTTAAAAGCTATTTCTGTCTTATTTCTGTTTAAAAGCTATTTCTGTCCTCTTTCATTTTATACTTAATTTGGTATGCGGTTTGTATACTATCAGGAAATTACTTTCATTTCGGACTTAAAAAATATTTGGCCAAGTTTGACTGTTAAAAAAACAACTGTTATTTTCGGTCCCTGCTTTTTCTGACTCTTCACCAGACCTCCACTTTACTCTTTATTCAATGTTATACGCAGTATGTTTCATTTATTATCCTTATTAACATAAAAAATGCAATTATTACGGAACAAAATAACATGCGGATATTTCATTAAACTATAACTACACCAATTCCTTTGCCTAACGAATTTAACATGGCAATGTCATTGAAGCGTACCGAGAGGGTGCGCGTGGTTTGTCCTTTAGCTAGCGATTACCTGGTGCACTGGTGACGATTACTAATCGCTAGCTCTTTGCCTAACGACCAGTAATGCATAATATCGCTAGCAAATTGCCTAACAATAGGTGATGCATGGAATCACCAGCACCAGCCACCAGCAAAACTCCAGCAGAACTACAGGGGGCTCTTCTGCATCCTATACATACTTGCTTTTACAAAGGAACAAAAATTACATTACATACATACATACGTATGTACATACATATGTATGTACATATACAGCTTGAAAAGAGTTGATTGAAAGTACGTACATCGAACGAGTCATACGTACTTTTCTGCTTAATGTTCAACTCATTGGCATGTACATTTTTTTCGAACCAAATCTTGGTTGCGTATATTTTAAACAAGCTTGCCTATCGAACAGCTTTTCATGAAACATATACTTGCTTCGCTTGTATTGCCATAGTGGAGTACAACTCATTCGTATGAGTTGCCTTGCAACGAGTTGGCTCGAAACTCGAAATTGTTACTCGAAGCATATCACTGCTCTAAACCGAAAAGAATCAGAAAAAATGCAATAAAGCACTTTGAACTTATTTTGCTTTGCTCTTTTCTAAATTATCTTTACTGTTAATAGCTTTATTGTAATTTTTGGTAATGACTTCATACCAACATAAGCCCTTTTACTGTATAAAAACTGTGTAAAATAAAACCGGTTTATCCGTTTTTTTCTTAATTTAAAAATCCGGAAAATCATAAATCATACATATGTACATACTTATTTTTGTTTGTACATAAATATGTATTATGTTGATAGCTATTTTGATAACGTCATGTAATAACACTACTTGTCTTTTATTTATGTTAGTTAAATAGTTTTTGTTATTTTAAATTTTATTATGTATACATAGCTACTATTTTCGAAACTTCTACCCAGTTGGGCAAGAAATCCCAAACAGGCATTGTTCAGTTTTTCTAATAGCCTAGAGAATATCAGACGGGAAATTAATGCCTTCTCTTCGGGCCGTCAAGAGAAAATCCGGGCTCACAAAAAATTTTAAATTCTTATGCCGAATTTTTACTTGGCATTGAAACGACAAAAAATGTATGATATTTAAAAAAAATACCATGTGGAAATGAACTTAATGACAATTTTCTTAATATAATGACCTATTATTTTTTAATGCCAGACTTGGTAATTTGTCATTTTTGCCATTTAATGCCTAGTGGAAATCCAGCATTAAACGAATTTCCAACGATTTCAAATATTTGTTCAGTGCTTTTGATAAGTAAGTACTCTTATCTTTATTCTCGTGGAACGTATGTATGCGGAGTAGGGTTCGAACGATACTATCGATATTGAGTAAGTATCGATACTTAGGGTATAAAAATTAGTACTTTAATACTCGATACCTTATTTGGTGATTTTACTCGATACTTTGCAAAGTACCCGTAGTATCGAATACTTTTATAAAAACAAACTTTTTAAATTTTTTCTTCCATTGCTTTCTTTGCTTATATGGATTACTATCATTCAATTTTGTCCATCACTTAAAATAAACTGAAATTGCGTGTAGTCTGTTGCATATCATAAGCCAAATAAGTTAAAGTTTAATGGACATATACATAAAAAATATAGTAGGTTTAAAGAGCTTAATAAAATGACATTTTCATACATTTTTCAGTTTATAAACCTTTTTTATTTTTTATGAATAAGGCCATAAAACTTTGCGCAAAGTTTACGAAAATGCAGAATTTTTAGAAACTTTTTGGGTATGCAGTTTTGTAACCTATTCAAATACGTGTAGCTTACTACCGTTGACTTTTAATTCAAACTTGCACATTATTATACTAAAATTGAAAATGCATACCCAAAAAGTTTAAAAAAATGTCTTAATAAAAATTGAAATTCGTGAAAGTATATATATATATATTTATTTGTATGTGTGTATGTACATTTAACATTAAAATTACTTCTAACGTGAAAGTAAGTTCTGCAATGAAATAAAAGTCAAATATTTTAAATTTATATTGTTTTATTTTCAGGAAATAACTAGATATACGATTGAAGAATAAAATATTTTAAGTATCCCAAAAAACATATTTTAATGAGTCCGATACTGAGTAGTATCGATACTTTTTCCCTGATACTTTTAGGGTATCGATACCATGAGCTCGATGCCAGAATGAGTACTCAGTATCGATACCAAAGTCTGAAATTTCGAACCCTAAAAGATCACATATGTATCTCAACTTAGCAAAATTTAAAATTTTGTATATTCCAAATTAATATTCGGAAAAGATCCGAGCTGTTTTTAAAACCCCTGTCCATCCCGTTGAGGCTCAAGTCAGTTATTTTTGGCAGCCCTTCTCCAGAATTTTCTCACAGCTTCTTTATTCTTCTATCTAACCCTTAATAAGGATCTTTTTACTAAAACCTGTATCTGTTAACCAAGTCAACATTTCTAGTCCTGGCACTGATGAATAAAACCAGTATTGCAATAATCTGTCCAGATTTTCTATGTCAAGGACTGACCGACTCCAATCAGGGCACACCTTAGTAAAGAAATCGTATCAAGCACCAGAATAGTTTTCCTTGCTCTATATTTTGCATGCTATAGTCTTTCCTACTTAGCAAAATTAAACAGGTGGTATGCGGAATTAGGACATAGGGTATTCTTGAACCTTACTCTTGCTTTTACGACTAATGTCATCCGAATAGCCCTAGCATCGGCTTCCATTCATCGATAGCGTTTGCATGAGTTCGTCTACTACTAAGCTCCAGAGGATGGCAGATGGCGATGTTCTTTGTCACTTTCTATTTCTGGTTAGCGGACTCCAGCTCGTCCATATGTTGGATTAATTTTAATCGCGCTATTTCTGGTAGCGGGCTATCTTCCAGAAAGCGGAGGTACCACTTGACTGGCCCACGACTCAGCCCATGCCTCTGGTGGTCATTCAGTGCCCCCTGTCTACCCGACGGTGGCACTGCTGGTGGTTTGCATTGACGATGTCGTTTGGCCGATTTTGACTTGATGCGGCGTCTTGTTGACGGCCCGTTGGACCTGTGCCCCGACGGAGATCTGATGACAGTTCTTATCATATGCTCGACGAAGAGGGCCATCTCTTCTGATGTTAAGACATGCTGCCCAATTTCAGTTGTTGTTGTTTTGTTTTGGTTAGGTGTTAAATATAATGCCGTCCAAACCCGAGTTGTCGCAGAAAGAGGACGAGTTCGAATCGAAGTCGGTTGGCAAATTTGGAATGTTTGCCTTCGCGGGCTTTACATATTTGGAAGCTTTCCTTAAAGTACTCACAGCAATTGACAGCATATCTGCAGAAATTTCCGCGATTTCCTGATGAATCGTTTCCCGATCAAGAACGCTCTCGTTTCGATTTAAACCAAAACGATAAAGAAAAAAACTCGCTGTTTTGGAAAAAAACCCTATACTAAGAAGCTCCATCATATCGTCTATTAAAAACCTTATTATTCACGCTACACAGCGTGCCGACAGCCTCCCTCTACCTGCCCCATCCGTTCAGTGATATTATAAAATGTGGTATTCCATTATGCCGAACCCTATGGTTACTACTTTTGAGCTCTAGCTAGAGATTGATATATAATTTTCACAATAGAACAACCGTTTCTGTCAGAGAAATAGTGGCCGCTTAAATTTTGAATATTTTGGGAAGAACTATCTGGTTTTTGTAGACTTTTACATTCTTCTTATATACATAGATTCCGTCTAAAAAAAAATTTAGGAATAAATCGATCGCCCAAATAAATGTTTTTTTAGACAACGATCCCTTCGTTATTGAATTAATAGGTTCAAAAGTTCGGCTCTTCCTTAGTAAATTCTATTCTTGCTTGCTCTTCCTTAGTAAATTCTATTCTGTGATATCCGCTCCAATTCTTTTTGATTTCTAGTATGTGTTGTGGCAATTAAGAACATACGAAAACTCGAAAAAATTTTCTCCATTTTTAATTCGAAATGAAAAAAGTCTTTTAGAAACCTTATACTGGTGCGAGTATTTTTCATTGGGCAACTTTAAGTTGTTTCTTTTGTCGGCGAGAATTAACGTCTCTTGTCATTGACACCCAATTTGTGGCGCTCAATCCAATGTTGTTGTTATTTGTTATGGTTGCGGTTGACTTGATGCACCAGATGTGTCGCTCCAAGCTCAACACGTTAATCACATTAAAAGTATGCAAATTTTCAGATACATACATACGAACATATGAAAATGCGAATGTGTGTATTGCGAGTGTGTATACCCTCTACACATATTCTTCTTCTTCTTCTTTTTTGGCGCTGTAACCGCCTAAGCGATTTTGGCCGAGTTCAGCAAAGCACGCCAGTCGTTTCTCCTCTGTGCCAACTGACGCCAATTGGAAACGCCAAGTGAAGCCAAGTCCTTCTCCACCTGATCTTTCCATCACAGTGGGGGCCTCCCTCTTTCTCTGCTACCACCAGCGGGTTGCGAGTTGAATACTTTCAGAGCTGGAGCGTCGGTGTCCATTCGAACGACATGACCAAGCCAGCGGAGCCGCTGTATTTTAATTCGCTGCACTATGTCCATATCGTTGTAAAGCTCATACAGCTCATCGTTCCATCGTCTGCGGTACTCGCCGTCGCCAACGCGTAAAGGCCCGTAAATCTTCCGCAAAATCTTTCTCTCAAACACTCCAAGAGCCGCCTCATCGGATATTGTCATTGTCCATGCTTCTGCGCCATATACCAGCACGGGCATCATGAGTGACTAATAGAGCGCGGTTTTCGTACGTCGAGAGAGGACTTTACTCCTGAATTGCCTACTCAGTCCAAAGTAGCACTTGTTGGCAAGAGTGATTCTACGTTGGATTTCAATGCTGACATTATTATCGGTGTTAATGCTGGTTCCCAAGTAAACGAAATTCTCTACTTTCTCGAAATTGTAACTGTCAACAGTGACGTGGGTGCCAAGCCGCGAATATGCTGACTGTTTGTTTGATGACAGGAGATACTTCGTCTTGTCCTCGTTTACCACCAGACCCATGCGCTTTGCTTCCCTATCCAACTTGGAAAAGGCAGAACAGACTTCGCGGTTTTTGTTACCGATGATGTCGATGTCATTGGCATAAGCCAGCAATTGCACGCTCTTGTAGTAAATTGTTCCTGAGCGGTTCAGTTCTGCAGCTCTTATTATCTTCTCCAACATCAGATTAAAGAAGTCACATGACAGGGAGTCGCCCTGTCTGAAACCCCGTTTTGTGGCGAACGGCTCGGAGGGGTCTTTTCCAAATTCAAACATAGCGGCGTATAGGCAACTCCTTTTAGTGCTGTCAAAAGCGGCTTTAAAGTCGACAAATAGGTGGTGACTGTCGATCCTTTTCTCGCGGGTATTTTCCAAGATTTGGCGTATTGTGAATACCTGGTCTATGGTGGATTTGCCAGGTCTAAAGCCACACTGATAAGGCCCAATCAGTTCATTGACGGTGGGCTTCAGTCTGTCACACACTACGCTCGATAAGACCTTGTAACCTATGCTTAGAAGGCTGATCCCGCGGTAGTTGGCGCGAATGGCGGGGTCACCTTTCTTGTGGATTGGGCAGAGCACACTTAAATTCCAGTCGTCGGGCATGCGTTCATCTGACCATATTCTGCACAAGAGTTGATGCATGCACCTTATCAACTCCTCGCCGCCGTACTTGAATAGCTCAGCTGGCAGGCTGTCAGCTCCAGCGGCTTTGTTGTTTCTCAGCCGCGTTATTGCTATACGTACCTCGCCATAGTCAGGCGGTGGATCGTCGACTCCGTCATCATCAACTGCGGACTCGGGTTCTTGTTCTCCACAACTTTCCGTGGTGCTACCATTTAGTAGGGCGGAAAAGTGTTCCCTCCATAATTTAAGTACGCTCTGGACATCAGTTACTAGGTCGCCATTATTGTTCTTACAGGAGTGCGCCCCGGTCTTTAAACCTTCCGTAAGTCGCCTAACTCTCTGGTAAAATTTTCGGGCATTCCTCCTGTCGGCCAGCATTTCAAGCTCTTCGCACTCACGTATTTCGGCCTCTCTCTTCAGATCTCTATAGCGGTCCCACATAGCGCGCGTTGCGCCCGATCGCAGCGTGGCCCTGTAGGCGGCATCTTTTTTCAGAGGCGGGTGCGTATCTTGGCTGCAACAAGATAGTGGTCCGAGTCGATGTTTGGGCCTCGGAGCGTGCGTACGTCTAAAACATTGGAAGCGTGCCTTCCGTCTATCACAACATGATCGATTTGGTTTCTCGTTTTTTGATCCGGAGACAGCCAGGTAGCTTGATGGATCTTTTTATGCTTGAACCTAGTACTGCATACTACCATGTTTTGGGCCCCGGCGAAGTCGATCAGCCTCAATCCGTTGTCGGACGTTTCGTAGTGGAGGTTGAATTTTCCTACGGTGGTTCCAAAGATCCCTTCTTTGCCCACCCTGGCATTGAAGTCGCTAAGCACGATTTTGATTTCGTACGTTTGCTCCAAGCGCTCATAGAAGAGATCCTTGGATGCCTCATCCTTCTCTTTCGTCGGGGCATGGGCGCAGATGAGCGAGATGTTGAAGAATCTCGCTTTGATGCGGATTGTGACTAGACGCTCGTCCACCGGGGTGAACGACAGTACTCGGCGATCCAACTCCGAATTTGCGCTCCTTTACATGGCAGCTGTAGTAGACGTCGCAGGGTCCCAGACATTGTTTGCCTTGCCCCGTCCAACGCATTTCTTGGATTGGTTACCGCATCTCGCACATGGGTTGCTCACGTTGCCCAGAGTGCGCGAACGAGGACGCAAGAGTCGGGATTGAGTATAGCCATGCAACTGTAACTGCATACCCAGCGCAACGACTATACCCCATTGCACTACACATATTACGTTTATTTAAATTTTTATTCAAGTCAAAATCATCCAAATGTCTTATACATTTTATGGCGGCTAAAAATATTTTATTATAGTCCCGTTTTCTGGAGCCATAGTATACATAGATTCCATTTCGCTATATCATCTGCAAATCGAGGTAAACTATCCTAATGCATATATGTATGTAACTCAGCATACGTGTATGTGTGTATGTACATATATAAAAACCAACATGCGCCCTCCCAAAGCGTTGTCGGTGCGATAAAATTTGCACGGCAATGCGAAAATTCTCTCATAAAATTAATGTTAAACATTCTGTATGTTCATACATATATACATATATATAAATAGACTTTTCTGTGAGAGAATGCCCTGTTGGAAAAATTTAGCATAACATATTAGAAAACCAAATTTTGGGACACTTTCATATAGAAACACGAAAATCTATCCTATTTATTCAATATTTTCGGTGCAGATCTTCAGCACTTTTAAGATAGAGATGATGATGGAAATTTTACACCAAACAACTTTTCTCTGACAGTGGTGTAACCACGTCAGCATAATATAGTAGGTTTGTATTGAAGAGGAGTTTGTTAGTATTTGTTGGGTCAAGATTCCACAATCACACAGAATGTGCTCCGACCGTCTTAATGTTTTATGTCTAAAATTCGAAACGTCTGGACGTTCTTAAAGGAAATGCTGGGCAGTTTCTTAAAAATATTTAATTTAACTTGTTAATTAAATTGATTACTCTATGTTTGACACCCACAATATTGTAATATTTTATTTAACCAATGATTTAATTTACTATAACTTTTGAAAAAGGTGGAAACACTCAATAAAATAGTATGTTAGACTAGGTTATAATCTATATGTGTGCCAAATTCCATTTAAATACGTCCAGCCGTTTTAGCGTGAAAGATCAACAAACATACTCACACACTCACTCAAAAGCTTTCTTTTCTAAAACGCCGAAATATCTATACGAAATGGTTACACTTTTTTGTTAATGGTATTAGACTCTGCCTTTAAAGAACTTGCTACGTGAAAGTATGTAATTTCAAAAAATTTTTCTTTGAATATTTCTCCGATAAAGTCGCATGATTAGTTGGTTATACATGTTCTCTGTTGCTAGCGCTTTCTTTTATGGTTTATATAATAATTGTTGTTGTTGTGTAAGCTTTTATAAATAAGTAAAGAAGTTGGTCATAAATTTTCTATTTGGCTTTTCTACATTTTCATATAATTATCATGCTACCTAGTTACCGTTTATATTAATACATGCATACATCCTAGGGTATTCCTTAAAATATGAACATTCAAATTTTATATAGGCATCGCTTTATTTAGTTTTACGTAAAAAATAAATACATCCACCAAACATTCAAAAGTTTAAAAAATTTTTTAGAGGTCGTTAACAGGGTTTGAAAAAATTAAATTTTTTAAATCACAAAAATTCCACAAAATATGGACTTGAAATCCAATAAATTTGAGATATTGCTGAAACTTGTTCGTATAAATTCATAAACTCGCGTTTTCGCTTGTCATATTCAAAATTTTGTCGATTTAAAACAAAATTACAATCTTCAAACTCTGGTAAGGACCCCAAATTTTTTATTTTTTTAATATAGAAAGTTTCTTGAAGTCGTTTTTTTTGTACGTAGAACAAAATAGGGAGTGGGCCATGCTGTTTATATTTTTAAGGACCACCCTAATAGATACTTGTTTTTATAAACTTAATTGTAACTATATTTTTTTATTTAAATACATATGGATGTACTTATCAGTGCTCTGCAATAAAAGATTAAATCTTAATGCGCTTATGTACTTGTTATACAGTAATTTGCGCATAAAGATTTAATCTTTTATGAATGAAATGAAATTGCAAGTATATAGAGGCTTCTGCTGATTAAACAAAAAATATGCAAATATAGGACTCCATCTTAGATTGGCTGTGACCGAAATCATGGCTAACATGGGTTATATTTTTTTACACATTTTAGACATTTATGTCCCGAAAAAATAGGTATCGAATGAAAAGACTGGCGATAATGTCTCTAAAAATAATGAAAATATTCTTCCGTGACACACAGATACGGCTCTGAAACTAAAGAAGGAATTAGCAGACCGCAGCCTAAAACTACGTCACATATTAGCCGGTGTAGCTATTACTTGCAGCAGGTCCAAACACGATCAGAAAAAATCTCTAAAAAAGCGATAATGACACTGGCCATCTGGTCAAATGATCTACATATGTCGCTTTTGCAACTCTGATGTAGAGACGCCATCCTTGGATGTAAGGCCGTTTTAAGACGAAGAAAGAGGAATCTAGACTCAATGTGGCCTCAGGCTTTACTAAACTTTGTGGGAAAATCAGGACTAGACGAAATTTCTGGAGTCGGGAGCACAATAGTAACTCTTTTTACAAGTTTTTATTATGTTTTACCTGTGTGTATTAAAATTTTGAAATAATATATGGACCGAGATGGTTCATATTATGATTGACATGAAATGGAATAACTATACAAAAGATTTACCCGATAGGTGGCGCAAGAGTCGTGTTATTTGGAAAACCCGTATCTATGGTGCGGTTTGTTTCATATTTACAACGTATATTACGTTATTGGAAAGAAACAAATCCACAAAAAATGTTGCCGTTAGGTGGTACGGGGTAGATTTTTTTACCAACCACTAATAAAAGCTTGCCTTTAAACAATTGTTTTTAAATTACATATATATTATCTTTGTGACTTAGGATCAGGGGTAACGTCGCGGGTTCGTATACACGAATCTAAAGGCGAAAATTAAGCGAAAATTAAACACTGTTTCTTAGTGAATCACTTAAAATTCAACACGCTTAATTACACTTTATTTTCGCTTTCAACTTCGTGTTTACGAACCGCTACACTACTCCGAGGGTACTGCGCAGTCGGCGTCGTCCAGGCCTGCTTGGGATGGAAAGAGTTATGATAAAAATTACAATTTATTTTTTTAAATTGGGTTCATATTTCTTCGAATATATTTTATCACTATTTTAGGATTACTTTTTTTAAATAGAATAGTCGTACTATAAGGCTTAATTTAGGGATGTTTTGCTTAGATACATTGAAAATTTTCCACTCTATGTTTTCTTAAAACTGACATCTCTAGTACATTGGATCGTCATTCCAGTTTTTCAATTGTACAAAAAGTAGTGGTGACTTTGACCAAAAAATTTAAATGGCTCCAAAAAGTTCCGTTAGAAATATAATTAGCTCAGTTGCAGTAGTTTATTTCAAGTTTTCTACAATTTTGCTAATCACATATTTTGTTGTGAAACATTATCTGAAAAATCCTATACAAAACAAAAACATCGATGTATTTTATTACAACGCTTTTATCAACTTGCAATGTTGTGTTCCAGAAACTTTCAATGTTGTGCTCCAGAAACTTGCAATGTTGTGTGTCCGACACCATAAAGCAAAGCTTTGAAAAGCTCCTATAAAAAAGCATAGTGAATAGGGCGAGGTAGATGACATCTAGATGTCGCCCTATGTACTACGTTTGCTACACCGGAAATAGACGACACGCCATTTCTTTCAATAAAATTAATTGGTGCTCGTTTGTATGTACATACATATGTAAATGCATGTGTGTGCACCTTTCTATTAATATCGTTGAATTATTTTAATATCTATTGCAAACGTTTTTTCAGACAGGACTAAAAAGTAGAAAATAAATAATATAAAAAAAACTTTTTAATATACAACGCTTTTATAAATGGACTAAAAAGTAGAAAATAATATTTCTCAGTCCCATAGAATTTGTTTTGATAACTTTTGATTTTGAAATTTTAGCAAAAGTCATTATAAACAATCTATGAAATTGAAAATGAAAAGCGTGTGGCGCATGTATTACACTTGAATTGATATGAAAAGTAATATATGTATGTATGTATGTGGGTATATGAATAACGACCGCTTAAAATCGATTTCAAAGTTCTACTTTCGCTGTAGAAATTTTAGGTCTACGTTTGTAGTTTGACTATTGTCAACTAAATCGAATGCTTTGTAAGTGAAGCGACTTGTGGACCACTTGAGGTATAGGTGGACCAGTTGGTAACCACTTTGGGACTAGTTGGTAACTAGTTCGTGGGACCAGTTGGTAACCAGTCGGGGACCAGTTGGTCTTTTTAAGCTCCTGTGGCCGTTTTAAGGGTAATTCTTGGGCTCCTGCACTGCCGCTCGGGGTTTCTGCCTTCTACGGTGGTAATTTTGGGCCGGGTTGCCTGTTTTGGCGGATTGTTGTGCTGTGTGCCGCGTATTACGTGTACCGGGTACCACTTTCTCGAGCGAATTGCTCTGGGGAACCTGTTGTGTGAGTTGCTGGCTTTTTGGCTAGAATTTGAGGAGGGTTTATACACGCATATCGGCGGAAATAGACGACACGCCATTTCTGTACATATGTACATAGTAAGTAAATGCATGTGTGTGCACCTTTCTGTTAATATCGTTGAATTATTTTAATATCTATTGCAAAATTTTATTCAGACAGGACTAAAAAGTAGAAAATAAATAATATAAAAAAAACTTTTTAAGATACAACGCTTTTATAAATGGACTAAAAAGTAGAAAATAATACTTCTCAGTCCCATAGAATTTGTTTTGATAACTTTTGATTTTGAAATTTTAGCAAAAGTCATTATAAACAATCTATGAAATTGAAAATGAAAAGCGTGGGGTAAACTTGAATTGATATGAAAAGTAATATATGAATGTATGTATGTGGGTA
>NW_023458560.1:45242486-45249387 GCF_013731165.1 Rhagoletis pomonella
TTTATTGCATCTTTTAAGTTATCACTTTTCTTTAAATTTTGTTTAGCTTTTTTTAAAGCATGTTTGAAGAGCTGATAACCAGTTTTTCCTCCCGTTTAGTTAGTTTTACTATAAATGTTCCCCATACCGAATTTCGTTTTTGTCTTCATTATATTTGTAACTAACCAAGCATTTGTTTTCTCATTAAGATTGCTATCCTTCGCTTTAACTCTTTCCCAAGCCTTCCCAATTAATTTTTTATCAGCAATATGTCGGTTCTCTAAATCATTATTATATAAATATGATATAGCATGTTCTCTACAAGCAGCGTCTAGTGGATTAATCCCTCGATCTCCTCTTACTAAACGTTTCTCTAATTTCGTTCCAGGTCCACAAAATTGATAACTAGGCAAATGAAGTTCAATAGGAAGCTTATTAATTATATTATTTATAAAACCTTTTCCGACGACTGACGATTTATAACTAAACCTTTTTGCATAAATAACTCTCATATTTAGGCCTTTTCATATTAATAGTTTAAATATAAGTAATAAAAAGTATAAAAATAATTAGTTTATATATATTTATATTAGTAGTCAAAATGCGGTTTGTGAAGCAACGTAATACGTTAAATATTAAAAATATTGACTTGAGATTTAATAAAGTAAATAAAGTTCGACATAGCTCATTATTACCAAACTCAATTCGAGCTCTTATTGTTGGACCATCAAACTGTGGGAAAACAAATGTAATGATTAGCCTCATTGAAAGTCCAAATGGGTTAAAATTCAAAAACATATATTTATATTCGAAATCTTTACATCAATCAAAATATAAATACTTAAAACATCTAATAAACCCTATTAAGGAGATTAGCATTTCAACATTTTCAAATAATGATGATGTGCTCTCACCTGACAACGCAAAAGCAAAATCTATATTTATATTTGATGATATAGCTTGCGAAAATCAAAATCATGTTCGATCCTATTTTTGTATGGGTCGTCATAAAGAGATTGATAGTTTTTATTCAGACTTATACTCGTATTCCAAAACACTTAATTCGAGATAATGCAAATTTGATTATCGTATTCAAACAAGATGAAATGAATATTAAACATATCTATAATGATCATGTTGGAGCTGATATGTCCTTTAAGACTTTTTGTATTTTATGTTATAAATGTTGGAAAGAAAAATTTGGATTTCTTGTTATAAGTAAAGATGATTCTATCAACAATGGTCGATATAGAAAAGGATTTGACGTCTTTATAACCTTATAAAATATCCTGTTAGTAATAATTTAAATCAGTATATCATTTATGTTAAAAGTGAACACTTATAAAATAATAAACTATACTATTCTATTAAACAGCTAACTGCTAAACAAGGCTGTTCTATTAAACAGCTAACTGGTATATAAGGCAGTTCTATTAAACAGCTAACTGTTATATAAGGCTATATTGTATTTTTAATTATAATATTATGGAAGTTGATAGAAAACTTATTAAAAATCTTATAAAAACTCGAAATATTAAAAAAAAAAAGTATAAGAGTATTCAGCTTGGTGACACATTAAATGATGAGCTCTTAGAAAAAACGTTTAAACCAATAATTAAACCTTTGAAGGAAATTATAAATGAGAAGAGAATAAAACAAGAAAATTATAGAAAAAATGTTTTCAAAGATAGTGAAAAGAGTTTCGAACCCGTTGATTATGATTTTCCTACAAGCACTCCATTCAAAACTAATAAGAAGGATTATGAAACTTATCCTAGTAAGAAAACCAATCAAAGTTCAAATTCATTTCAATCATTTAATGATAATGATGATAACTATGGTAATGGTACTAATGATGATGATGATGATGATGATAGTAATAATGAAGAAAATAATAATCAAACTATTAGAAGGATATCAAATCAAAGTATTGATTTAGATTTATCAAACATAAGCTCTAAAATGTTAGATAAAGCGTACGGACCTCAGAAAGATCAAAATCAAAAGTGGAGGTTAGGAAATGAATCAATTAGTTTTAATAAAGATAATATTTCGCTAGGTAACACAAAATGGCCTTATACACAAGGATTATATGAATTAATAGTCTTCAATTGGCCAAAAAATTATAATGACAATGATTTGAAAATGTATAAAGAAATATTGTTTAAGACAAATGTGCATAGAAGAAATTATCAAGCTAACGGACAAATTCGAGGAAATCGGTCGAAAAAATATAAAAATATTATTAGGAAACTTATTAAAGAATATAAGGGAAAAGGATTAATGAAGCTCAATATGAAAAAGATAAATTATGTATACTGGGATGAACCTAACGAATTAGTAGATAGATTACGGCTTTTAATTTCATCAACAGCAGCCGGACACTCAAATCATAATAATGAAATTGTTTCTATTATTGAAGAATTGAGAGAAGCAAAGATTATTATATAAATATATAACATAATATTAACTTATTAATATTAATAAAATGCCTGTTGATAAGTTTGGTCACTACTTTATTCAAGGTGAGAGAAGACATCCTAAAGAGAACTTTGGATTCCAATTGGATAGTGATCAACATTTAAATTTCAACTTGAGAAGAATTAAAAACATTAGCAATCCTTTTCTTAAAAATGATGCAGTCAATAAAGGATATCTAGAAGTTATGATTCAGAACAATTCTAAAGAAATAATTAAACAATTAACACAAAAAAATATTGATATAGAAGTAAGACTTAATAAAGCAATAGAAGAACAAAGGAAAGTACAAATTAATTTAGAATAAGTAATTCGACAAACGAAGTATCTGCTTTCCTATAAAATTGAGTTCTCTATAGAAACTGTTAATAATTTAATTAAGACCTCCGAAAACCGAATTAATAAAATAATACAAAATAATAAAGAGTCCTTTGAAACTAAACTAGATCACATTGATTTAGTTCTTAATCAATTAAAACAGAAAAATGCAGCGTCTTCAACTAGTAGAAGAACTTCATAAACAAGCTCGCAGACACTTTAAACGCCGTCGAGTAATAATAAAAGGAATAGACGATCTTTGGCAAGCGGATCTTGTTGAGATGAATGCTTACTCAAAATTTAATAAAGGATATAAGTTTATTTTAACTATAATAGATACATTCTCAAAGTATGCGTGGGCAGTTGCAATTAAATCGAAAGGAAGTGAGGATATTACTAAAGCGATGCATGGAATATTTTTAGAAAAAAGAATACCAAAAAACTTACAAACGGATAACGGTAAGGAGTTTTATAATAAAAAATTTCAAAATTTGATGATAAAGTATAATATTAATCATTATTCAACATATAGTATAATGAAAGCTTCCATTGTAGAACGTTTCAATAGAACATTAAAAGAAATGATGTGGAAAAGATTTAGTTTAAAAGGAAATTATCAATGGATTAATATATATAAAGATTTAATAAACCAATATAATCTCAAAAGACATAGAACAATTGGAATGGCTCCTATTTCTATTACTAAAAATAATGAACGTTTTATACTTAAACAAGCATATAATCATATCAAAGTTTTCAAACCTGGTAAACTGAAAGTCGGAGATTATGTACGCATTAGTAAATATAAACATGTGTTTGATAAAGGATATACACCAAACTGGACCACTGAAATTTTTAAAATTCGTATTATACAAAATACTAATCCTATAACCTATTTATTAGAAGATTATCAAAGAAAACCTATAATTGGAGGATTTTATGAAAATGAATTATTAAAAACACATTATCCAAACACATACTTAATTGAAAAGATTATAAAAACAAAAGGAAATAGCGTTTTTGTTAAATGGTTAGGGTTTTCTAATGACCATAATTCTTGGATTAATAAAACTGAAATAAAATAAATAATAGAACAATCATAAACTTAACTTTATTTCTAATTTGATTTTCATGATGTCAATAACAATTACTTTAACTGGGAATAGTTCAACTTTAGTGGGAGAATATTTTCCGCCAATTGAACTATCTTCCCGCTATGTATGTGCGCTTATAAATTTTACAACATATAATTCTATACCTAATGTAGATATCTATAACAACTTATTTCATTTTGGTTTAAGTATATACTATTGAAATACCTATTGGTTCCTATGAACTTGAAGATATTGCCTTTTTCTTAACTTCAACTCTAAAAGATATTGATGAAACAGCTATACTTTTAATTGAAGCTAACAACAACACTCTTACAACTAAAATAACGACGTCAATGGATATTGATTTTTCTCATCCAAGAAGTATAGGACACTTACTTGGGTTTAGCAGAAGGAAGCTAGAAGTTAATTCTAAATATGAGGTAGAGAACGTTCAAAGAAATGGAGCGTTGCAGACCGTTCAAATAAAATCAGTTTTTCAAGAGCAGAATTATAATAATAAAAAGGTGACAAAATTTGAGTCTGATTTACCTTTAAATATTTTGAATGTAAACACAGTGCGTATTGAATGTAATATAATAGTTAACTCATATATTAATAATAATTCTGATCATACTATTCATGAGTTTTCCCTAGATGTTTCACCTGGCTATAAAATAAATGAGAAACCTCAAAATGTAATTTATTTGCCTGTGAACTGTAGAGATATAAACAACATAACAATAAAGTTATTAGATCAAGACGGAAAACTCATAAATTTCCGAGGAGAAAAAATTACTGTTAGATTACATTTGAAACCAGAATAATGATTATTTATAATAAAAACATTATACGAAGAGAACCTTTATTTAGTATATCTTCACGCTTTGATAAGGAAGCAACAAAAAATTATCAAAAACGTCGTAGGGGATTACTATCTAAACTTAATAAGGAGTACTTAATATCTCTAGGATTAAAATTACAATCATGAATGAAATACTTAATGTATATCAGAAACCTTTAACTGATGAAAGTATTATAAAAAGAGAATATCATAGCTATACACCATATTTAAAAACTTTTAACAACAATGATGAGATTCGCATACCTATTCAAAATCAAGATTTATTTGTATTACCGAGTGAAAGTATAATCTATATTCATGGCTTCATAACGAAAACTGATAACACTTCTACAGAAGTAAAACTGAAGAATAATTTTGCAGCATACTTATTTGATGAAATACGTTATGAAATTAATGGGTTTGAAGTAGATCGCACTCGAAATCTCGGAGTTGCAACTACTATAAAAAATTTTATATCATTGAATGAATTAGAAAGCAATGCATTGAAAAACGCTGGTTGGTGTTTAGAAGAAAATCTAATTCTAACGAAGACTCACTTTAGTTGTTGTATTCCATTAAAAATGGTATTGGGATTCGCTGAAGACTATAATAAAATAATATTAAATGTTAAACATGAGTTAATCTTTCAACGTTCCAGATCTGATGAAAGAGCTTATCATTCAATTTCAGCAAATGATCAATTAAAGCTTACAATATTAGATGTAGTATGGAAAATTCCCCATATTCAGTTATCAGATTTCGCAAAACTGGAAATGTATAAGATAATCACTAATAAAAATCCCATTCCTGTTACATTTCGTAGTTGGGATTGTCATGTAAATCCTTTACTCCCAACCAGCACAAAAGTTTTATGGAATGTAAAACTGTCATCTCAAAGTGAAAGACCGCGATATATCATAATTGGTCTACAAAAAGCTAAAAATTATAAGGATGGAAATACGTTTGATCATTGTGATATATCTAATCTAAAAGTTTATCTAAATTCTGATTCATATCCTTATGATGATTTGAATATCCGGTTCGAAATGGGTCAATATGCTATTTTATATGATATGTTTTTAAAATTTCAACAAAGCTATTATATGCGGGATCCTCAACCACTATTAGACATAGATAAATATAAATCCTTTGCTCCGCTTACTGTAATCGATGTCACTTATCAGAACGAAACTGTAAAGTTAGGACCTATTGATATTCGAATTGAATTTGATACCGAAGTTAATAAACCTATTCCACCTAATACATCAGCATACTGTCTAGTAATTCATGATCGTTTAATACAATATTTACCTTTAACTGGTGAAATAAAAAAAGTTATTTAAATAAGTTTCATTTTACTTAATTTTCGTTTATTAATAAGTAAGATTTTTTAATATTATGACCTTCATAGTGATTATGAATCGATATGTGTATAAAGCTAAAAGGCTATCAATGTTTATAAAAAATCCAATGTCAACTTCAAGCTTATCAGAGAAATGAAATATGTATACCTCAGAATTTTTGTTTTGATTATTTTTAAATTCTTATGCTTATTAGAGAAATGAAAATGTATATAAGCATAGCTCTTGATTGAGATGAGTTCTCATTTGTCAAAGAAATTTGATGTGAATAAGATTCATTTTAAAGTGGTAAAATTATATAGTGAAAAGAAGTTTGCTGTGAAAAAGATTAATTTCAAAAACTAAATATATAGTGAATTTATATAAAAAGTTAAAAAGAAATCTGATAGAACGCAGGTAAGCTTTTATATGTATATATATATATATATTATGTTTATGCGACAGAATTCACGAATTCTTCATTTTATATTGCAAGATGTCAACTAAGATGACGGTAATACACCGTAATGTAATTTGATGGCACCGTAATATTTGTGACGGTATAGAACTATTTATCAACGTTTTTTGGTAACGCCATATTTGTATCGGTATATTAGAAAATTTGTTTACAATTCTTTTAATCAAAATAAAAGCATTAAATATACATTTATATGAATTTTGAATAATAAAGTGGAAAGTGTATATATAATTGAAATATAACATAAAAGCGCAAAGCTACGTTACGTCCATTTAGCTTTACATAAAAGCGGTACCGCTATTAGCGTTCGGTATGATACGATCGTAATATTACGGCATCGTTTTTTCGAGGAAGCCAAAGCTTTAGCACACTA
>NW_023458560.1:45249487-45249635 GCF_013731165.1 Rhagoletis pomonella
TTTTTTTTTTTTTTTTTTTTTTTTTTTTGTTATTTATTTAATTTTTTTAAAGCATTTTTTGAAATTGCTACAGACGTTGTTTCCAAGAAATAGTTCGTATTATATTTAGATTGATTTTAGTACATTTGAATATCTCTGAAATTATTTC
>NW_023458560.1:45249735-45261110 GCF_013731165.1 Rhagoletis pomonella
CAACTACAATCAAGCGCAGCTATTCCGCTGCAATTCACTTGATCATGTGGTTGTTGGTATTGTTGGTTTTTGTTAATATTTCTATTATTAGAATGTTTAACTTTTTAGGTGTGCTCGTCCTTAAGTTATTTGTTTTTGTTATTTTTATGGCCTTCATAACAATTATATTCAACAATTTTTATGAGTTTGAGGCCGTTTTCAGTGAAAACTTATTGTGGAAAAGCAACAATAATTTGAAAAAATGGTGGAAGTGATAGCTATTTCGGAAATCACCACATTTCCTCATCAGACTTCTTTCAGTAGGATTCGAACCGACGATCCCACTGACTCAGCCAGTTGCCTACGCAACTTCTTTCGGTGAAAAAAATTGAAATTTTTTTTTTTGTCACGCAGCTTAATGTACATGGTTAGATATAAACTCTTGTTAACTGTTAATTAAGCCTTGTCTATGATATTTGCTTTTGGCTTCAGTGCTCCACCTTCAAAATTAAAACTTATGTTAATTACTGCTTAAACGTCATGCTGGCTAAGACTAATTTTCATTAGCTGCAACGCGTACCAAGTGCAAGCAAACGCTAAACATTTTGGTAAGGTAATTGCTTAAGCATGCAAAAAATATGTTCGAAATTATATAAATAAGAGATAAGTTAAAAAATTGATGGAAAAAATGCCGCTCCTACTTTCAATTCGAAACATCGGTGTCATTGCGGAAACGCTGTGAGGTAAGTTGGCGGGTGACAGCTTTCTTTGCGTTTGTGGCATGCCAAACTTTACATCCACTTGCATACATACAAATGTTTGTATAATTATTTAATTTCTCTATACCTCCTTCGATTTACTTACCAACATTTTGCATTTCTTATCTCTCCGTTAGTTTTTTTTTGTCATTTCGCTAAATATGTCCCTCTCTCCCTACGCTTTTCTTTGGCTTTGTTTAGTTGCATTACCTACAATTTTTGCTACTTTTAAAAATAGAGTTTCGTTCCGCAATTACTCTGAAGCGCTTAGCAAAGTATGTAGGCCCGAACTTATTTATGTAGCACTTACGGAATAATTCATTTTTTGGCTTGCTTAACTTCCACATATGCTTACATATCTACATACATACATATATGGAGCCGAGCACCCACACTTATGGGTAAATTAATTAACATTTTTGTTGTACATTGGTTGACTAGTAGGAAATATGGGACAGAAGCAATTTGAAAAAAAGAATAAATTAAATAAACAAGATATGTGTCTGTACAGCACCCACGACAGCTTCATTTGGATACTCTTCTACAACAGAGATATTTCCATGAACCTATTATTGATATCGGTATGCATAAGTATGCAGATAACAACTATAGTTATTGATAATTTTATCGATAAGTTTCTCTTGTTGATGTTGTTTTCGATATTGTTACCGATTTATTTAGCAACATATTATAGTGACTGAAACAAGTGTTCACATATTAATTTTTTTTTAAATATTCATAATGTTTCTAAAGGAAATTTTATTTTTTGTAAAAATTGTGAGTGATTAAATTTTCAAAGAGATGGCAACCCTCCTCAAAAATACTTTTCGAAGTAAACTTTCCTAAACCTCTTCAGTTTGATATCCATATTGCAATGTAATTTATCTTATCAATTAAATTAAATTAAAATTTTTAAACATGTGGCAACCTTCACAAAAATATTTTCGGCAATTTGCCATTTATTTTTTCCAAAAACGGCCGTTAGGATGCGGTATTATACTAAAACATGGAAGGAAAATTAAGGAAAATTGATTTATTTTGTTCCGAATTTCCGCCATCCCTTGTTATGTTTGGTTTGGAGACAAACCGGTTTCGGCGTTGCGCCATCATCAGTGTAATTTTTGCTTCCGAACTCCTCGGATACAGACGTCTTTCGATCGCAGAAGAATAAAACTGATTGGCCAAATGCACACTGCCTCCTACCCTGTTTGGTTTATAATTAGTTTCTATACCTAGAAGATCTTTTAACCACAGGGCCTAGTTTTTTTTATCTCTTATGCTGACGATTACCAGATATTGTCATCCGGCATGCCATTGATGTTCGGCGTTCGAAAGTACGGAGCTATCTCTACATATGTATTTACAAGGCCTGACCGACTGTTTTTAAATTACTCTGCGCCAAGTGGCCGTGGGACTTGTAGGAGGCAGTGAACGAAGATAAATTACTCCGGATGCCTTCTTAACACGCCTTCATACCATTGGTAGATATAATGGGGTGCGAATTCCCTCGATAAGGAAAAACAACATATTAATCAACCAAGAGTTTATGTGCGATTGGAACTGGATTCGACGTTGCACAGACGGCTCAGCAAATCCATCCACTGCAGGTCTATTACAAACTTTTCGAACTCGCCGTTATCGGTGTTTAAATATAACTTGGGTTGAAAAATTCTTTTAATTAAAATGATGAAATAAATTAAATATTATTGTTTTGGTATACAGCTAATGAGGTTTAATTAAGCTTAGTTAGCTTGAGTTCAAGAAAGCTTAATTTGGAAAATGTTTTCTTAAGAGAGTTGCCACAAGTTTCAAAACTTAGTTCAAAATAAATTGATAAGATAAATAACATATTATTACAAAGCGGATATCAAACTAAAGAGGCTTAAGACAACTAATAGCCTTATTCATAAAAACTGAATTAGGATTAAAGAGCTTTATAAAATGACGTTTTCATACATCTTTCAGTTTATAAACCTTTTTTAAAGCAACTTTGTTTTATGAATAAGGCCATTAATATTTTTGAAGAGGGTTGCCACATTTTAAAAAAATTTAGTTCAGTTAGATCGAGAAGGTAAATGAAGTGTCGCAATATGGGTGTCAAAATAAAGTGATTTAAGAAAGCTTAACTTGGGAAATATTTAGTAAGAGGTTTGCCCGCTGTTTGAAAAATTAAGGCTAATTAAATTGAGAAGCTAAATGAATTATTAGGTACAATTTTGGCATCAAACGAAATATACTAAAGAAATCTTTGCCTTAGAAATATATTTTTGATAGCGTTTTTACCAGTCCAAAAAGTTAAGACTAAAAATTTAAAATTAAATGAAATACAACTTCTTATCAATTGAGTTGTTTGAAATATGCTCATTTGCAGTATTTCAGTAATAGGGTTGAAATACAATTATTATTAAGTAAAAAATATTAACATATCAGATGATAATAAATAGTCGTATTGGTATGTCCGAGTTACGTTAGAGCCCGCTGATTTTCATACTGCTATTTTATTATACTGCGCCACAGCAAGCTATTTGCCGATAACTGTTTGCATCCATTATCCCGCCTTTACCTAAAACTTTCCTACAATATCCTCACTTTTCGTTTGGAATAATATAATTTGGTTTGCGTTAGGTCAGTGGTTGGTGTTTGTAAAGCTTACATACTACATATGTATTTGGGTTGATGACGAAATCGAGGAATAAAGTGTATGACTACAGATAGTAAGTATACGTACTTGCTTATTGTATATAAAAAATGTAAATACATACATACATGCACATATGAGTTACACTTTATTACAATTGCTGTAACAAAATGATAAAAGAAATGAGCTTATGAATTCACACAATTGTACATACTTGTAGATATGCCTAGAAAATTAGTTGAGCTAATTAACGTATGTGCATGTGTAGGTACATGAAGCATGCGGATACAATGCATAATTATTCGGGGCATATCTAATTAAAAAGCTTTAGGATAGAGCATACAAAATTTTTGTTTTGAATAATTTTACTTTTTATGATGACTCACCTTAAAAATGTGGAAATCTTGGTGGGAAACCTATTGGAAACAGTTCAAAACACAAGTAAAAGGTGTATTGAATAACAAGTATGTATTTTGACGTAATGCTAGCTTAAAAAAGTAAGGCAAATGACACATAAAATTATTACGATTATGTACTTGCATTTGTTGCATAATATTGAATATAGTTTTGGTTTAAGCGGATTTCTCAGCTCATAGCACGAGCTGTAAACCGAGTTATTTAATAAAGTCAATACAAATAATTTTCATAATAAAAGAGGCGTGAGTACCAGATACTCTTAAGATTTTATTTGTGCCCATCTGTGTCCCGAAATGGTATGAATATAGTCCTGAATAGGCCCGTAAAGGTCGAACAAGTCTTGAACTTGTCCCGAAATAAACTCGAAAAAGTCTTAAAACGGTGTTGATATAAGGGACCATTTCCCAAAATGAACCGGAAATAGTCCCAAAATTGGCCTAAATAAAATAGTCCTGAACTATGTAGTAGTTCCTAAATGGACATAAGCTAGTACCAAAATTAGTCCAAACTAGATCTGAAATGTTGCTGAACTAGGCTCGAAATACTTAGTTCTGAACAGATCCCGAAATGGTCCTAAACTATTTGTTAACTACTTCCGAAATGGTCCTGAAATGGCCCTGAACTAAGCCACTAAAATTCATTTGTACACACAAGAAGCAGTTCCAAATTTCCTGCTGGGTTAACAAAAATTTTGCCCATACCGAGAGCTAATATGCTTTCACATAGAAAATTTACAAGGAAAAGAAAAATGGTGACCCTACTCAATCCGGGGAAACCAGCGAACAAAAGGGAGTCTTATTATCCTATAAAACTCTTTACGTAAATGGCGAAAACACTAGAGGACTAACTACCCCTGTGCACACTTACCCCGACTACGCATCAACATGACCTCCGTAGAAAGCACATCACCACCGTACATAAAATAGCTTGCTCAGCCTTCGGAGAAAGATTTACGGGTTTCATATGCTGACCGCTGATCAATTTTGTTAATCCACAGAGACCAATTTCACCACCTGAACAAAGGGGTCAACCTGCAATCAGGCAGCCACGTCGGCGGCACACCAATACCAATACCGATGACTAATAACCCAAGCATTTTGGGAGTTATGTAACAATATAAGGCTCTGGTGCCATTGTCGTGCCACACCTGTCCTAATACCATTGTCAGATGCAATTGCTGCTCGGCTATTATTGTAAGGAATATTCGAACAGTCACCTTTTTTACACTGAGCCACCTCCAAGGATGGCCTCATTACGAACTCAAGGACGAGGTCTAGTTATAAATCAGATAAAAACTGAACCCGCCATCATATGTAAATATCGAACCATAGCCGATGAAAGAGCTTGAGAGACTCTGGTAACGTTGGTGAAATTGCGATTATCCAAGTTGTAGCAGGGGAAACTCCTATCTATCCAGACCGAATCTGTTGAAGCAGTGTTCTCCTGGACATCCAGATAATTCAGCGTAATGACCATGACCATGGTCCATAGAGCAATCGAACCAGGAAGGGCTTGGTGGTTGTCGCATCGACGCTTTTGGCATCAAATAGACATGGAAATTAATTCCAGATTGAAAAGGTATTTTCTAAAGCTATGGGATTAAATATTATTTCCAGCTTTCGAAAAAAATACAATAACTACAGAATGAAAACTGGAGGAGTAGCCTTTCACTGGCCTGGAAAGGCTCTGGATTGGATGTTGTGAAAGAAAAGGAGATCTTCCAATACTGCTAAAATTGGCTGGCTGTAGAACGTAATCTGATTACTCCTGATAATCTAACTGAGCTAAGTGACGCTTAGGCTTCATAGAAACAGGAAGTTCTTATCATTCACTATTGCTACAATTTTTTTACTTATGGCTATGGCTTTTTTATGGCAATCCACACGGGAGCTATAGAGTTTTGCTCAGAAAAAAAACATTTCTTTTGATATGGTACAAATATCAACAAGAAAAAATTTAATCAATCACACGTAATAACATGATTTTGTTCAGATACCAATGCGGCACATTTTTCTAGTTACGTGCTGGTGGCCTATTCCCCCCACTACCGATCGTTATGTTGCATCGACGCTGCTGAGAAATTACGTTACGCATGCGCAATATTTCTACATCACTCTATCCGCTACATCTGGCAGTTATGAATGGATATTAGGGTGCCTCACCAAAAAACGTTGCAGTTTTTCCAAGAATTATAAAACGTATTATATTTTAAGATAGACACCATAATATTTCGGAAAAATTTTAAGATTGCTGGGCCCGTTTTAAAATAGCTCCAATAGTCTAATTATTTTCATTCGTTTGATAAAATTTTTTAACATTTTTATACAAACTTTTAAGCGTAAACTCTTCTATCACCTGAAGGGATTTTTTGGAAAAAAAATTAAAAAACTATATTTTTTTTAATCGATTTTCGGATGGGTACAGTGGACGTAAGTCTTACTTTTTTCGGAATTATTAGTTAGTAGTTTAAAAATATAATCTATTTTATAATTCCCGTGGAAAAACAGTTCCAGTTTTTATGGAGGTTGGTGCACCCTAATATACATACATATGTATTTATGTAAATACAACAAATAAATATTCAATTACACATATATATTTATTGCATTTTACACGCTTTGCTAGTAAGTCACACAAACGAATGTGCAGTTAGACAGACAGACAGGCATACTAATGCACCGAGAGTGTTCCAAGTGTCCAAAAGCCAATTTATAGAATTGCCAAATAGAAGTACGAGTTCAAATATTATTGAGTATGGCTGCAAGTACCACAAACATACATACGTATGTATGTACATATATTTTTTATATACACGTACGTGCCTTTTGTATTTATTTAGATTTGCACATTTTACATGCTCATCAACGTGGCCAGCACCGGTTTTATTTTTATTTTTATTGCAATTCTCTTAATTTGGTTGCTGCTGGATTTGATGGAAATCTTCTGAGCTCGTCTGCGATTGATTGAAAACTACTTTTGGATCGCTTGGTAATTTTGTCATTACATAAAACTGATTAAAATGCAATTTAGCTGAATTTTCTTTTTTTTTTGTGCTGCAAATTAAGATGTTAATAAGAGTGATAATAGTAAAAGATTTTTATTTGTCAGATAAAAAAATGTGGCATGACACCTTCTATGTTTTTTTTTTTTTGTATTTGGTTAAGTAGTTAAAACAGATTTACATTAATGCAATTTTTAAATTTTTTTTATTCACGTGTTTTGAAGCTGAACATTCTAAAATTTTAGTGCAGCAATGGTCTTTTTTATTCTATTCGGATTTTATGGGAAGTAAAGATGCTTAATCGACAAGTGACTTATCTCGTTTCCTATGAAAATATTTTAAAACCTTTTCTAATTTAATCAATTTATATACAGTGCACCAAATATAAATAGGAACGCGACATTTCAGCAAGTTTTAGCTATTTCTCTTTTGCTTTTCAGAATCTTAAGAAAACATTTTGGTATGCCCAATAAACTTTATTATAATAAAATGCAAGTTTAAAGTAGCTGAGACTTACGCTTAATTTTTGTAAATTTGTTTATATTAAAGTTTATTGGTGTGTTTTCAATATATGTATCTGCATGTCATGCCTATCGATATTTCTTTTATTACAATTATCGATATTTATATTGATAAATTTATCAATACTTCTAAAATGGTTCGAAAATTCTTTCGATTAGTTTATCGAAATTATTGAAAAAAGAAATTGCTCTGACTTAAATTAATCAAATTTATTATTGGTATTAATATTTAATTGTTATTCTTTGTTATTATTACTATCGAATTATTTTATGAGAATTTTATCGATTAGTTATCAATTAATTATCGAAATCGCAGTCAATATTAATATTTACTGCTTTTTATATTTTTTACTGCATTAAAATTGATGTTTATACATTTTTGATATTTCTATCAACTGATTTGGCGATATTTCTAAAGTATGTATTTCTATGGATTTCTGTTTAGATAAATTACTCGAAATCCGTACGACCAAAACAAAAAATTTTAAAACATACGAGATGATCAATATTCTCACGAAATCCATAGTGTGAAATATAGTAAAACTGAAATTTTACAAATATTAAAAAAAAACAAGCAATTTTTAAGCAAAAATGCCACCGACTTCAATGCTTATACAAATTTAGGTTTGCCTTTAAATTCTTCATGAAACAATGATTGTGTGGGACCACCCTTGAGATACCAACTTTCCGATAAAGACGGTTCACGTGGTCCAAAAAAAAACGGTAAGGCTACGGTTACTATGCATGCAAGCTTTTGTTCTGACGATTTCTTCGAAAAAAAAAATAAAAATACGAAAACACGATTTCGTCGAAAAAAAATAAAATACGAAAACACGACGAAATCGTCAGACCAAAAGTTAGTCAGAATACGTATGCATAGCAACCGTAGCCTAGAATTCTGTAGAATTTAAAAACATTAAAGATTTTTGGTTTACAAGGACGTATGATTATTGAAAATGCGCCTTTATTTAATTTTATTTTTTTAAACAAATAAAGTAAGGAGAACGCAATTCGAGGATACGGTCGTGTGTATATAAGTCCTTAATGCTTATTTTTTCAAAAATAAAAATTGCAAATTTTCAAGAATATTCAAAGACTAAATTTTAAATGGACATTTTCCATATTTATTTCTACAGAATTTTCTCTTTTACCTGATAAATATCATATTGTTATTCTACATTGCACTGAAGTTTTTATAATAATTGTTTTTCTTTAATTACTTATATTTTTGAAATTTGAAAGCCCCTGAAAAAAACCCAGACGTCAGAGAGAAAAACTAAATACGCGAATATATTAATTTTTTGTGCGTAAAATTTACTGTCGCACGGTGTTACATATCTACTGTTTATCGTTCTTTACCATCTCAGGAGAAAGAAAAAATCGAGAAAAGTTTCTTTTTGGTTTTTGAGGCTTTTGACAGAGTAGAAGTACCTGCGATATCAAGGCGAATTCATATTAGGTGGTGGTCGCCTCACGGCTTAAAATGTCAAACTGAAATATTTTGTTGACATTTCCACACACACTCTTACAGATTTTGACAGTTCACGCCGCAAAAGCAAAAACGAAATATATGTAAATTTTTGTTTTTGTTCGCCTATTATCGCCTCTTATGAATTCGCTTTGCACGATGTATTTTGGAAAGTTTATGTATGTACATATATGATATACAAAACGTAGCTAACAAAAGGAGAATCCGACATTTAGACAGTGTAAAATTGTTAAAAGAAGTATTCAGTTCCATATCCTCTTTGAAAATCGACCGCAGTTTCACCATACACAATTCTAACCGACATTTTGTCACATTGTTGGCTCCATAAAATATTCCATAGAATACACCAAATAAATTCCTAAAGTGAAATCAAGTGTTTAACGTAGAATTTGTGCTAAATACCTACCACACACACGGTGCCATAAAGAACCGAAAGAACAAAGTTGAAAACAGAGTTACGCAGCGCACATACATACTACATACATGCATCCATATAACGAATGAATGTATGCATAAGAATTCTAAAGCACTCCAAATCTCACGTTACTTATACGCCATGCCGCACCACATAAACAATGCATTACTGCGTACAGTTTATGGATGATTACTACTCAAATAGATAGGCTCTACAGTGCGGCAGTAAAACTTATCTCAGTAGAGTGTTGTAATTATCACAGCTGTAGCAAATGATTCTGAGCAAAAAAGGTGTAAAATTGAATTTTCCAGCTAAACGAACTGACGAAACGGATCTAAAAAAGCGTTGTTGGAGGAGGTAGTTACACATGTTTTTTCGTACTTATTTGGGGCAAAAAATTTTAGCAAAAAATAAGGTCATTTGAGTTGTTTAAAGCACCTAATAAGTGTACATATATGCTGCAGTTAAATACTAAAAGTAAAGTTTTTAGCTGGTTTATCAGCTTCTTTTTGTTCCTTCACGCGCACGCTCGCAAAGTTTGCGCAAACAAATAAAAGCTACGTAAAAACGTGCATGCCTAAATGGCACATTGTATGTAGAGTGGCTTACGCATAGTACATGTAGCATATGCATACATATGTATGTACATATGTATATTAGGGTGGTCCTTAAAAAATCAAATGAACGATTTTCTTCAGTCTCACCACCTCAATCAGTAATATCGCGGTCACTTATATCACATATTCATTTTGGTCCCAATTGGAGAGGGTTAAGGCGTGTCGCACGGCGGGCAAAGTTCAGATTACTCTATGGAGACTTAAAAACATATTTTGTTTCATCTAATACCCAGAACCGATACTACCATAGTCGAAGATATTACATATATATTTTGGTCCCGATTGGAGTGGGTTAAGGCGTATCGCAAAGGGGTAAAAAGTTTAATGCCTCTATGGAGTCTTAAAAAATAATAAGTAATTTTTTACAAAAAAAAAACGACTTACCTAGAAAACGAGTACCTAGAATTAATATACTATTCGCTAAACAAAGTTAAATCTTTATTTTAACTTACTTTTTTCTCCATAATCGAACATTCACAGCAAAGAATAGTAAGAAATGGCAAATACCAACAAGCAGTAGAGCTGTCAAACGAGTTATTAAGCGAATTACGTGCCGTGGGAATCTACTTTAAGTGCTGTTTTCACCGACTCTGGTTAACACCAATCCCCAGTTTAACATCGTTGCCGACGTTAAGGACACAGTGTTATATGCATGGTGTCAGTAACGCCGACAACGATGTTTGACCGGAGATCAGTGTTATCTAGACATTGAGAAACTTAAAACAAAAAATATATATATATATATATATCATAATCCAATGATTGGATCTAAACCAGATTAGTATGGGACCACCTCTGAGACACTACCTTTCCGATGCAAAAAGAACTATCGAAATCGGCTGACGCGGTCCAAAGTTATGCGGTAACATACATAAAAAAACAAAAAATAAAATCCGAAGAACTGATAACCTCCTCCTTTTTTGGAAGTCGGCTAACAATAAAATTTTCATTTAATACCCAAAACCGATACAACCATAGTCGAAGATATCACATATGTATAAATTTTGGTCCCGATTAGAGTTCGTTAAGTCGTCTTCATAGGGTAATCTGAACTTTGACCACTGTGCGACACGCCTTAACCGACTCCAATCGGCACCAAAATATATATGTGATATTTTCGACTATAGTAGCATCGACGTTGGGGCTGAAGCTTGGGGAATCTGATGTAAAATTTTGCTTCCTACATTTTAGGACCACTCTAATGTGTATGCATGTACATATTCTAATACTTTTTTTGCTTTAAAATAAATTAGGTTTCAATGAAAAACAAAAAAAGAAATTGCAATGAAAAATTCGCTATACTAACAGCACGTCTTCAAATGCACATCAGTCAATGTCTATCAGAAATAAGCGCCAAGTTGACTAGTCGCTTGCCTCATTGTTTGGTGTATGAGCGCATTTACATTAGTATGTATCTATGTACTTGTGTATATGAACTTTTATATACATACATACATATGTACAGCAGCAAAAATATACACCTTTGCTCTAAGCCGCCTACTCTATATCTTCTGGAGTTAGTGAACGTTTTGTTGGCGGC
>NW_023458560.1:45261120-45266331 GCF_013731165.1 Rhagoletis pomonella
AAAAAGATTGCGCATTCCTCCGGGGAATGCTGTCATGAAATAGCGTCAACTGATTCTGTCAAACTCACCAAGAACCAAGTAGTGGTACTGCTGAATGCGCCACCACTCTCTCTATACATCGCCGGTGTAGTCAGGTCAAGTGGTTGTTTTATATATTTATTTATGTACCTCGTCCGTTAGTTAGTATAAATGCCTTCTCACGTGCCTTGCGAGGGTGAGAAGTCATCAGCGTACGACATGATGGAGACTCCCTCTGGTGGTTGAGGGAGCTTCGAAATGTAAAAGTCAAACAGAAACGCGAAGAGCACGCCCCATGTGGAACCTCCTGTTAAATTTTCTTTGGCTTTGATGTTATATCTCGAAAAATTTCAAACAAGTGACGACCACTCAGGTAATTCGGTAACCACCCCCAAGCCCCAATGTCTTCTTGTATCGTGAAAAGCCATGCTAAAGCCTCGCTGGAGTCGGGTGATACGTAAAGTGAGGATACAGCAAGGCGTCTTGTTTTTTCAGTACTGCGGAAAAGAGAGTTTACAGAAGATAAGACTCCATTTTGTTGGCTGGTTTCTCCGGTTTTAGCAGTGCGAACACTCTCCCCGACTTCCAAATATTGGGAAGGCTGAGAATGGCTTTTGACATGTTAGCGACCTTGGAGAGGGAGTCTAATCCCGCTGGAGCCAATTTTGTAGCACCAGCATGGATATTCCGTCGGAACCAAAGGCATTGGGGGCATGATAAGAGACTTATAGAGAATGGCTTTCATTCGACGAAGATAACTTCTTCTCATTCTATAGTAGAACTTGTTGGCAAGAGTGATTCTCCAATGCATTTGAAGGCCGACATTATTAGCGGTGTTAATGCAATTAAATTTCAGCTATCGAAAGCTCTAAGGAGATAGTGTATGTAAGTCTTCCTCTATCGGCTGGTTTCCAAGACTTGAGGTATGGCGAGTACTTGATCTGCAGCATAGACCACTTTCCAGAATTGGCAATGCCCTATCCGTCTGTTGGTAGGTTTGAACCTTTCCCATAATCGCCACTTGTACCTCGTCTTAGTCGGCTGGTGCAACATCTTCTCCGTCATTTTCGACTGATTGCTCGGTTTCATGTTATTGTTGTTGTAACAGAATATAAATTCCCCAAAGAGTTTTTGGGAAATGATGCTGGAGTGACTTGGTCAGATATAAATCTGGATCGCTCCGGTTACGTAGGCCCGACTGTAGAGGGAATGACTCGGTTTCATCTTCTACACTGGTTTCAGTGCTTTTACCACTCAACAGCGTGGGGTAGTGTTCCCTCCACAAATTAAGTATGTAATGGACATCAGTGTCTTAGAACCATTCGTCCAACATTGTGATAAAAATATCGGCATTCCTCCTAACAGTCACCATTTCTAGCCGGATATCAGCCAAGTTTTCGGCTTAATCTACCGAAAGTGGAACCAAATATCACTTCCTTCTCTACCTAGGTATCAATATATGTGAATGCCCCTAGAAGGCTATACGACACGTCTGCTCTTCTACTGAAAAATTGACGAAGTGATCAAATCTATTGGAGAAAGCAAATGGAAGATGGTCGCCAAAAGCCTTTTTTAGGGCGACCTGACAAATCTGGTCCCGCTGGGATAAGAAAGAGTTCTCTGAGTAATTAGGAACAAATTGAGAGCATGCGACACTATCTCTGTCACTGATCTGCTCTAGCGTGGAATAATTTCCAATTGCTTTTTTGACTGTCTGGTAGTTGTGATATTTTTTGGGACGTACGGGAACGAATCGAACGACTCAAATGGCACCACATGGAGACTTTGGACCTAAAAAAAATCGCTACTTTCATTTACTGAAAGCCCACAACCTTTGCAACCTAAAAAAAACACCGACTTCAACTCCCATATAAAATATATATATATATATATATATCTCATGATTCACTGATCGGATCTCAACCAGATTAGTATGGGACCACCTCTGAGACACTACCTTTCCGATGCAAAATCGGACGTGGTCCAAAGTTATGCGGTAGCATATATAAAAAAAAAAAAAAATATTCCGACGAACTGATAACCTCCTCCTTTTTTGGAAGTCGGTTAAAAAAGAAGAAGAGAAGCAAAAAATAAAACACTGCGTGCTAACTGACAAGCCAGTGTAATTGCAACATACCTACTGTACTACAAGCAAAAAATTAAATTTAATTGAAGACACTTGAAAAGTGGTTATTACGCTTTGTTTTTTTGTTGATTTGTCAGTCGCAGTAAAACGTTTCTACAGAACTTTTCTAATTAACACCGTTAGTTTATGATGGTATGGCAGCGTTACCATGAAAAAGTGCAATTCAGTCGTTAAAGCTATATTGCTGCAATTGCAATGAAGATATCTTTTTACGTAGTTGTTGTTGCTTTTCTTTTTGCTCTGTTGGTTGAAAGAACAATACTGCGAACTAGCTAAACAAAGTACTAATCGTATAAGTTAGGTATGTTTACGATACGACTAGGCAAGCCATCAAAAAACTGCCAATAAAATCGGCTGGCAATTATCCGAAAAACGACCGCAATACATATGTAGGTGCTAGGTAAGAAAGTTTTCAAGAAGTGAAAATAATTGTGTTTTATAAACCTTTAAAATTGATACGTCGTTTAGATTCGGATACCGCATGCTTGCCGAGAGCACAATGGTTCGTTAGAACTCCGTTGTTGTTGGATATATCCTCTCATATTAAAGAACACAAACTTCGAAATAATTTTCGATCACAAGTAGGCCACGTCTGACATGTCTTGTATTTCATTTGCTAGAATTTCACTCTCTTTAAATTTCTTCAAAAGCAGCTTGCTTGGGTTAAGTTCAGTTCTTCGTCTTACAAACTCACTTAGCGAACATAGAGCGAAGTTTACAAAGCTGCGTGCGACCGGGATAATACTGTGACAGTTTCAACGCATTTAAGGAAGAGGAAAAAAGGGCAAAGAAGACATCGTGATGCAAATTTTTGGACGTGGCGGGATTGAGTATATGCTTTCCTGATGATTCTAAATTCTCCTCCCCACTAACTTTACTGGCATGTAAAGTACATCTCTTCTCCATAAGTTATATGCTTCGCTAATTTCGCACTAAAATTCTCTAACCTAGACATTACAACCAGCCTTATATCTGCGAGGTTCCTCGCTCGCTCCAGGCGTATAATTTTCTACTGCTCTGTTAACGAGTATACGTGGTTTCTATTGCATTCAAACGGCATTTCCCTAACCAAATTAACAAAATATGGCGTGGCTTCTGATACCTCGTGCTGTGTTGTCCTAATGCAGCAGGCCACATAAGCCCTAAGATTGATTCTCTCAGCCGGGTTAGTTTGCAGGCGGTAGTATGCGGTGTACCGGTTTGAGCACCATACATACCCCAGAGTCCCCGCAGTTCATGGTTCCTTAATTGGGGCCCGTTGTCGCAGATCGCCGACCGAGGGACACCAAACAAAAGAAAGACCTGGTCCTACAATATCAGCCGAAATTTTGAGAAATAATCGACCACCATTGGAATATACTGATAGCCCTGGGACGACTTCAACAAAGGGCCTACCACATCGACACAAATCATCTCCAAAGGCTCGTTTCCCCAGTTGGCTGTGTATTATCGAGCTTAGCCTTCTGAGAAAATTTACACACACTTCTGGGCAACATATCTGGAACCACATGTTCCTTGCCAAGAGACATAAGCCAAGTCAGGCTACATAAAACCCTTGGCACTATGGCTCGGTGGACTACCCAATACGACTAGGTCCGCAACTGACCCCGACAAAACTAGTCATAGCTTCGTTTGTTAGAAACGAAGTAAATTCCACCTAATCAATCCTAACATCCTTTCAGGCAAAGGCTCCTGTAATCTACCGACCATAATCCTTATGGCATAAACATATGTATTATTCGCATCCTGCGTCCATAAATAAATCATCGTAGTTGGAGGGCAAAAACTGAAAATCTAACTCCATATCCACCTTTTCCCAACCACCGTTCTTTCTGGAAAAGCTAGAAGTAGAGCATACTAGCAGTCTAGAAACGTCTAATGGATGTCCACTTTCCTGGATGTGGCTACATGAATGATACAGCCTATCTCATAGCAGCAAACCCTATAACTTCCTGGCGGGGCAGTCCAGCCAATGAAAAAGATAGCTGTGCTCTTATATCCTTCAAACCCTACACATATCCATGGTTGCTGTGGGAGTATATCCCTTGATCATAGATCTATGACATGTTGAGTTCAAGAAGAACCAATGGCCCTATGAGTATTCCGGGAAATGAGGATGCGGTCGAATGTGCTAGTAAGAGATCTTAGATCTGAGCTTAAAGGAAGCAGTTCAAAGCATACAACATGCCCTGATATGGCTGTATTTATAAATTGAGTAGGTTGCCTGGACAGCTGCCAACAGCAGTTGGAATAATCTGCACAACTCCACTGTATGGTGGTATCTCTCTGTACACTGATCTGTGAGCAAATAACAAGGAGTTGGCTAAAACTCTCACAGCCAAATTTTGGCTTGGGAAAACAACGAGATACTTCATCATTGGCCACAAGGGGCCAGGAAGTACCGCGCTCTCCGGAGACAGCTTTAAAAAAAGAATCCGCTAGAGGGTCTGTTTGGATTCGCAAGAAAATCAGGATGTTTTAAAGGCATGTAAGAACAAGCAAATGCGGCCTCCGAGTGGAATCTTACCAGAGTTATCAACTCTACTTTACTTGTCTTTTCTTGCAGAGATCAGCAAAACAGTCCCGCAAAATGTTAGCTTTAATCGTGACGGAGTTGGTAGCTACTCTGGGTGCAACTTGGCTGTCATTAAAAATGTAACAGAGGTTGCCAATTGCATCGGTCGCGAGTTTATTTACAGCCTGAAACCTCAGAATGTAAAAAATTTCTATACTACCAGGTGGAGTTATATATTTAGCTTTCAACCCACGCTTGACATACATACATATGTGGTATCTGTTGAAGATACTATATTTACACTTATCGATATTGTTCATATATTTATCGACCTTATTGTCAAAATTTTCCATATGCATATTTATCGACATTTCAGTAAATTTATTGAAATTACGGAACAACAACTTTTATCGGTTTTCGTGCCGCTGTTATCGATATATGTATATATCGATTATTTACGTATTAATTTTTTTTTCAGCTTATCAATATTTCTAAAGAAATATTTTATCAGTTTTTGTGCCGAAACATACGT
>NW_023458560.1:45286331-45307232 GCF_013731165.1 Rhagoletis pomonella
AACATAAAAAAAATTATGTACACGTTAATTGTCTATACATATCTAAGTCAATATATGTGATATATATGTACATACATCTACATATCGTTGTTTAAAGTACAAAACCGTGTATCAATAAAATGCAAAACCTTGTATCAAGATAATGCAAACCCAGCGAGGTTGCATGCATTATTTTCTAGAGAGTGAAAACACTCATATTTCAAAATGGTTATCTTTTTTTAAAAAGCAATCGCATTTTTGGCTAGTATGTATCAGGAAGAATGGATAAGGATTGAGCCAAGAACTTGTGTGAGCAAATTCAATTTTTAGCAGCAAGTGTCAGTTACGCGGTTTTGTACTTAAACGACGATGCTCATGTTAACAGGAACGCTGCAATTTAATACACGGGTGAAGCAGGAACGCAGCACAGCAGAAGCATATAAACAATCTGCAAATGAATGGCTTTTTAGGTTTTTAACAAAAAAACAGCTGGTTTCAACTTACTTCAACGTGTCTAAGGCACAACGCACACACTAATGCAAAGGCGCAACAGGGACGCAACACTTTAAAACACGGGCGGAGCAATACACGGGCGGAGCAGGAACACAGCACAACACAAGCGTCCACAAAATCTGCGAATAAATGGTTCATTAGGTTTTGAAATAACAAAGAGCTGGTTCCAACTTACTTCAAAATATCTGCAGGATGATGCACACAATCAAATTCGGCCGCAGCTGCAGTTCACCAGAGAATGCTGCAAATGGAATGGTTCATCAATGAAGTCAAAATAATATGTTGTAACTTACGTGTATTAGCTCTCAATTACAATACCAGCACAGGTCGGCCAGGAAAACACTAAGGAAATTACCTAATAAATGCAAAATTATAATTAATTTGTAAAATAATTCGGTTTTATTACAATACTTACCAAATTTTCATGCAATTAGAAAACAAATGTCAGCGAATAGGAACAAAACGAACAACAAAAATTGAATCAATGTAGCTTGTTTAGAATTTTTTTCTAATATTTTGGGAAATGTTCAGTGAAATTAGCAAAGAAACAACACTGTTTCTCCTAAGGTAGTTCAAGATGGCGGATTAGAGCGAGAAGTTGCCAACGTATAACACCTTTCATTATTGCATCATGCTATTTAGGATTGGTTTGTTTTGAAGTTTGTTTATTTTTCCCTTCTACATATGTACATAGCAGGGCTGTGTAAGTGTGAAATCATTTTTTTTTTACCAGAATTTCCAGATTTTACCGGAAATCGTACTTGGTTTTCTGGCAACTGATAGGACAAATAAGAGAGTAAGTAAGTCATTTCTTTGTCAGAAGCTACCTGGTGGTAAATTCTGGTAAATGTGTCAAAAGATCCGATGTATAGTGTGTTTGACAACCAAATTGTAAGCAAAAGAGAAGTGCACTCTGCTAATGCATGTTGAAAAGTAAATAATTCCTTGCTTGAGTGGATGCTAATGAGTTTTGGTTAAATTACAAAACGCTTAAAGAGGTATTAGCCGTCATTTTACGTTTAAAAATTTTAAAACTTTAACACATTACCACCCTATACTCTATATGTGATTGACCATTGAACTAAATCGCTGTTTATTTGGGTAAGATTAAAATATATTTTACTTTTCAATTTTGGAGTTGGTTTGAAACAAAAATTAATAAGTTGTTGTTATGTATGCAAATGAGAACTACAATTCTGAGCTTATTGAGCATCTCTTAGTCAAAAACAAAGGTAATTTTGCTTGATCAAGTTTCGAATCTAAGAAGAAAATATTTTTAACAAACAAAAGGTTAATAATAAAATTTGAAGAATTTAAGATATTGCGTATGGTAGCATGAAACGTCACGATCTTCTTAATTGTCAGGCTGTTGATAAGGCTACGAAGAAGTGACAATGGAAACACATAGCTGAAGATCATGATTCAATAATACAAGGTTGTGTAATTTGTGACAGCTAAAATTTGACACTCCTTTATCTAGATTTGTATTTTGGAAGTAGGAGAAAGGGGAAGAATGTGATCGCATTTTGCGAAAACGGTAGTGGAATGGAACTACAAAAAGGGGGCAAAGTATACAATTAGAAGTAAAATGTGTATTATTAATTCTATGCGAATTTGCAATATATTTGGTGTTTTAATTGAAATACTAATCAATTCATAAAAATATGCAATTTTGATTTAAGTTATTCGTCATTTCCGGGAACAAATCTAGAATACCGACCGTTCAGCTATGCAAAAACGAAAAATGCAGATCAATAGAACTTTTTATGCTCATTTCAACCATGCCAAAATGATTTGGCGGAAGTAAAAAATGAAGACGTTCTAGAAGGTTAAAGTTCAGTTTTTAGATATTTTAAATATTAATATCTTATGAACTTAATAACCGATTAAAAATTCAATGACGTCACCATAAAGGTAATTAATTTGTTCTTCAGCTGATGTACATAATTTATAGCTTTTTGTATTTTTAAACCAAAACCACAAAAAAACGAACAAATGTAATTTTTTCATGAAATAACCTTTTTTGAAAAAACTGCATAATTAATGGTAAAGAAATGTAAATTATTTAGAGAGTACAAGTTATTATCTTTAATTCGATATTACATATTTTATTATGATCTACTTTTGGGTTTCAACAATTTAGTGATAATAAAAGATACAAATAAACCTCTTATATCTTCTTTATTTTTTACCTGCGCCAAATAAATTTGGTATCGTTGAAATCAGCGTAAAAAGTTCTATCAATCGGCATTTTTTGTTATTTTATAGCTAAACTGTCACTATTCTAGACTTGTTCTAGAAAATTACACAAACGAAGGTGACGCCAACGAATATTTAGTATGAAGAATTATTGGTTTTACTACTAATATAACTAAAAACTGTAGAGTGAGCAACATTCTGCACAAGTAAAGGAGCCGATTTTATGTGTGGGAACGAGAAGACTGTTTTATTACAAAACCTTTCTATTATTGAATCATGGCTGAAGATTTCATACTTACAGTGGGATAAACTTCAAACTTCTAATTTAATTAGTTAAATTTAGTTATTATTTTTTTTATCAATTTTAAGTTTTCGTTTGGAATAATTTCCAAGAACTTATCTATTAGGAGATCTCTTTGGAAAATTACCGTACATCCGATATCTATTGAAATTTTGACATCCTCACTTTTTGGAAAAAGAAGTTCAAAATACAAGTTTATGTGCAAAAAATAAATTAAACAATAAAATTCTCCTTATATTTATGGTACTTATAATAGAACAATTTTTATTTCATTACCCAGACTTTATGAATAGCCTACTCTATAACTAATAGTAGAAATTCCGAATTAGTAAATTCAGTCAAGACGTCATTCAAAAGTTTTGAAGAAAAGCACTTTTCTCTTTAGTTTTCTGTTAGTCTATGAATGACTAAAAATTAACGAATAAATTGTTAATCGCGATTAATGATTAAAATTAATTAAGCGATCGCTGTGGTGCAGTGGTTAGAAGCAGGGTTGTTGCGAATATTCGCATTCGCATTCGGATAATAATCAAACCGCTTATCCAAATTAAACAAGTTTGGTATCAAGTGAAAGAGGACTTAAATAGCTGAAACGAGCAAATATCTAAACGAGCAAAGCCACCTATTGAAAAATATTTCAATAAAAAATGTTAATTAATTACCATAGAACAAACATTAGGTCAGCTATGTATTTACATGAATTTCTTTAGTATTAAGTTATAAAAAAATATAAATAGAGGTGGTATCCTTCATTCTTTATTTAGGTTTAAAAGCTATTTCAGTCCTCTTTCACATGATATTAAATTTGTTTAGGCCAAGTTTAACTGGTAAAAAATAACTGTTATTTTCGGTCCCTGGCACATTGTGCAAGTGCGCTGATAAAAGGTATATCTGGCCAGTCACAGAAGAAAGGATTGAAAATGAATTAATGAAGAATTCTTTGGAAAACAATGGTGTTTAACAACGATCTCGCCATGATACTAGATTGTGGAGATGAAAGTCAGGAGGATACATCCGACATTTGCAGCTCGATTCAATTCTCAAAAAAGAATTATTGCACCGCAATAAAAAAAAAAAAACAATAAACATAACTGAAAGCATGGTACAATAAAAACAGGTAGAAGCCAAATTGACATCAAACCTACAAAAGTCAAAGTTTTCGGGAGAGTAAAAATAAAAATGAGCGTGTGTAAGGAAAAATAAAAAAATACATTTCACTGGTTGACGTTTTTAAGTATATTTGAAGTTTATTCTTATTTATTTATTTTCTTTAGTTAAAATTTGAAAAAACGTGTATGTTGTTTTCTGTTTTGGTTTTATGAGTTGCAGTGTTGTTGGAGGGACTTTTCGGCATAAGGGTCATAGGAACAGCACTTGGCTTCAAACGTGCCTTTCCTGTACCTCCCGGTGTATTTGTGGAATCTACTTCTTTAAAATGTTTAACGCACAGCAAGGCATTTCACTGCAGCTCTGCCCACAGCTGCTTTCGCAACGTTCCTTACGCGAAGGACATTGAGGCACGTTAAAAAATTAGTGGTATCTGCCTTATATTTAACACCACATAAAACACAACGCTTCAGGTGTTGCATTTTTAACACATACACTAAGTATAAACCGCACAACACTACAAAAATTCAAATGCAAATTAAAATTTGTTATTAACGAACATTCAAAAAAAAAACAACGATATGACATTCAAAGCGTAACGAAATATAGGAAATAAAATAAAATCAAGTTGAAGTTTAAAGGTTTGGTTCTCATGAGAGCAACGTCATTTTGGCTTCTACCTGTATTTATGTGCCTTGACTGAAAGTCTTCTCGACTCGTGCGGCGTCAATCGAAAAGAATTTACAATTTTGTCAAGTTTCAAGTTTTTCAAGTTTGTCGCCTCGAGTGAGCAGTTATTTAGTGGCCCTGATTTACGACCCTTTAAACACTTTTTATTGGATACAATGCTCCAATTTTTAAATTCAAGTACTAAAAAAACATTATTAAAATTTACTAACCTTTACATTTTTTATTTAACTAAATCACCTAATTTACTCACATAAATTATTTCTTAACA
The DNA here is from genome assembly GCF_013731165.1 of Rhagoletis pomonella. Lineage (NCBI taxonomy): Eukaryota > Metazoa > Arthropoda > Insecta > Diptera > Tephritidae > Rhagoletis > Rhagoletis pomonella. Next base: position 45,291,389 of record NW_023458560.1, read on the forward strand.
AGTAAAAGAGTCTAAGCTGAGGCGGAGCCGAACATTAAATACCCGGCGCAAGTATTCAATATAGTTTTTCACCGTTTCGAAAACTACCGCTACATGGTAAGCAGGGGTGGGGTTACCCCTATTTCAAACATCTTCGATATAACGTTCAGTTAGATATAATGAGATAAACTTATATAGATATATGAGCGCGGCATCACGCCCATTTTCAAAAATTCAATAATAATGTTATTTCTTTTCAAGGGATTGTTTGGGTAAAATTTGCGTCCTTAAATTTCGAAATATCGAAGTTTCAAGCAATTCTGAAATTTACCGTTATGAAAAAGTGGGCGTAATTTTAGTCCGATTTCGATGACTTTCAGCGTTTTGCCTTTATGTAGCAACCACAATAATCATACCGAGTTTGGTACACATTGATAGAACGGTTACCGAGATACACATATGTGATCATACATAAGTGGGCAGGGTCACGCCCATTTTCCAACATTTTATTATAAGCGTATTTTTTGCTAAAAATTATTGTAAACATCAATCTTGAATGAATTAGCTCCAGTATTTACTGATTTATCGAAGCTTTCGTATTTCTCTGAATTACCGTTATATGGGAAGTGGGCACGGGTATTATCAGATTTTTTAAATTTTCAGCCGTTTGGTATTTTTTGTGAAGGCCAACAACTGTCTCAAGTTTGGCAGAAATTAGCGAAGCGGTTCCCAAGGTATACACATGTAATCATAAGTGGCCGTGGCTACCATCCGTCCTCCGCTCAAAAGAAGTACACATACAAAGTTTCGTTAAGATATCTCAATTTGTACTCGAGTTATCGTGTGCACAGACGAACGGACGGACAGACAGTCACCGCTTAATCGATTACTCTTTTTATTCTGATCATTTATGTATACATTTGTCTATATCTATTTCGATTCGTTTTGCCTGTTACAAACAACCGTTATGTGAACAAAGTTATAATACCCTTGTGCACAAGTGTGCTCGGGTATAACTTGACATCCGCATCCGCGGATGTTAGCGTTTAAACATCCGCATCCGCATTCGCATCCGCGGATGTCTAAAATTCCACATTCGCAACATCCCTGGTTAGAAGTGCGCACTACCATTCCGCAGGGTGAGCGTTCGAGCCCAGTTCCGGCCAACAAAAAAAAAGAAAATGTTTTTTGTAATAGTGGTCGGCCCCCGGCAGGAGTCGGCGTAAAACTGTAGGTCCCTCCCCTTTGTGTGACAACATCAAGTCGCATGCCACAATCGGAGGAGTAGCTCGGCCAAGCACTAACATATCGTCGCCTCAGAAAACGGATGACGAATGTGCAAAATCACGATTTTAGGATTTTGATGCAGATTTACTAAGTTGGACATGCTCTTTCGATTTCTGGAATCCATTTTTTTATATCTCCATTAGTTTTTGAGATATTTCGTGCGCATTTTGTCGTATGTTACATAATATTAATGATTGGGTATGCCTTTTGTTGTATGTGCTGAAAATGCGTCACATTCGACAAATTCCCATACAAACGTACCTTTTGTTTAATCATAAAACGTTTGTCGTATGTGGCACATACGACAAATTCCCATACAAATGTAATCTTTTTTTAATCATAAAACATTTGTCGTATGTATCGCAAAACTTTGAACTTACGACAATTGGATGGTCCTCTACTATAACGATACAATTAAAATTGAAAATTAAACTAAGTAACTAATTTTAAAATTTTAAATTTTTAAATTTTAGCTTGCACTGAGTCTCCAATGAAATGAAAGAGATAAAAATGTACAAAAAATTGATTTTAAGTATTGTTTTTTGTTTTTATATAAAGAAAACGTATGTTCGTAACATATTTACAGCATAAGAGATGTACAGATTTTTTTATTAAATACATGATTATGTTTTTGTTATGTTTTTTCTAATAAGTAATCATTATTTAATAAATATGTCTGTTTTTTTCATCAAATTATACCATCGTCGTTGAAATAGATACTTTACTATTGTCGTATGTTCTGTGGACAAAACAAAGTGGTGAGTAAACGCTACTTACGACAAATGTATACGGAATGAAAAGTAAATTTTCTCATTAACGTTAAGAGATATTAAATGTAAAAATATGGGAAATCAAAACTAATAACACCAACTACGTCTCCTTCAAAAGTTACAAAAATCTACCGTACAGTTTCGGATTAATTCGACCTTAAACTTCAAAGTCAATTTTCTCAAAACCGTGTTTTGTAACATTCGACATCCGTTTTCTGAGACGACGATATGTCGATGGTCCTCTGCAATAACGGCACAATTCAAAATTTCAGGTTTAGAAAAATACATAATTTGAAAGCTTACAGTATGACTGCATATAATCCGGAATAATTACGTTCGTACGAAACAAAAAATCTTTAATTGGCTCTACTGAAATATATGAAATTTTTAGTTGTGTCGATATGTAAGCGCCTTTCTATTATTATTAGTAATCATCAGGGAACGGATTTTTAGGACCTAAAACCTTATAAAAAAGGCAAAATAAAATAGCGAAAAAGGCAGGAAAAGTCACTAGGTATTGTAAAAAAGGCAAAATAAAATAGCGAAAAAGGCAGGAAAAGGCACTAGGTATTGCCAAATAAGGCACTAAAAAAAAGACAGAAAATACAAAGAACAATCAAAAAATACATTCATTTTAGAAATGTTTATATTACAAGTAAAAAGAGAAAAATTATGAACTATTTTCATTATATGAAAAATTTGTACTTTGAATCTTTGACTATTTTATCCTTTCGAGTTTACAACTAATAAAACTTTAATCTGTATAGTTGTAGTAACATTGAACCACAAGATGCATTTTGAAGTTTTCTGGCAGCATTTTCATTCGATTTTCGCGAAGAAAAGCCTTGAATGTACTAAATGTGCGCTCGACGTAAGTTGATACAAGTCCCAATTTAAATATGGAACGTTTGAAACGTTCATATTATCAGGAATAAGGGCGTTTTCCTCGCCCTTTACAATTTTATCCACACCCCTTATTGTCTCCAAGCCTACGTTAGCTGAGAAAACGGCTTTGAATTTTTCCAACTCCAATTTGGCAAGAGGTCCCTGCGCTTCTATAAGCCGCAAGGGCATGTGCATATTTTTTAATCTTAAAAAAAAAATTTAAATGCTATAATCGCTTTTTTAAAGGTAAAAGGTAAGAAAAGGCAATATCTTAAAAAAGGCAAAAAAAAAGGCAAATATCTTAAAAAAGGCAAAAAAGGCAACATCAAATGTGTATATAAGGAATCAGGGAAAGCTAAATCGTGGATATTTAGTTCCTAAAATGTCTGTTTGCAACACATAACAATAAAAATGCACATCAAATTGCTAAGAATGATGAAGGAAATCGATTCAGACATACCTGTTTAACTGACCGTGCGTGCTCAAAACAAACACATGTTAATTAAGGAGCTATTCAAGTATTATGTAACCACCAGTGGAAAGCGGGGGTCTTGGTTTGCTTATTTTTAATAACAACGGGCAACATTTCTTCAAATAAGTAAAACATTAATTACACACGCACAAATTTTGCCTGCAATTTCGTACACAATTGAACACTGCACTTCACTCTCGTTTCGAATTTTTGAAAGCGTTTTTTAAGCTATTTAGTGGTTTAACACTTCTTGTGGGCACTTGATATTGTAAAAAAATATGCGCAATTCGATCCCTAACTACATTTTTTAAAAAACAATTATTTTTTATTTTGTTTACATCTGTCATTTGTTACAAATGAAGAAAAGTCCAAGAGTTGCCAAGTATAAATATCTTTATATCTATTTATTAAAATAATAATTTACAATAATAATTTATTTAATTAATACTTTATTAAAATACAAATTTGAAGTGCAAATACATTTGTAAAACTGTTTATCACAAAATGTTGTTAATTGTTTGCAAGCATACTATAGTTTTCTATAGTTTTCATGCATTTTGAGAATAAATAATCTAATATGTGTACATATATATCGTCGTTTAAAGTACAAAACCGCGTATCGTTATTCTGCAAAACCGTGTGACTGACATTGGATGCCAAAAATTGGATTTGCTCACAAAAGCTCTTGGCTCAATTCTTATCCATTCGTCCTAAAATATACTAGTCAGAAATACGTTTGCTTTCTAAAAAAGATAACCATTTTGAAATATGGGTAGCTTTCCTCTCTAGAAAATAATTTATGCAATTACGCGTGTACGCATGTACTTACGGCGGCCGCCGTAGCAGAGTGATTACATGTGCGTACTTCCACTCCATTGGACCATAGTTAAATACCTGGTCAGATCATAACCCAAAATAGCAGTCGTCCTTCGGCACGCAATGGCAAACCTTCGAGTATATTTCTGCCTTGAAAACTCTTCTTATAAAATCAGAACTCATGCCTCAAGTTTGAGCAGAAGTTCGGCCAAACACTTAGAAAAATATTTTAGCACCAAATATTTATTTGTTTACTTATTTTAAGGGAGATGGCAATCTTCTGGTTTCACATTTTGAGTACAAAAATTTCAACCCTGATACAACAAATAGTATTAGTACTGAATGATAATGACAGATTGCATTCCCATAAACGTCCAATCATACATGATTGAGTTTTTTTTTTGCATTCACATTCTCTATGGCTGCATTTCTTTATTCATTCTGAACATTTGGAATAAACTTTTTTGTTTACTTATTCTTTAGAACGTTCCTGATGATATGTTAACGTATATTTCAAACGCGTTCTGTTTATTCTGGCTGTGAAATTGGATTATCCGGAATGTATAAAGAAACGCAGCCTTTGTGAATGGGTGTCAACCATTCCATAACACACTACATATTTTGTGTTTACAATTTGTAACCAATCTCAAGAGTGGTTGTTAAATTTTTTAAATCAAACAATCACATTTTTGAAACGAAAAAAATGAGAATGCACACTCAATTGATTCAATCATTACACAGCTCTGGTACATAGTTACAAGTCACTCCGGCGACTAAGACTGCGTTTGGCTGCCTGATTGAAATTGGAACACCCGTGCCGATGGCTGAATGGTCAGCGGGTTTATACTGAATAGCTGGTCGCGTCTATGTCGGCTCTGCGGTGGAGTGACGAACTCATTCCGTACATACCCGTAGGTCCAAAAAACATTGAATGACAAAACAAAAGAACAAAAGCAAAAAATACAAACCAACACAAAATCGATGACGGATACTGCTAGCAACCCTGGACTAACGACTTCGGCACTCCTTTATCGGAACCCGGGCTCATTGTTAGGAGTCTGATGAGGACACCCTACTTGCCTCCAGTCAGTAGACATTTGAAAGTGTTCCCCGTAGTACCAACCACAGTACACCGGAAACACAAGCAGAACAAAAATCAGCACCTAGGGAAGGGATACCAAACAAGGTATCCCCAACGCCCAAGAATAAGGACGTACCTCTACTAGCATTGTACAATGGTGGACTGAATCAGAAAAAGCCGCTAACAGAGGGCGGTTTACTTGCTGTATAAAATATCAAGCAATACGGCTCCAAGCGGCTCCTATGAGTTGAAGGGGGCTGAATACTACAAAAAGGTGGTTGAGGAATATGAGAGCCTCTTGAAAGAGAAGCAATCGGCAACCCCTAATCCACCTGAAATAACGCAAAAGGGCGAATCTTAACAGAAAAATCATTCCAACAATGACAGCACTACCCGGAGAGAGAGCAAGAAGCCTGAACAGGCTACTTCATCTGACCCCAACCCGCTGCAACGCCATCTTAGTGACGTTGCCAAAGAAAATCTGTTGATGGCCATAGTCGATGAAAACTCGAAGACGCCGTTATCTATGCAGAAGCACTTGGTGGAGATCGACGTCAAGCTATCGAGTCTCGTTATGAACTACGTCCTCGATTACCCGGCTGGTCCCCATCCGAAGTTTAATTCCTTTGAATCCTTTCGAGGATACAGGGTTATCAGATGCACGGACCAGGCTTCTTTGCACTTCTTAGATAGGTGCGTCGCTAAAACAAGTGCAGCATTGAACTACCCTATTTTGCTGCCCCTATTTTGAATCGCATATTTATTTAATTTTTTGTTTTTAGAAAAAAAAAGGTTAAATATTACAATTCATGGGTACCAATGGAAGGCTCCTAAAGAATGCTTTCCCGATATACAAAATTTCATCCCTTATACCATATCCCCACCAAAAAGTTAACCAACTCAAATCGAACTTAACCACGTCACTAACTATTGTTGTCCACACTTCGGTCTGAGGTTTATAAAACAGTACAAATGCAGGGAACAGTGTTCGGTAACGAAGTAACGAAGTTACTTTATTGACGCATTGCTATGAAAAAATTACTTTTTAACAGTGAGATTTGGTTAACTTTAAATTTTTATACTGAGACCGGTGGTGAACACTCAAAATACGGCCCCAAGAAGGCATAACATGGATGAAAAAAAGGAATAGATTTGAAGTCGAGCGGAGTAGAGGAGTAGATTTAAAATTTTTTCAAAAACCGGGTAAATCTAATCTAATCTTAATGAAATCCAAACACTAGTAGGGAACGAATTTTTTTACATTTTTACGCTAATGACCCACAGATGGCGGAAAAACACAGGGTTGTATCAGACTTTCGACGTGGTTTCGAGTTGGTTGGCTTTTAACCATCTCAGTGAAATCGTTAAGTGCTGTCATTTTTATATGGCGAAACTAGGCTAAATCAAGTGGGTTATCGGGATAACCAACTCAACACCCATAACTACGTGGTTAGCTCCGGTGGGGACATGGTATTAGGATAATAGTGTAGGGTTGCCACTTAGTTTCGATTCCAAGCAATTTATCTAAAACATCGCAATATGGATATCAAATGAAAGGTATTATTGAGAACTTTGTTTTCGATCAGGCTTGTTACGCTTCTATGTAATACAAATTTGTATTTTGTTAATTTCAATCAGCATTTTTGTGTATGTATACACAGTACATATACGCTCAAGATATGTACTATTCATTCCAGCGTATTTCGGAATAGGGTTGCCACCTAAAGAAATTTTGTAAATAGATATTGGATATAGATTGGTTTTATTCCAAAATATTTATTTAAAGCTATCCAAATGACTAGTATTTGATATCTTGATAAAGTTATCGGTTTAGATGAATACCATTAATATTAATTTAAATATTAGCATGGCATTTGAATTTGAAATGTAGAAAATTACCTTTGATATATTTTAACCATATATGTAATACTTCTATATTGGCAGTAAGCTAACTGTAGTGACTTTCCTCAAAAGTAGGTAAACTGGGAAACAATAACCAAACGATAAGCCAAACAGACCTATGACCGTTCTGGGGTCATAAACCCTTTAACGTTCATTCTTTTATTGCATTTCATTGCAGCGTATGCGATGACATATGATCACAAGACAAACCCAAGTGGAAGGTCCAAAAGCAATTGAAACCAAAATAGTTTGACACATTTACCAAATGTGTTAGTCATCGATTGGATATTGTTTTCAACGCTATATAAGTAGAAGTAAGTTCATAAGGATGGTTCCGTGCGCAGAAGTGGAAAACTTTTGACTGCCATTCACCTGGGAGTGGCCAGAAGCGATTCTTGTGCGTACGGTTCAAATCGCAGCTCACATCGTCCGGATATTTATATCCACGTATCCTCTGGGTAGCAACCAAACACCCGTTTGGGAGCGAGCTAAAGTGAGAAGGCGTAAAACTTCGCGTGCGCTGGGTTTGGGTCCCGCCACGTTAAAACCCCGCCCAATGAAAAGAAAAAAACAGCCTCGGATGAGACCCCCTTTTTCTGATGACGACCACGGCAAACGTATAACGGACTATGATTTAAGGGTATGCACCTGGAATATCCGGACCCTTAATGGGGAAGGTGCCTCTGCCCGGCTGGTTGATGTCCTCGGGAAGACAAAGGCTGACATCACCGCCATCCAAGAAATGCGATGGACGGGGCAAGGTAAAGTAAGCGTGAAGCCTTGCGACGTCTACTACAGTTGCCACGTAAAGGAGCGCAAATTCGGTGTTGGATTCGCGGTAGGAGAGAGACTCCGTCGCCGAGTACTGGCGTTCACCCCGGTGGATGAACGTCTAGCCACAATCCGCATCGAAGCTAGATTCTTCAACATCTCGCTCATCTGCGCCCATGCCCCGACGGAAGAGAAGGATGAGGCGTACAAGGATCTCTTCTATGAGCGCTTGGAACGTACATATGAGCGCTGCCCCCGACACGATGTCAAAATCGTGCTGGGCGATTTTAATGCCAAGGTGGGCAAGGAAGGGATCTTTGGCGCCACCGTCGGAAAATTCAGCCTCCACGACGAAACGTCCGATAACGGTCTGAGGCTGATCGACTTCGCCGGGGCCCGAAATATGGTAATATGTAGTACTAGGTTCCAGCATAAGAACATCCACCAAGCTACATGGCTGTCTCCAGATCGAAAAACGAGAAACCAAATCGATCATGTTGTGATAGACGGAAGGCATGGTACAAGCGTTTTGGACGTACGTACACTCCGAGGCCCAAACATCGACTCGGACCACTATAGATATTGTTGTAGCCAAGATACGCACCCGCCTCTGTGCAGCAAAAAATGTGCGCCCAACAATGCAAGGAAAGCTTAACGTCGAAAAGCTGCAATCACAACAGACTGCCAATTTATTCGCCACTCGACTCAAAAATTCTACCAGAGGGTTAGGCGACTTACGGAAGGTTTCAAGACCGGGGCGAACTCCTGTAAGAACAACAATGGCGACCTAGTGACCGATGTCCAGAATATACTTAAATTGTGGAGGGAACACTTTTATAACCTACTGAATGGTAGCAGCGCTGAAAGTAGTGAGGAAGACGAACCCGAGTCCCCAGTCGATGATGATGGAGTAGCTGTCCCACCGCCTGACTATGACGAGGTACGTATAGCGATTACGCGGCTGAAAAACAACAAAGCTGCTGGAGCTGACGGCCTGCCAGCCGAGCTATTCAAGTACGGCGGCGAGGAGCTGATGAGGTGCATGCATCAGCTCGTATGCAGAATATGGTCAGATGAACGCATGCCCGGCGACTGGAATTTAAGTGTACTCTGCCCAATCCACAAGAAAGGCGACCCCGCCATACACGCCAACTACCGCGGAATTAGCCTTCTAAGCATAGGTTACAAGGTCTTATCGAGCGTATTGTGCGAAAGACTGAAGCCCACCGTCAACGAGCTGATTGGACCTTATCAGTGTGGCTTTAGGCCTGGAAAATCCACCATAGATCAGGTATTCACAATACGCCAAATCTTGGAAAAGACCCGCGAGAATAGGATCGACACACACCATCTATTTGTCGATTTCAAAGCCGCTTTCGACAGCACAAAGAGAAGTTGCTTTTAGGCCGCGATGTCTGAATTTGGTATCCCCGCGAAACTAATACGGCTGTGTAAAATGACGTTGAGCAATACCACCAGCTCCGTCAGAATAGGGAAGGACCTCTCCGAGCCGTTTGATACCAAACGAGGTTTCAGACAAGGGGACTCCCTTTCGTATGATTTCTTTAATCTTATGTTGGAGAAGATAATAAGAGCCGCAGAACTGAACCGCTCAGGCACAATACTTTATAAGAGCGTACAATTGCTGGCGTATGCCGACGACATCGATATTATCGGTAAAAACAAGGGCTACGTCTGTTCTGCCTTCTCGGGATTGGATAGAGAAGCAAAGCGAATGGGTCTGGTGGTGAACGAGGACAAAACGAAGCCTGTGCTGGTGTATGGCGCGGAGGCATGGACAATGAAAGCATCTGAAGAGGCGGCTCTTGAAGTTTTCGAGAGAAAGATTCTGCGAAAGATTTACGGACCTTTACGCGTTGGTGATGGCGAATATCGCAGACGATTTAACGATGAGCTGTATGAGCTTTACAACGATATAGACATAGTGCAGCGAATTAAAAATCAGCGGCTCCGCTGGCTTGGCCATGTCATTCGGATGGACAGAAACGCTCCTGCTCTGAAAATATTCAACGCGGGCCGCGATGCTGGTAACAGAGGAAGAGGAAGGCCTCCTCTGCGTTGGAAAGACCAGGTGGAGAAGGACTTGGCTTCACTTGGCATTTTCAATTGGCGTCAGTTAGCACAGAAGAGAAATGACTGGCGTGCTGTTTTGGACTCGGCAAAAATCGCTTAGGCGGTTACAGCGCCAATTAAGAAGAAGAAGAAGAAGTTCATAAGTAGTTCAGTTACTGAAAATCATTCAATAAACACTGTTGATTTTAAAACCTAATAAAACATAAACATTTTTCATTTTAATAAATCTAACTTGCTCTTTGGCACTCACCCATAGTGACAAGACAAGATTAGATTGGATAGGCGGCTTTCTTGAGAGCTCTGTCCACAGCACAATCTATATAAGGCTAAGCACTTGATGGCAAAGTAAGGCCATCTATTTCATGGCGATACTGCCCATACGTATCAGGAAAATAGGTGACACTTCAGCACCAACTCCACAACCCAGGCCGATAACCGTAGAGGAGTATAAGAGACGCCAGGCCCGTGCACAGGAAGAAAAACTAACGAGGATACCTGTGCTACCAAAACCAAAACACAAGCGTGCCGGCAAGGTGGTTGCACTGAAGAAGAAGCTGGTGGTACTCCACGCCAAGGTCTCCCAAGCAGAAGAAGCAGTTAATCCTCCGCCATGGGACGTGGTCCAAGATTGGCAAAACCAAATAACGAGTATTAAGGCAGAACTCAATAAATAAAAAATGTATTTGAACTAAGAAAATATCATGAACTATGATTAGTCTATGACTATCTTGAAAAAATATATACATAATGTCTTGGTGGAAGAAAGCATTTAGTGCAATACTAATAGCCGTGTCTGGTTAAGAGGTTGGAAAAGACAGACAAGGTGAAAAAATAGAAAAGTTAGCCGAAAAAATTAACCAGCATAATGAACCAATTTTAAACTACAACGAATCAGGAATGAATATTACACACATTATTATTATTATTGTCATGTTGTTAACAATCACAGTTCTGTACTCATTAATAAAAAGTTATTTTAAATACAAACACAATAAAATAACGGCTACAACGCCAAGGGTTTAAAAAAAATAGTAAACTTTATGTCGATTTTGCAAAACCCATAAATGAAAAGTCCTGTCACGTGGAGGGACATAACAGATAAACTCAGAAGCATTAAGGCAGAATTTAATAGATCGTACAAATGCCTGAATAGGACACCAGTACCCTCCAACCACACTCAAATAAAACATTTAAGAATACTGGTTTATCAGCATAATACGATCACAGGCCTCAGCAAGACAGTCTACCCATTCCTAAGCACCAATCACCAGGAAGAATTCATACAATTTTTTTCCTCAATCAAAACAAAACTGGAAGCAATTTTCAAACATTTAGAATATAGGGATCAAGTTCCAAGATACAGGGGGAGAAACATCAGACGAAGAGGTAGGAAAAACTAACACAATGACCACTATGACTCCTGTAGAATTTATAAATTTGGCTACAAAGCTGTTGCCAGAGTTTGATGGCAAAGCTGAAAATTTGACCAAATTCATTAATGCACCCGACATACTAGATTCGATCAAAGGAGATAACGGAAGCATTGCAATTTCATTAATCAAAACCAAACTCAACCAAACAGCGAGCAGGTTATTGACGAATGAAGCAACAATCGGGGCAATAAAAAGCACACTGACCGCGTCCTCACAAAGTATTGCAGTGAAATTGTTGGGCATAAAACAACACAAGTCTGACGGCGATTTCGCCAAAGAAATTGAATCCCTTGCACAACAACTAGAGCTTGCTTACATCTCCGATGGAATGTCGTCAGCGTTGGCAAGAAACTATTCAGCACATTCGGCAGCAAAAGCGATAAGAACCAATGCAAGGTCTGATGAAGTAAAAATGTTAATGAGGGCAGGGCAGTTCTCAACAGTTAGTGACGCAGTCACCAAATTCATTGAGTTAGGGGCCGAAAGCTCAGGCACCCTTCAGGTAAACTATATAAATAATTCATACAGAGGGAACAATTCTAACAGGATAAATAATTCATTTAGAGGAAATAATTCTTACAGAGGTAATAGAAACTATAGAAACCGTTACCGAAATAATCGGGGTAGAAACCACAGTAACTATAATAACAGCAACGGCAACCCAAACAGAAACAACGATAACAATAATAGCTATAGGGGCCGTAATAACCATAACAGGAATGTACGCTACACGGAAGCATCGGAAAACACAGAGCACCCCCAGAGTGCCCAACTGGGGAGTGCGCAAAATTAAACACTGCGAACTTATTAAACATCAATTTGCAATTTAGTAACTTCGTCACCGTAAATTCCTCGCTAAATGACTACGAGTCCAACTTTTTAATAGACACAGGCTCGGAAATTAGTATATACAAAACATCGGCAAATGATCAAATTCAAATAAATACAAATCATATCTACAATTTAAAAGGCATAGGAAATGGTTCCATAAAAACCTTAGGCGCCACTACAGCTACACTTTATATAAATAACTCAGAAATCATTTACAACTTCCAAATAGTAGACGAAAATTTTCCAATCCTTTGCGATGGTATTATAGGGTTAGACTTCATAAAACAATTCAATTGTCTATTAGATTACATGTATAATGGTCCAAGTCTATTGATAATATGACCTAACTCTCTGAAAAGTCACTTGGAGCTAGAAATTTTAGAATCACCCACAAAGGGAATACTTAGTTTACCGGCAAGTGCGGAAGTTATTAGGAAGATCCACATAGTTGCAACCGCAGAAAATATGCTAATCCTAAACCAAGAGTTAGAAGAAGGCATAATAATAGCAAATACAATAGCTAACACGAGGAATCCATATGTCAGAATAATAAATACAACAGATAATAATGTTTTTCTTAAACAAAATAAGATCAGAACAGAATCCTTGGATGACTACAAGGTGGTTAACATCAGCAAAACAAACGATACTGAAGAGAGAGAGAACACTATATTAAATAAACTAACCCAAAACTGTCCTTTATACCACCGCGATAAATTACTAAAATTATGCTCAGACTATACAGATGTATTCGCTTTAGAGACTGATCCCTGCACTGTCAACAATTTTTATAAACAAAAATTGCGTTTAAAAGACGAAACACCGGTCTACATTAAAAACTATAGATTGCCTCATAATCATAAACCCGAAATCAGAAAACATATAGACAAATTAATTAAAGATGACATATGTAGTTGAACCTTCGGTATCAGAATATAATAGCCCAATTCTTCTTGTACCTAAAAAAATCCTTACCAAATTCCTCAGAGAAAAAATGGAGATTAGTAATAGACTATAGACAGGTCAACAAAAAATTAGCGTCAGACAAATACCCACTACCTAGAATCGATGATATTCTCGATCAATTGGGTCGTGCCAAATATTTTTCCTGTCTGGATTTAATCTCTGGCTTCCATCAAATAGAATTAGAGGAGAATTCAAGAAACATAACGTCTTTCTCATCCGATCAAGGATCATTTAGATTCAAGCGATTACCATTTGGATTAAAAATTGCACCCAACTCATTCCAACGAATGATGAATATTGCATTTTCCGGCCTTAAGCTGAATAAAACCTTCATTTATATGGATGACTTAATAGTTGTAGGCTGCTCGGAAAATCACATGCTCAAGAATTTAAATTCAGTTTTTGATGTTTGTAGAGCCACAAATCTTAAACTTCACCCAGATAAATGCAAATTCTTTGACTCCCAAGTAACATTTCTGGGACACAAATGCAAAGATCAAGGAATCTTGCCAGACGAATCAAAATTCGACAAAATTCTTACCTACCCAAAACCAACAAATGCTGATGAATGCAAAAGATTTGTAGCATTCATTAATTACTATAGAAGATTCATACCGAATTTTTTCTATTCATGCAACACATATTACCAAATTAACGAGAAAGAAAACTCCATTCATCTGGACAACCGATTGTGATAATACATTTGAATACCTCAAAAATTCTTTATTATCACCTAACATACTTCAATATCCCGATTTTGAAAAACCTTTCTGTATAACCACCGATGCAACCAAAATAGATTGTGGTGCCGTATTGAGTCAGGATTATAATGGTACACAATTACCTATTGCCTTCGCGTCAAAAACATTCACTAAAGGGGAAGCCAACAAGTCAGTTATAGAGCAAGAACTTACGGCAATCCATTGGGCCATAAATTTTTTCAAGCCGTACATTTATGGTACTAAATTTTTAATAAAAAGTGATCACAAATTGTGACCTCCAAATTAACAAGAATAAGGCTCGACCTCGAGGAATTCGATTTTGAAATTGAATATATTAAAGGTAAGGACAATTGCGGCGCGGATGCTCTATCTCGCATTGATTTTGGGCAAATTAAGCGACTCAATAATACAAGTAATCACAAATCCAAGGATACACCCCCTAACACCAAAACCATGGAAAAAGAAAAAGACAACATACAACACGTATACAATGCTAATGGAAAATTAAAAGAATCCTCGAAATTATTATTACTCCATGGAAAGAAAGAAATATTTAAATATGATGCTAAAGATATTATTGCTTATGAGAAAATTGCGCTAGAGCAATTCTTTCTCAAACTTGAAAAAGCAGTTGGTAATAATAACTTTACAGGCATAAAGATAGCTATCAATGACAATTTGTTTAAACATATAGACATATAGGAATTCAAAAATGTAGGCAATAAAACTTTAAAGAAGGTAATAATTGGAATAACACCACAAATAACCAAAATAACTTCACAAACGCAAAAAGTAGAAATTCTGAAAAAATATCATGATGACCCTGTATTTGGAGGCCACCCAGGTGTCACACGATTGTTATCAAAAATTAGACGAAAAACATGGCTTCAGACGTGAAGTCTTATGTTAAAAATTGTGAAAGCTGTAATAAAAACAAATCTGGTAAAAATAAAATAGAACCTTTAGTCATAACAGACACACCAGCAACCGCTTTTGACATCGTTCAAATCGATACTGTAGGCCCTCTTCCCAGATCATTCAACGGGAACGAATACGCCCTTACAATAATTTGCGATTTATCAAAGTTTCTCATAACTGTAGCAATACCTAGCAAAGCAGCTAATATAGTAGCCAAAGCTATAGTAGAAAACTGTATTTTAGTTCACGGACCCATTAAACGCATACTAACAGATATGGGTACCGAATACAAAAATCAACTTTTCGAAGAAATATGTAAACTACTGAAGATAGAAAATAAAACAAGCACTCCATATCACCACCAAACACTAGGTACGGTAGAACTTTCACACAGAACATTTAATGAATACATAAGGTCCTATATTTCAATAAATAAACTAGACTGGGACCACTGGCTCAAATATTTCACGTATTGCTATAATACGACGCCCTCAACGACCCATGGTTATACACCATTTGAGCTAGTTTACGGTAAAACTACCACACCTTACGACTTCACATTAAACGGTAAAGTTGATCCAATCTACAATATAGATAACTACAAATCAGAATTAAAATTCAAACTACAGACTGCTCAAAAACGAGCGACAGGGTTACTAGAGAAAGCAAAAGTGAAAACAAAGGAAAATTACGATAAAAAAGCAAATCCACAAAGTATTCATGCAAACAACATGGTCTACCTAAAGGATGAAACCGGCCACAAGCTGGACGGCATCTTTAAAGGCCCATATAAAGTTATAGAAACAGACACTCAGGGTAATTGCAAAATCGATATGAACTCAAAAACAACCATTGTGCATAAAAAGAAATTAAAATTAGCATAATACAATTTTAAAACGTATTTTAAGACTATCCTG
>NW_023458560.1:45337232-45339483 GCF_013731165.1 Rhagoletis pomonella
TCAGTTGCTCGCGCGCCCTTGCCGCGGCAGCTGCTCGACCTATCTCGGCACTGAGATTGTAAATCTCTTTTCGCTCGTAAGCAAGTAGCTCAATTGGCATGACGCCAGAAATAACTAGAACCGCGTCCGCGGACACTGTACGGTATGCAGAAGCAATGCATAGTGCCCCTCTGCGCTGCACCGAAGACATTTGAGTCCGGTAGTTTTTGACTTTCAATGCGTCAGCCCATATTTCTGCCCCGTACAGGAGTACCGATTGGACCGCTGTCAACAGAAGCTTCCTGCGGCATGGCTTCGGGCCGCCCACATTCGCCATCAGCCGGCTTAGAGCCGGCGTGCTCTGCGCAGCTTTTTCACATACTCCATGGATGTGTTCCCAGAATGTGAGTTTGCTGTCAAGCTTCACCCCTAGGTATTTTGTAAAACTAGAAGTCGTCACGAGTTGAGGTCCGACCATCATATTTATAATTGTTGGGATCCGTTTCCTGGTGAGGAGCACGATCACCATTTTGGCTGTAGCGAATTGCAGACCGTGATCACTTATCCATGATCTGGTTTAGCTTGAGCTGTGCTAGCTGGACATTTCTTGCTGTTATGACGGCGGCCACGTCGTCCGCGAAGGCGACAAGGAAGGCGCTCTCCGGCATTTCCGTGCGCAACAGACTGTCATACGTGGCGTTCCAGAGGTCCAGGCCAAGTACAGACCCCTGTGCCGCTCCGCAGTTATACATCTCTTTCGCTTCTTCGGCCTTATGTACCGCCTCGACTACTTCGCCAATTGCTCCATGCATGCGCGTTTAACGGGTACATACTTACATATATTATAAGTGGTAGAAAAGAAAAGCAAATGCTAATAGCAGAATCTGCTGCTCATCGAGCCATTGCATATTTAATTATTTTAACTTTTGCGCTAAATTTCTTAAGTAATGTAAGCATGCAGTCGCATTTAAAATAAATTTTCTTTTTTTCTACATGCTTTTCTATTTGAGTCAGCTCAACATCTGTCAAGAGATTCTAAAAGATATGCTACCTCGCGTGTATGCCATGCTTTTATGCATACTGGAGTGGAAAAAATCTGAACTGAAAGCGTGCATAGCCTACGAATTACATGCTTAAGTGAATGGCATAGTTATTTGTGGCACGAAAATGCTTATTTTTTGGTAGAATGTTTTCAAGCAATCGATTTTTGCCGGAAGCGTCATGTGACAAAACGCGTGACTATAAAATACATTAGCGAAGAAATTTTTTTCAATTGTGAAAAGATTTTTTTTTTATTTCATTTAATTTCTATAAAATTTTGGTATATGATTGAACTAATTTTTCTTTATATTATTTTTGAATATATGTGCATACATATTTATTTTAATTTTTTATTAGGAATAAAAATTAAAAAATATTTTATTTAAAAAATTTGGTTTTATTTACATTATTTTATTTACTTTAATTTAATTTAATTTAATATAGCTGATGTTAATTCAATTTAATTGTTGTTAATTTAATTTCATCAATGTAATTTGATTTAATTTAATTTATCATAATTAAATTTAATTTAATGTAATTTAAGTAAATTTAGTTTAATTTAACTAGGGTAAAGTTAATTTAATTTAACTTAAGAAAATTGAATTAACTTACTTTTTTTCTTTTAACTTTGAAAATGTGAGTTATAAAAATATATCTGTTTAATTTTAATAAATTTTTTTTATTTAAAAAAAATAGTTTTAATTAAAAATATTTTAATTTCGAAAATTTAGTTATATTATTTTATTTTCTTTTATTTTATTTTATGTTATTCAATTCAATTTAATTTAATTTTGTTTAATTTAATTTTCTTTCATTTTGTCTTACATATTTTATTTATTTGACTACATTTTATTTGATTTTGCTTCCAGTTCTTTGTTAAATTTTTTTAGTTAATATAGTTTTATTTTCATTTTTTTTTTCAAATATACATGCATATGTACATGCTTATTGCAAAAAAAAAAATCTTTTAAAAGAAGTTAATTATAAAAATTCATTACCTTACTTTAAATGTGTCAATCAATTTTAATTAATGTATATTTTTCCGTATGTATGTAGGTGGGTACATATACATACTATTTTAGAGGAAATAATTTTAATAAAAAAATTAATTTTAGAACATTTTTTTGTTTATTTTTTTTGTATTTAATTTAATTTAATTTAATTTAATTTAATTTAATTTAATTTAATTTAATTTAATTTAATTTAATTTTATATTATTTTATTTTATTTT
>NW_023458560.1:45339583-45341390 GCF_013731165.1 Rhagoletis pomonella
TTATTTTATTTTATTTAATTTTATTTTATTTTATTTTATTTTATTTAATTTAATTTAATTTAATTTTATTTTATTTTATTTTATTTTATTTTATTGTATTTTATTTAATTTTTTTTAATTTAATTTTATTTTATTTTATTTCAGTTTATTTATTTTTTATGGTTCTCATTTTTTCGTTAAAGTAAAAGAAGTATTTTAATTTAATAAAATCTTATTTTGAAAATTTTTTACTTGATTACATTTTGATTTCTATTATGTTTAAAAAAATTAAATATTAAAAAAAATGCACCAATTATTATTTAGTATATTTTATTTTTTATTTCGAAATTATAACTTTTTCATTTTGATTTTATCCCATCATTGATATTGAAACAGAATATTTTGTGTTTTAAAAAATAAGCTATTTTAATATTTACTTAGAATTCAGTCCACAATTTTTAAAATTTGAAAGATTTGTTATTTTTGTTTGATTTAATTTAACTTAATTTATTTTATTTTTAGTAATGGTTTAAAAATTTATTTTTCTTTTAAAATGTGTGTGGTAATTACTACAATCCGCCTTGCTGATTAAACTTTTTCATCAAACTGATTTCAGCTGTAAAATGTTTATGTGTGCGCCCAAAATCTCTTAAAAAATAAATTTTTCAACACAACAATATTTTACACAAAATTCACAATCTTCATCTCCAAATCCAAGCGCTATTCCCACTCATTTGCATTCCATTCCTTCTGCACACATTTGCACACAAACTCGCACTCTGTACTACTTAACAAGGATATTCACCTTTATGTTGTTGTATATTAAATACACAGCTGCAATTTATTCGTAGTCTTGTGAATTTTTTCTTAAGTCTGTTTACTTTCTTTATTTGCACAGTTCCTTTCGAATTATTTGTAAAAAAAAAGTAAAACAAGAATACTGCAGTTAGTTAAGATTTTCAAAATTTTAATCACACGTAGTTTTAGTTCAAACCATACGCAACGCAACACTTTTACCAACTGATCGCCCCAACGATCTTACCACAGTTTATAGCTGTCCCCAAAAAGTGCTTCATTCACACCAACATCAACATCACCACCACCACCAATATAACCACCACCAACATCGGCATCGTCATCGTCAACGCATCGTCACCACAGCTGTAGCATAATTCGTTGCTGCGCAGTCAGCTTTGCCCATGGCAGCGGCGCCGACTTCACTCACGAATTTGCGCATCGACTTGGCTAAGCAGATGCCTCGCTTTTGGCCGATTTGGCGCAGAGTTAGCTAGCTATTTGTGGTGGTGCATCACTGCGCTTTGAGCAACAGGTTGATGCTGCTGACAGCAGGCGTTGGCGTTGGCGTTACTGGCACATACACGTTCATAAGTGTTTTCTTTGTGATCGCGTGATAAGCTGCAGACCTGCATTTTTGGGAGGATTTTATTAAAAAAATATTTCACGATTGCTTAAATTTGTTTCTTTCTGTGCTGAGTGTGCCGTAATGGGATAAAAAAGATTGCGAGCTTGTGATTGAAGAACTGCTATTCTTTAAACTGATAATAAACAGAAAGCAAGAAACTCTGTTCACCAGTAGCCATTTTACAATCGCTAACGTTTGGAGATTTACATTACCTTTACCTTCACCTTTACCGTACATACGTTATTCTCTCATGAATATTACAATTGCAATTACCAATACCAATTATATTGCCATCACTTTACTTTTCCCATTACCGTTACTTTAAACTTTACTATTACCATTACCATTACCTTTACCATTACCTTTACCTTTACCTTTACCTTTACCTTTACCTTTACCTTTACC
>NW_023458560.1:45341400-45345461 GCF_013731165.1 Rhagoletis pomonella
TTTACCTTTACCTTTACCTTTACCTTTACCTTTACCTTTACCTTTACTTATACCTTAACCCAAACCTTTCCTTTATCATCACCTTTACAATTACCTTCACTTTAACCTTTATCTTACTACTGTAACTTTATAGTATTTGCCATTATTATTACCAATTACATATAGCACCATTACTAGTACTAATCATTGCCCCTACAATTTTTATTACCATTACCATTAAAATTATTAATACTAACTATTTTCCCACCATTTCCATTACCATTACCCTTACCAATACCGTTATAACTACCAATACCATTACGATTACCACTACCACTACTTTTACCATTATCTCCCATCACCAAACCTATATCGCTACTAATACCACTACCATTACAAGAATGATAGAATACAAGATTGCGCCGATCAGAGAGGATTTTTGAGAATAACTTTTGTGTGACGTCACACTGGTGCAATTGCGAGAGAGAAATGCCAAAACGTGAGCACGAATGGAAGAAGAAGAAAAAATGTTGCAAGGAAAACGTAAACAAGTTGCACAAGTGTGACGTCATGCAAACAACGATTCTGTCAAATTCGTTAAGAGAGGAATAGCGGTCCGAGATCGGCGCAACCTTTGTATTCTCTCAATCATGCTACCATTACCATTACCCTGCAGGAAATGGGACTAGTTGGTAGCTAACTTATAACTATCTAGCAATCGACTAGTGGTAACTATTTATTAACTATTTCCTTTGGCCGTAACTAACTACTTTTGAAGGGCGATGACCGCAAAATAGTGATAACTGGTTTCCTCTGCATTAGATGTCAACTAACTTGTAGTTAACTACTTTTGGACATAAAAAATCAATAAGAAAAACAAAATATTTTTTTGTTTTTTTTCGGGTTAAGGTGTTTCGAATAAATAAAATATACACACAACACATATATAAATATTTTTCTAATTATTACAGTTTTATTTATTTACTTTTTTTTTGCAAAACGCCAATGCCACTTAAAAGTCTCGTACTTGAACGCATAAAAATAAGAAAAATGCATTTGCTCAAGTTTAATAGCTGAAATGATAGCAAGTGGCTTGCATTACATATATAAGTACACATAAATACGTATGCACATGAATAGAAATTAAAAAAATATGTGTCTAGATAGGTTTCTTATTTAATTTTAGTTTATTGTCAAATAGTTGCACCTGTTATGCTCATCTTCACTTCATTGTCAATGTCAATTTGTTGTAAAGTTCGTAACGAACGATGTTTGTGCTTTTCTAAAAATCGATTTTGCTCGTAAAACTGCCTGGCAGAATTTTTGTGCAACAATTTTTATGGGTTAATCATCAGGCAATTTAATATATGTATATGTATGTATGTAGTTTAGTACAAATTTGTATAAAGCGTATTTACTTATACCAATTTACACTGCAGTAAAAATGCAATAAGTGTGTATGAAATTTATTTTTCGATTTTGCGTCATTTTGAATAAAAATAAGGAATGGGTGATAGTTTCCTCTGCATTAGATGTCAACTAACTTGTAGTTAACTACTTTTGGACATAAAAAATTAATAAGAAAAACAAAACATTTTTTTGTTTTTTACTTCTTTATTTATTTACTTTATTTTATTACATTTCATATTTCTGTACATATTCTGCTGTAGGTGGTCCCATATTCCAACACGGTCAGACGTAACATAAAAATGATAATATAAAATGTCGACCTTTATGTTATTTGTCCTGAATATGAAAAAGAATCTGCGAAGTGCAGAAAAAAAGTGTATTGAAAGTAATTTTTGAATAAGCATATTTAAATAGAAACTTGTAAAGAAAACAAACTCCCGATAACGACTTTAAAACTAATTTATAGGTAGTTTTGTCATAGTTAATTAAAAGTTAGTTATTTATCGAACTCCCGAAAAAAGCTAACTAAAAGTTGGTTATTTTAATCAATTGATAATTTTCTTCTGCAGGGTACTTTTATCTTGACACTGCAATATCTCCTTGAGAGTTCGCTTCTTAAGTCTTTTGTTTTGGTTTATTTTTGCATAGCTTAAATTAGTTTGTTTTGATTATTTACGGTTTTCTTGAGTTTGTTTTAATAATAATAGTAATTATACCTACTTAAATGGAGCATTGAATATTTGACGGTTCAGACCCAGTTTACTCTGCGTTTCTACGCCGGCTAGATGATTTCGTGAATAGCATTTGGAAGAGGATTTCTTGCATGTATATTAAATACAGCAGTTGGTGTTTGCTAAATTTTGATCTAAACCAAAGAGGCAACGAACTGTATGTAACATTGCTTAAATCTTGGTTGTTTTAGTTAGTTTTAAGATTTGTTTTTGTTGATACATTTGTTGCTGTGATACATAATAGTGCATATAACTTGTATGCTTAATTTCATTAATCGTTTTCTTCCGTCTGCATTGCAGGAAACTAGTGTAAAGAAATTGCTGTAAGTTTTTATTACAGACTGAGTCATTTTTAGACGGAGTGAGGGTGATGCATTGGAAGTAAGATCTAGAAAATTAAACTTTTGGTTGTGAAAAGTGTAAATAAAGGGCGTGTAATTGTTGAGTTCCTGTTAAAAAAAAAACCTATATATTTATTAAAAATATTAAGGATGAGATAAGAGCCAAATTAAACGGCTCTGCAATAAAATTATAGGCTCTGGAATTTAAAAGCACACATTTTTTTTAACATCACCAGATGCTTCCAAAACACTTTTGTGTATGCCTCAAAAACATCCAAAATTTTTACTCATTTTACCTTTTCCTCTTGATTTCTTAATGCAAGAAATAAAAATTTCCTAACATTTTGAGCTTATTAAGGAATATATATATTTTATCATTATTATAACTTATACATATATATGTATTTAATTTGCGAATAGTCTAAAGCAATACTCCATTTTTTATATATTTCGTTATTTTAGCCTATTGAGTTTAGAACGCATGCTAAATACTCTTTGAAATGTTTTAAATTGCGGCTTTATTTATTTATGGGTACTACTAGTACATATGTAAATATATATTTTTAAATTTTAATTCAAGTTCAATACTTTCACTTGACTTTGAGCTATACAAATGTGTTTAGCTATGAGTAGAGATACAATTATAGATACCAAATCGAAACTAAAAGCATCTTCATGCAAAAATTCTAACAACTCATACACCTGCATGTGCATAAAAAATAAATGTATGTGTGTATGTAACTACATTAAAATTGATTTAAAAGACTGCGCAATCGAGATAAATCCACATTGCAGAAAAAAATTATTTTTAAAAATTTATTTTAGTCATACCACACGAACCCTTTCAAAAATCTATGATGTTCTTGGTTGATATTTCGAAAAAAAATCTGCAGAGTATTCGTTGAAATCCAATGATAAATATGTATCAGATCCTATTTTCAAACCTTCAATAAGTAACATCCTTTATAATAGAATTTTCATCCGATAAGCTTTCGGGGCTGAAATTCATATCATTTAGATAATAAAAATTAAAAACCAGTTTCTTGAAATGAAGTACTTAAGCCATAAATTTCACAGAGTTTTTCTGTCCGATACCTCTCTTTACCCATTCCTTATTTTTATTAAAAATGACGCAAAATCGAAAAATAAATTTCATACACACTTATTGCATTTTTACTGCAGTGTAAATTGGTATAAGTAAATACGCTTTATATAAATTTGTACTAAACTACATACATACATATACATATATTAAATTGCCTGATGATTAACCCATAAAAATTGTTGCACAAAAATGCTGCCAGGCAGTTTTACGAGCAAAATCGATTTTTAGAAAAGCAAAAACATCGTTCGTTACGCACTTTACAACAAATTGACATTGACAATGAAGTGAAGATGAGCATAACAGGTGCAACTATTTGGCAAAAAAATAAAATTAAATAAGAAAAATATCTAGACACATATTTTTTTAATTTCTATTCATGTGCATACGTATTTATGTGTACTTATATATGTAATGCAAGCCACTTGCTATCATTTCAGCTATTAAACTTGAGCAAATGCATTTTTCTTATTTTTATGCATTCAAGTACGAGACTTT
>NW_023458560.1:45345561-45356149 GCF_013731165.1 Rhagoletis pomonella
TTTTACCTTCCTTTTATTAGCTCGGGATGTAACTATGTAATATTGATCCGCCTAAAAGATGCAGCGATTTCTATTCTCAAGTTACATACCTGATGACAGTACGAATGGCAATTATAATAGGGAGGTTTTAGTTTTTTAAACTATAAGTTTTTATTTGTTTTCTATTTCATACAGGATTTGTAATAATTTTTTTTCAACCTAACCGGACATGATCAGCTAGGAATGTTCGATATCGTATCGATTATTCTGAATATCGATATTTCATGTTGCGATAAACGACTTTTTGAATCGATATTCCCAGGTCGATATATCGGTACTTTACCCGCAATATCGATATTTAAATTGAAGGAACAAATGCAGTTGGGCTCCAAATCTCAAAAAAAAAAAATATTGGAATCGATAGAGATGATTAAGCTGAGAATAACGGTATACTTCTTTTTTTGGGCAAACAACAACAACAAAAATAATCAAAGGTTAAAGTTCAAAATAAGCAATTTTTGAAATCAAGATTTCTTAAAAACGAATGGATGGATCTTGAAAAGTTTAATAGGAAATTTGATTCCCTTTAATTTGGTATACGTACTTTATATATATGTTGTATAGTTCTTACAAAAATAAAAATTGATTATTTTGAACTTTAACCTTTGATAATTCTTGTTGTTGTTGTTTGCCCAAAAAAAGAAGTATACCGTTATACTCAGCTCAATCATCTCTATCGATTCCAATATTTTTTTTTTTTTAATTTGAGATTTGGAGCCCAACTGCATTTATGCCAAATTGAAATTTAAAGCCCTATTCGCGTGCAATGACAAAACTCGCTGCTATAACTATTGTCATGTTTATAATCAATTGTCACGTTTAGGTATGCAGAGGACAATTTGAAAGCTCCAACGGTGACAATTGCTATTATTTTCGTGATGACCTATTGAGTACGTGACAAAGCTAAAACATATGTTAATATTTGCAATTTGATTAATTTTGCAGAAAAAAGTTGCAAAATTTTACTAAATGAAAACTGTGAAACGATTTTATTTGCTTTAACAGGTGTGTTAAAAAGTTATTTGCGTATGCATATCATAATAGTATCCATTGCAGAATATTATTCATGGAGGAAATAATTATTATGTACGCGGCTAATATTGTGTACCAAGAAGATATTATACAGAGAAGAAGACTTCTGAGGGAACTCCTAGACAACAGTTTTTTTGACAGTTTTTACACGTTTGTAGTTCGGGGTGGTATTCACAAAACTGTAGCTGCACTTGTGTGGTGCATTCATATCTTTCACGCCTGTAAAGAGCGAAATACACCACACAAGCGGTTTGACAAACCAAGCGAAATTTCCCTTTGCTTCAAGCCATTTGTGCTGTGTATGGGGGTGTTTGAAGGTTTGACAAACCGCTTGAGGGAAATTTGAGCAAAAATCAAAATTTTTTGATTTTCTGGCCGCCATGTTGATGTTTGATCAAACCGCTTGCGTTGTGTATAGCAAAATCGCCTCATTCGCAACGAAATTTTCACCGAGTAAGGACGTAAGAGAGGAAAATGAAAGAAAACCATAATATTTAGCATTGCGAACTGGAAGAAAACTAAAATTCTTTGCTTGAACGAGTCATGTTTGCATGGTGTATGGCGAAATGGGAAAAGTAGGTTTGAAGAATGTTTGACAAGCCGCTTGTGTGGTGTATTTCGCTCTTTACTCCACGGCGAAAAACTCAGCTGTCGCCCCAACACCACCTTGTTTAATACACCTTGAATGATGGAATACAAGATTGCGCATTCCCGCAGAATGACATTTGTGGCAACGGGTAAACAAAGAATATGGCGAAGAGCAATGAGTTGACAGTTGTGAATTTGCAGTGAGAAAACGTGTTTTCTTCACGATTCACCAATTTCTCAAGCCATCTTTGAATATGGCAAATTAAGAAAAATGTTAACAAAAAATATACAACCACTCTTGAAATGTGTTCAAAAGAATAGGTCTTATTAATTAACTATTTAGAGTTTTTGTGTTTGTATTCCAGGTGCCAAAAAAGTGATAATATCTTGTCGCAGCGCATGTTTTCCTGCAGTAAGTGGTCGATGCTTGCTTACCTCCGTGTAGTACAAACGAAAACAAATATAATAAGCTGCTCGTTGATACAAATTCATACTGTACTCATTGTCAAAAATTATGTGTTTGTTATACATTTGTTAATTTTTGTCATTTCGCGTGTAATTTTCTAGAGTAGTTTTGTGCTCTTGCTATTAGTGTTACAGAAGCAGTTGAAATTTTCGCCCGATGTTTCTTAAAGAAAGCCATAAACGTAGCGACTGTTGGTTCAACTTGGTGTTGTTTTGCTCTAGATTGCACCGTTTGTTGGCCTGTTGAATGAATTTATGGCTTGGTTTTATGAAATATCAAAAAATTTGGATTTTCTGTACAACTTATCGCTACATTAATGGTCATGTTGTACAAACTCATTTAATTTGCGTTTACTTTGTACACTAAATAACCGAAAAAGGATAACTCAGCCGAAATAGGTACGTGCTTTCGTTGAATTTTATAAATGTAAGCCGAAACTATGAAATTGTAAAAATGAGATTTTACAATGAGACTGCTCGCAAAATTGCAATGTTTGTGGGCAAAACGTCCAACTTGATTGTGCATTGATTTGAACCAACATTTTCGGCTTGCGTTATGTCAAAAGGATGTGTTTGTTGTAATTAATTCTGTCATTTACTACCATAATGCGTAGCACGATGCAGCGAACAAAGGTGGCGCTTTCAGTGGTACCGCTACTTTAGTTTTGTCGATGTTGACAGTTGTGGTAACTTGTAAATAAACCTTTGTTTACAAATCAGCGAAAGAGAAATTTTAATTATAAGTGAAAAATCAGTTTAAATTGTGTTAATTTTCAATTTGTGAGTGATTTTTGAGTTGAGGACTGCGTAAAAACTAATACAACGAAGTGCTGTGTGTTAAACTGCGTCAGCCGTCAAGATGCAAGAAGCGTAGATGCAAGTGTAGCGCTGGGACGAATCGCTGCATTCTGTGTACATAGGGCACAGCAAAGCCGTTGCCGAAATGTTTCTCTATTATTATATTACCAGCATTTCCTCACAATGATTTTGTTTCTGCTCCACGCAGCCTCCATTAGCAAGTTAACTAATCAATCCCACAGAGATGCTGGTGCAGTTATCTGCAGCAGCTTTAATTGCTAAGCAATGGAGTGCACTAAAATGTTCTCTAATAGATTAGGTGAAAAATGCAATATTTTCACATTTAGCAAAATTAAAACACGTTTTTCGCTGTAAAGTGAACTGCTTTGGCAGTTTCAACTCGCTCTTCTTTTCGCTCCATTCTTTGTTTACTTGTGGTACACAAATGTCAACGCCCAGGACGGCGCAATCTTGTATTCTATCATTCTTGAATGCGTAGGCCAATTCAAGAAATCATTTCTTGCGGTTGAGTAGAAACTGAATGAATGAACATCATTTCATGATTACAATTAACGCGAAATAGAGTTTATGCACTCAGTTTTTACTCAGATCGATGAAATGATTTCGTGAATTGGACTACGCATACATGTGATACTTATGCTTTTAATTTATAAGGTAATTTTATGTTTTTATATTCTTGCTACCACATGAATATATGAATTCGTGATAAGAATATATGAATTCACCTTGGAAGATAGAAAGCGAGTAAGAATAAATGCCGAACAAAGGAAATTGTATTCTTCCAACGTAAAATAAATGCATTTTGCAAACAAAAGTGCGTACGTTACTTAGTTCCTTGGTAATGGCGAATTCGTAAGGATCTATTGATTGCATTATGAAAATTTTCATTTATTTGTTAAAAATACAATATACAATACAATTACAATTACAAAATTACAAATACAATTCATATAAGGTGGTGTTAACGGAAAATGAATAAATAAATTACATGTACGTATATCAGAAAATTAATAACAAGAAATGAAATTATTGTTTGATTTCTAACCAAACCTATGTTGTAACTCAATCGCCTAATGGTTTGCCGAACCGTAAACATATGTTTACACATCCATTTTCGTGAGTAGGTACCTGGTACTCACACCTTTTTTAAGAAGTTTCACTTCTATCATGTGTACGCTGTTACACACGCATTTTTTTTAATAGAGTTGCCACCTGTTGAAAAATTAAAAGATATTCACTGTTCGTTGAATTACGAAATGAGATACGAAATGAAAGGGTGTGGGCTTCGTATGTACAACAGCTTTTATTGTTCTGAGTGGGGTTTCTACCTATTTAAAAGTTGCTATTTTATAGAAACATCATAAACCAACGTCGGGAAACGAAAAAAGCTTCTAAAAAACCATCGCCGTTCGGAATCGGCGTAAAAATGTAGGTCCCTACCCTTTGTGTGACAACATCAATGCGCATGCCATAAATCGGAGAAGCTTGGCCCAAACACTAACATACTTATGTATAAGTAATCTATTATTATTATTATTATTATTATTATTATTATTATTATTATTATTATTATTATTATTATTATTATTATTATTATTAATCTCGATAATTACTACACAGATTTGGACGAGATTTTAGTAAATGTAATCTGTGTCGCTAGGGTATTATCTTAAGTACATAGAATTTCTATATAGTGGCCACCTCTCTAAAAAAATTATAAGATCTGTTCCAAGAACGAAAGACACAAGATCACGTAAGAACAAGAGAGTGAAAAAAGTCGATTTTTTTAGCGGGTTCTACGCCATCTTGTATAACTGGAAAACGAGCGAAAGGTAAACAAAGCAAAGAAAACAACGAAAACCAAAATTATTGTCAGCCACTTTAAACGCACAATTTAGGTAAAATGATGCAACAAAATGCCTTAAAATGTGTTGTCATGTTGAATTAACTCTTCTTTACTTGAATAAAAGTGTAAAATAGTGGTGCTTGTGATGTAAACAAACGCTCAGCTGACGAACCCGCTTTCGCAAACTTTTTTATCAAAACCAGTTACAAATACAACGTCGCGTTCTTACGTGATCTTGTAATTTGGGTTCATGGATCTGTTCGTTGAATACAAAACGTGAGATGCGAAATGAAAACGCTTGGCCTCTAGATGTTCAATAATTTACTATTTTAGGGTTGCCACCTTGAAAAATAATATGATTGGTAACTGGACTAAAAAATTAGGTCCCAAGTGAAAGGATATGGTTTCCGGATGTGCAATAAGCTGTTTTTTAGTGGGGTTGGCACCTAATTAAAAATTACTAGCTTACATATGACACGTGAAGGCGTTTTTTTGTTAATAACATCACATTTGTTTAGTTTATTTAAATTAAAAAATATGGTCTTCGGATGTGCAATAGGGTTTTATTTTTTCGAAAATGGTTGCCGCCTATCCGAAAAATTATCAGTAGCTCGTGTCTGTAACAATTCTCTACCAAGGCGAATTGAGAGATAAATTCGCCGCCCTGTTCTCTACTGCTAATAGGTTCATTCCAAGGCGAATTTATACAAGGTGGTGTTGATGGCGAATTTATATTTTCGCCGAGGTACGTCTTAATGTCAAAATGATGTGTTTGTTGTAAAATTAATTCGCCTTGTTTACAACAAACACGTCATTTTGACGTTCAGTAGTACCGCGGCGAAAATTTAATTCGCCATCAACACCACCTTGTATAAATTCGCCTTGGACTAAAATCTGTAAAGTGTCAAAATGCCAGAGCGTAAGTAAAATGCGCTCACTAAAAGAGAATAACAGGAA
The DNA here is from genome assembly GCF_013731165.1 of Rhagoletis pomonella. Taxonomy (NCBI): domain Eukaryota; kingdom Metazoa; phylum Arthropoda; class Insecta; order Diptera; family Tephritidae; genus Rhagoletis; species Rhagoletis pomonella. Next base: position 45,351,308 of record NW_023458560.1, read on the forward strand.
AAGTATAGGAACGCAAAAAATCAAATTTTTAGTCCAAAGAATGGCAACAACAAAGCTAACGTCAAATAAGAATGGAAATCTATGTACAAAACACATTCGCACAAGCACAAGCACAATAACCACTTAGGGCTGGTTGCTCAAAGCTTGGTTGACACTAATCCCCGGTTAAACATCGTAATCGACGTTACCGACACCAGGCTTTGAGCAACCGGCCCTTACTATATCAATTATTTTTTGCCTCCTTCCAATTTCAATACACTTTTTTACTTTTTAGAGTATTCTCACTTTTTGCGTATTCTTTAATTTCCGTTAATTTAAATTCAGTTGAGTTTGACACTTTTCAGGATTTTGCCAGAAAAAATTCTTCTGACTAAATCTGACCAGTGATGAAATTGATGGTACAATTGTACTTTTTTGGTACATTTTGGAAGCCAAAAGTACATTGGTACTACATTGACATTTTTGATACATTTTTGAAGATACGGTACTGCACTACAATTATGTCGAAAAAATCATTGCGAGTAAAATTAAGGGGAAGACTAAAATATCAGAAAAAGTTTTTGAACGCAGTAAAACTTACGCCATTCTGACTTTCTGATAGGTAAGTTTTTTTCTAACAAATATTTTTGATACCACATCATGAGACGTTCAAAAATAAAAGTATCTCCTCCTAGCATCCTTCCTTGTTTCACAAAAATTAAGTAGATATAGCTACAAATGTGTCTTTAAAATTATCCCATTTTCGGTTTAACGATCAACTGACAAATTCGGTCAGAACATTTCAGCATTATTATCTATTTTGGTATATTTCTAAATATTTTGTGTAAATTCCGGCCAACAAATAGTTTCATCCACAGTTGAATAATTTTATACGGCAGCCACAGTTGGCGCACGAAAATTAGAAAATTAGAGATTAATATAAAATTAACTAAACAAAACGTTTCTTCCTTTCTTTTGTTTATTCACGAACACATGTTGTGGTCAGCAGACATTTCCTTGTAAGTTTTCGCAGGTAAAATTTTTTCCAGCGGAAATTGGCAGATCTCAGTGTCATTTTGCGCTCTCGATTTCCCCCACTTGAAAGATTTTAGGTACGAGAACACTGCTATTAACTTGTTAATTTCTATAAAAGGAATTATTTTCCAAAATATTTTTATAAAACTTCCATTCCGTTAAATGCAAAGGTTTTATTTTTAATTTTTGTACTACTAGCTGTTAATAAGTATAACTTGTACGCTTTTCTTGATTACCTTGGCGTTTTGGTGGCCTTTTCAAAAAAGTGATTTGTGCTTATGTGATTTTGTATCATGATATTTATACAGAAAATCTAAAAACGTATATGTAACTATGTATGTATGGTCTTTTAAATGTTGGTACTTTTTCAACTTATTTAGTACACTTTTTTTGGCCATTTGGTACAAAATTAAAAAACTCATTTATCATCCCTGAATCTGACTACTTCGGACTGATGAGAGTCACTCTCACTGAGTGTTGCTCTCTCATTTTTGCTGTCATTTCCGAGTTAAGGAACGCTTTTTGGACTAAATCTGACTACTTCGGACTTTTTCTGACTATTTCTGGGAGATAAGGAACGCTGCTAATGAGTAGTAGAGAATGATTAGTTTAATATGACTGCATCACTAACTAAATTTTTATTAATTTATCGAAACAATTTTAGTCAATATCTCGGAAACTAAAGGAGATATCTACACCAATCGAAGGACCTTATTTCAAAATATATAACTGCATCTATAACTAAAAATCGTCAAAATTGCGCTTACGACATTCTTTTAGCCAGGTGACGGTATATTCTCAATAGAGAAATAATCGGTAGAGAAAAGTTATAGAAACGAGCTACAGATGTGTCCAGAAATTCGTGCAGCACATTAAATAACGAAAAGGGCATTCTTAATGTCTTGTTAAACTGCTCCTCATCTGCAGCCAAGTTTCTTAATGAACTTTCAAACAATCCATATTTGTGTCGCTCTAAGTACAATTTCCGAACCCAAAATCGGCGCTTCTGTTTTAATCGCAGTCTTAATTTACGCATTTTCGCTAAAATTAGCAAAATTCTCAAAACTTGTTCAGCATTTCGAGTCAACATTTTGTACTGCCAAATGAAACTTTATGAAAACCAACGAATCTGGTGGCCGGAACGATAAAAAGCAAGGTATCTGAAAAAAAATAATGTTGTTAGCAACAAATAATTGTTTAATATAAACTCTTTTACGTCCAATTGAATATTACGTCGTATAAACACGGGTGGTGAGTGGCGCAGCCAAATGCAGCTTCACCAAAACCGGAACGATAAAAAAGCAAGGTATCTGTAAAAAATAATGTTCTTAGTAACAAATAATTGTTTAATAACATATATTTTAACTAAAATTCACAATTATACTTGCTGGCACAACAAAGAATGGCGGGTATATTTGCGCGCATTGAAAATCAGCTGACTACTATGACAGCGTTCAAAGCTACCATTAGGCCATAAAAGCCTTCAAAGTAAAGCAAAGCAAACTAAAGTAAGCAAAGCAAGCAAAGCAAGCGTGCATTGGGCCAATACCTTTATGGTAGTAAATGACAGAATTAATTACAACAAACACATCCTTTTGACATAACGCAAGGCGAAAATGTTGGTTCAAATCAATGCACAATCAAGTTGGACGTTTTGCCCACAAACATTGCAATTTTGCGAGCAGTCTCATTGTAAAATCTCATTTTTACAATTTCATAGTTTCGGCTTACATTTATAAAATTCAACGAAAGCACGTACCTATTTCGGCTGAGTTATCCTTTTTCGGTTATTTAGGGCCGGTTGTTCAATGTCTGATTAGCACAAATCGGAGGTAGAAGCTCCGGTTAAGCACAACTACTGCTTTATCGATCACATGTTACATGCATGATGTCGAAATCGTCGATAGTGTAGTGGTAGTGACAACCATACATTGAACAACCGGCCCTTAGTGTACAAAGTAAACGCAAATTAAATGAGTTTGTACAACATGGCCATTAATGTAGCGATAAGTTGTACAGAAAATCCAAATTTTTTGATATTTCATACAACCAAGCCATAAATTCATTCAACAGGCCAACAAACGGTGCAATCTAGAGCAAAACAACACCAAGTTGAACCAACAGTCGCTACGTTTACAGGCTAACCTAATATTCGCGGCTTGCGTTTTGGTACGCACGCCGTCGAATTTGTTTTTTTGCGTCACCCGAAATTGGCTTGCGTGCGTTTGCATTTGATTTCATTGAGCGAAACGTCAAATCAAAATGTCACGCAGAACGAAAATTGGAAATTGAGTTAGCTTCATACGCACGCCGTTCAATTTCGGTTGGTCCCATACAAGTTGTATGTGCATGAGAAATTTTTGACAGTAAATTGGCGGCGTGCGTGAATATTAGGTTAGCCTGTTATGGCATTCTTTAAGAAACATCGGGCGAAAATTTCAACTGCTTCTGTAACACTACCTTGCTATCATTGCTTATTTTGAACTTTAACCTTTGATAATTTTTGTTGTTGTTGTTTGCCCAAAAAAAGAAGTATACCGTTATACTCAGCTCAATCATCTGTATCGATTCCAATATTTTTTTTTTTTTTGAGATTTGGAGCCCAACTGCATTTGTTCCTTCAATTTAAATATCGATATTGCGGGTAATGTACCGATATATCGACCTGGGAATATCGATTCAAAAAGTCGTTTATCGCAACATGAAATATCGATATTCAGCATAATCGATACGATATCGAACATTCCTAGCTGATCATGTCCGGTTAGGTTGAAAAAAAATTATCACAAATCCTGTATGAAATAGAAAACAAATAAAAACTTATAGGCCCTTATTATGAGCTGCATTCGATTTTCGATCTTCGCTGGCTATCGAAGAACGAAGATCGAAAGTGAAATTCGTATTATGAGCTATGCAAGCGTGTCGAAATTTTCGTTGAGTATCGAATTTTCTGTCGAACAGAATTTTGCTTTCGATGGTGTAGCGAAGTGTTAGAAAATTGTGAAAAATGTATGATTTTGTATATGTTTTCTTACATTTTGGCGGCTAGACACTAATTTTAAACAATTTTTATTAATTTCATGCAGTTCTAACATCGTGAATACTAAACACAAGCTCGAAAGGCTGATTTTACTTGTGAAAGAAAATCCCAATACTCTGTTGGCACGATCTCTGAGAACAAAATCGTAGCGCTGTTGATAGTTTTAAAATATTTTAAATAGATTTGGCTCACAAACGCCTCTTTAGATGGTCGGAACTTTTTAATGAATCTGTAGACAAATTTCTTAAATATATTTTATATCAAAATATATTCGAAAGACTAATAAACTCTCTTAAACATTTGCTACTCCTGGCCAGTTTACTAAGCTCTCATCCTCTGACGAATCGTTGAACCAGAACTCGTTGTACTCATTTTACCACGTTTTTATAAACTCGCTTTCTTTTTTATTTCATTTTAATTAGAACAAATTTACATAAATATGTATAAGCACACTATTTAGTTTGCTCGATTTGTAAACAAAGCTTCTCAGCGGTGAAAAATATACTATTGTGAACAACCTAAACGAGCGAAATTCACAATAGCGCTATTCTTCATCGAATGAGCGCCATAATACCAAATGAAAATTCGTTCGCTCAGCACTTTCGACCACAGTCGAAAATCGAATGCAACTCATAATAGGGGCCATAGTTTAAAAAACTAAAACCTCCCTATTATAATTGCCATTCGTACTGTCATCAGGTATGTAACTTGAGAATAGAAATCGCAGCATCTTTTAGGCGCATCAATATTACATAGTTACATCCCGAGCTAATAAAAGGAAGGTAAAA
>NW_023458560.1:45356249-45362174 GCF_013731165.1 Rhagoletis pomonella
ATTATTGTTATAACAAATTACAATTATTGTTTGTTTCCATTTCGGTCAACCGCGCAAATTATTTATTAAAAAAATGTCGTTTAAAAATAGCAGATTTTGTTTACTTTTGAATAAGACTTTATCGAGTGCGCTATAAAGACAGGGGTATAAGTGCTGTAAAGAAATATATGTTGAGTCCAATCGGTTTTTTGCTAATATGGTTCTTGTGTAGGTATAAACAAGGTATATTAAAAAAAATACCTCTCCATGAAAAAATATCGTTATTTTCGTATCTAAAATTAATCGGAATTTTATGGGGGGTTATAAAAACTCGTTTTAATCGAAACTTTGTTTTTTCGGCTATATTTGGCCCAGATGTAAATATTGAATGAACTAACATATCTTAAATATTTACGGAACTACCATTTGTATGCAACCCTGCCAATCCTATATTCAAGTAGATGTAATTCGAAAAATTTAAACGGATTTCTTCAAATCAACCTGAGCTGCGGACATATTGCGAATTCATTTTTAAACATTAACCACTACATTATATTAGTATTAAATACTTTCAATTAAGAAACAATTCTTATTAGAAAATAAATATGAATCGTTTTATTTTAAATATTCCAATGTATATTTTTTGTTAATGCAGATAGTGCGAATTTAACGTATTTTATACCCGTTACATGGGGAACATAAATTTAAGGCAGATTGCTATTAACAATTTTTACACAATTTCTTTCAAAACTATAATCTATATGATTGCAAGTTGTATTTTTTACGATCAAAATAGATTCCAATATTAGGTATATTATGCAAATGCAATCCAATTTGATTTGAGTTATTCAGTTTTAGATACATTTATATTTCTGTGTTCGTATGGAATAGTAGTTTATGTCGGGAAGCTGGCTTTAGTATAATCCGGCATTTCCTTTATTATTTACAACACAAGGAATTTTTTGATGACCCTTAACAAGAATATGGACGTGCTAGTATCGGAACTATTTCTTGCACGTTTATTTGCCAAAATGTCTTCAACGGCTCGGCGCCAGTGAGGGTATGCTGCGAATGCCGTATTATACTAAAACCAGCCTTTTGACATAAGCTACTATTCCATACGAGTGGGGCACGTGCGAAATGTGGATTTTCCCAGTTGCAGTACTGCAGTAATTCGACACCTTCCTCACCAACAGCTCTGTCCTCTATGAGCTTTTTAATGTAACTGCATATAAAAATGGAAATTTAAGAAAAATTACTATCACAGCATTTCACTTGTAGCGTTTCACTCTTGTAGTATATTGGCTATCAAGCACCAGAAAATTTCGATCACGCATTCCATATGCCACCGATTGTCGTGGATCAATTAAAATACTGTCATCACAGCTTTTTGGTACTCCAGCAACTGGTGTGTCTATGGCGGAGTTATGTGGAGCTGTTCCATGACTACTCAATTTGGACTCTTTGAGAACTGGCTTGTTTGTTACGAGAGCTATTGGCATCAAATGTATGCAAATTAGATTTCCAAACGAGCAACTGTTGAATACAGGAAAAAATTTATATTATATGGTTCCGCTAAACTGCACTACTAAAGTGTATAAATTGGTCGACCTTCTAATAAATCAAGCAATCTTATTGTATCGTCATCGCCGCCAGTCACCAAGAAATTTCCACTTGGGTGAAATGCAACATCATTCTCCGGCGACGAATGCACTGTATTAGCTCGTCTTCAGCTATGTCAAATATCTTAACGCGGTTACAACTTAATGCTAAAGCCACCAGATTACCGTCTGGATGCCATGCCAGCTGTCGTCCCATACCTCTTCCCACGGTGAACGTTCGCACACATTCGCCTGAAAATGTATCGCAAATTCTTAACTTGTCATCGCCGCACCCATTTGTGTGTCCAGTGAAAGATGTGTATTTTGAATCAGTATTTTGATGGCTGTTCGCCATTTTTCTAGTCTGCAAACGAATAAGCTGACGAAGATGCAAACAAATTCAAGCACATTGTTGCATTCTACCGTCTTTTAAAAGCTTTAAAATCTTAAAACATATGTGAAAAACTTTTATAATCTGAATATTTCTAATGTCGCAATCAAAACGAAATTTTGTAAATAGCATTTTTAAAAAGCAATCATTTAATATTTTTCAAGTTTTTGGGCAAATATGTTCATGGGCGTAGCCAGGTAGGGGCAGGGGGTGCTCGAACGCCCCCCCCTAACCTTCAAATTTTCCTTTATATATATATAAAATAGTACCCTGAAATGCCAGCTTAATAGGGCCGAGCCCCCCCTAAATTTCATTCTGGCTACGCCGATGTATATGTTACCATTTGAATAACAAATACTAACAAGTTTTAAGAGACTATTTAATGCAACTCAGGTCAAAAAAGAGGACGTTAGACCAAAATAAGCAACTCTAAAAAACAGATGATCGCAGCTGTGGCCCAGGATGACGTCTATTGCTAAGATATCTCACTTGTATTTGTACACAATGATTATTATTGATGCCAATGCAATTTATTCCACTATGCGGCTTTTTTACGTAAAACAAATGTGAAGAATGGACAATTTATGCGATCAGCTGATTGCGAAATGGTATGGTATTGCCAGATTTGAAAGAAAACATTTAAAAATTTGTGCACCTCTTTTAAATTGATATTGTTGTCTCTCAAATAAATGACCAAATACAAATTTTTTAGCTTTGCTTTTAACTTTATTTGCACTAATTCATGTGCTACTTGCGCAGCGCTTTAAAAATATTTTGTATGGTTAATACGCGTGTCAAATACAAGAAAGACCCAGAATTTTACTCTGGCGGTGTTATTTATACACTTATGAAATGAATACAAAATATAACGGTGGCTATTTAACTATTTACAAAATGTATGTACATACATATATGGCTTATTAATGTTGTAGTACGTATGAGTGAAGATGATTTAACTACACGTATACACTCATGTATATATAGGTATGCTAAGGTGGTAGGCAAAGTGATAAGTATACCCAGCGGCGGTGTAAACGAGTATACCCAGCGGCAACAGATATATAGTTAATTTTAATTGATTAATTTATTGATTTATTAAGAAATTCAAGCTTATTTTTTGCAAAATCAAAATAAATATAAGTGCGCTAACTCGAATCGAAACAAAAGCTCTGAACGAACTTGCAGGAAGTTACAAGGAAAAATGATTCCGTACTCCAAATTCCTCCAAAATCCTGTAAATGAGAGCGATTTTTGAGAGTTGTGTAGAGAATGAAGTTGCAAGATTTACCCGAACTTTTTCTTCTGGTAAAATCATGAAAAGTGAAAAGGGTTCACTGGTTGACGTTTTTACAGGAAAAATGTTTTTTTTGTTCCCGTACTTTTTGTTGTTACTCACTTTTTACTCTCACTTCAGAGAGTAATTTTGCTGTTTGACATTTTTACAGGATTTTACACGAAAAGTATGGGATCAGAGCTAAAGACGACTTTCGATGTCTGCTACTGAGTGCAGGGTATTACTGCTCCAACCGGAAAGGGAATTGTGCTAGTGTAGACTTTGCTTCTTGGAATAGTTTAAAAAAAAAACAAGTGCGCAAAGCCTTAAAGGGTAACTATGGGTCACTCGTATCTTACGCTAAAAAAGTTTTTTAAAGGGCGCTATAAAAACATTTTCTGCAGCAGAGAAACGTCTTCTTTATTTGTCAGAAAAGGACCCGGTCTCCCTTAGCCTAATAGCAGTTCGTGCTGCGCCAATTCCGCCTGCAATATCCGCAGGCGCCGTGTTCAACAAACGTTAAGCGCTAGTGTAGGTGTGGTTCCAAATGCTCCGATAATTCCTGTTTTACAAGTGTAGCCTTCTCTAGTGAGTTTCAGCAGACAAGGACTCCTTGATACAAGATAGGCTTAAATCTGATTTCCTAGAGCTAATGAAATAAGGCAACCGACACCTTTCTTACCATTTCCCCAATGTTAGGCTTCTACGACAGCCGCCATTGATCACCCACCTAGTTACTTGGTTCAGGCAATCCTTCTTCTTCTTCTTTTTTGGCGCTGTAACCGCCTAAGCGATTTTGGCCGAGTTCAGCAAAGCACGCCAGTCGTTTCTACTCTGTGCCAACTGACGCCAATTGGAAACGCCAAGGGAAGCCAAGTCCTTCTCCACCTGATCTTTCCATCGCAGTGGGGGCCTCCCTCTTCCTCTGCTACCACCAGCGGGTTCCGAGTTGAATACTTTCAGAGCTGGAGCGTCGGTGTCCATTCGAACGACATGACCAAGCCAGCGGAGCCGCTGTATTTTAATTCGCTGCACTATGTCCATATCGTTGTAAAGCTCATACAGCTCATCGTTCCATCGTCTGCGGTACTCGCCGTCGCCAACGCGTAAAGGCCCGTAAATCTTCCGCAAAATCTTTCTCTCAAACACTCCAAGAGCCGCCTCATCGGATGTTGTCATTGTCCATGCTTCTGCGCCATATACCAGCACGGGCATGATGAGTGACTTATAGAGCACGGTTTTCGTACGTCGAGAGAGGACTTTACTCCTGAATTGCCTACTCAGTCCAAAGTAGCACTTGTTGGCAAGAGTGATTCTACGTTGGATTTCAATGCTGACATTATTATCGGTGTTAATGCTGGTTCCCAAGTAAACGAAATTCTCTACTTTCTCGAAATTGTAACTGTCAACAGTGACGTGGGTGCCAAGGCGTGAATGTGCTGACTGTTTGTTTGATGACAGGAGATACTTCGTCTTGTCCTCGTTTACCACCAGACCCATGCGCTTTGCTTCCCTATGCAACATGGAAAAGGCAGAACAGACTTCGCGGTTTTTGTTACCGATGATGTCGATGTCATCGGCATAAGCCAGCAATTGCATGCTCTTGTAGTAAATTGTTCCTGAGCGATTCAGCTCTGCAGCTCTTATTATCTTCTCCAACATCAGATTAAAGAAGTCACATGACAGGGAGTCGCCCTGTCTGAAACCCCGTTTTGTGGCGAACGGCTCGGAGAGGTCTTTTCCAATTCTGACGGAGCTGGTGGTATTGTTCAACGTCATTTTACACAGCCGTATGAGTTTTGAGGGGATGCCAAATTCAGACATAGCGGCGTATAGGCAACTCCTTTTAGTGCTGTCAAAAGCGGCCTTAAAGTCGACAAATAGGTGGTGAGTGTCGATCCTTTTCTCGCGGGTCTTTTCCAAGATTTGGCGTATTGTGAATACCTGGTCTATGGTGGATTTGCCAGGTCTAAAGCCACACTGATAAGGCCCAATCAGTTGATTGACGGTGGGCTTCAGTCTTTCACACAATACGCTCGATAAGACCTTGTAACCTATGCTTAGAAGGCTGATCCCGCGGTAGTTGGCGCGAATGGCGGGGTCACCTTTCTTGTGGATTGGGCAGAGCACACTTAAATTCCAGTCGTCGGGCATGCGTTCATCTGACCATATTCTGCACAAGAGTTGATGCATGCACCTTATCAACTCCTCGCCGCCGTACTTGAATAGCTCAGCTGGCAGGCTGTCAGCTCCAGCGGCTTTGTTGTTTTTCAGCCGCGTTATTGCTATACGTACCTCGTCATAGTCAGGCGGTGGAATGTCGACTCCGTCATCATCGACTGCGGGCTCGGGTTCTTCTTCTCCACAACTTTCCGTGCTGCTACCATTTAGTAGGGCGGAAAAGTCGCCATTATTGTTCTTACAGGAGTGCGCCCCGGTCTTTAAACCTTCCGTAAGTCGCCTAACTCTCTGGTAAAATTTTCGGGCATTCCTCCTGTCGGCCAGCATTTCAAGCTCTTCGCACTCACGTATTTCGGCCTCTCTCTTCTTGTTGAGGCAAATACGTCTCGCTTCCCTCTTCAGATCTCTATAGCGGTCCCACATAGCGCGCGTTGCGCCCGATCGCAGCATGGCCCTGTAGGCGACATCTTTTTTCTCTGCAGCTTCCTGACACTCCTCAT
>NW_023458560.1:45362274-45364787 GCF_013731165.1 Rhagoletis pomonella
CCATTTTTTCAAATTATTGTTGCTTTTCCACAATAAATTTTTATTGAAAAACGGCCTCGAACTCAATAAAAATTGTTGAATATAATTGTTATAAAGGCCAAAAATAACAAAAACAAATAACTTAAGGACGAGCACACCTAAAAGTTAAACATTCTAAAAATAGAATTATTAGCAGAAACCAACAATACCAACAACCACATGATCAAGTGAATTTCAGCGGAATAGCTGCGCTTGATTGTGTTGGCATAACAAAAATGAAAATAGTGGAAAATAGCAAACGATAATTTATAAGGCGTACTTAGCACGGTGCATAGGCAACTGGCTGAGTCAGTGGGATCGTCGGTTCGAATCCTACTGAAAGAAGTCTGATAAGGAAATGTGGTGATTTCCGAAATAGCTATCACTTCCACCATTTTTTCAAATTATTGTTGCTTTTCCACAATACGTTTTTATTGAAAAACGGCCTCGAACTCAATAAAAATTGTTGAACATAATTGTTATAAAGGCCAAAATTAACAAAAACAAATAAATTAAGGACGAGCACACCTAAAAGTTAAACATTCTAAAAATAGAAGTATTAGCAGAAACCAACAATACCAACAAACACATGATCAAGTGAATTGCAGCGGAATAGCTGCGCTTGATTGTGTTGGCATAACAAGAATGAAAATAGTGGAAAAAAGCAAACGATAATTTACAAGGCGTACTTAGCACGGTGCATAGGCAACTGGCTGAGTCAGTGGGATCGTCGGTTCGAAGCCTACTGAAAGAAGTCTGATGAGGAAATGTGGTGATTTCCGAAATAGCTATCACTTCCACCATTTTTTCAAATTATTGTTGCTTTTCCACAATACGTTTTTATTGAAAAACGGCCTCGAACTCAATAAAAATCGTTGAATATAATTGTTATAAAGGCCAAAAATAACAAAAACAAATAACTTAAGGACGAGCACACCTAAAAGTTAAACATTCTAAAAATATAATTATTAGCAAAAACCAACAATACCAACAACCACATGATCAAGTGAATTGCAGCGGAATAGCTGCGCTTGATTGTGTTGGCATAACAAGAATGAAAATAGTGGAAAAAAGCAAACGATAATTTACAAGGCGTACTTAGCACAGTGCATAGGCAACTGGCTGAGTCAGTGGGATCGTCGGTTCGAAACCTACTGAAAGAAGTCTAATGAGGAAATGTGGTGATTTCCGAAATAGCTATCACCTCTACCATTTTTCCAAATAATTGTTGCTTTTCCACAATAAATTTTCACTGAAAAACGGCCTCGAGCTCAATAAAAATTGTTGAATATAATTGTTATAAAGGCCAAAAATAACAAAAACAAATATATTATGTTATCTTATGGTGTTATGTTATTGTATACAATAATATGTTATGTTATATTACGTTATGCAATGTTATGTTATGTTGTTTAATGCTATTTTATGTTATGTCATGTCATGCTATGTTATGTCAAGTTATATTAATTTATGTTACTTTGTGTTGTGTTATGCTATGTTATGTTATGCTATGTAATGTTATATTATGTTATGTTTTGTAGTGTTACGTTTTGTTGTCTAACGCAATTCAACTCAACTCACCACAACTCATATCAAATCACCTCTTAGCAACTGGTCTCAGTTTACCTCAACTCACCTTAACTCACCTCATCCCAACCCACTTCATTTAAATTTAACTCACCTTAGCTTATACGCGTACGCACACTCCGAGGCCCAAATAGCGACTCGGACCACTATCTTGTTGCAGCCAAGATACGCACACGCCTCTGTGCAGCAAAAAATGTGCGCCCAAATATGCAAGGAAAGCTTAACGTCGAAAAGCTGCAATCACAACAGGCAGCCAACGCTTTCGCTACTCGACTCTCACACCTGCTCTCAGAGAGCACTCTTCAAAAAACCGACATATGCGCTCATTAAGTACCGCCGCCGAAGAAGTAGTCGGATTTCAGCGAGCCCAAAAGAACAACTGGTACGATGAGGAGTGTCAGGAAGCTGCAGAGAAAAAATTTGCCGCCTACAGGGCCACGCTGCGATCGGGCGCAACGCGCGCTATGTGGGACCACTATAGGGATCAGAAGAAGGAAGCGAGACGTATTTGCCGCAACAAGAAGAGAGAGGCCGAAATACGTGAGGGCGAAGAGCTTGAAATGCTGGCCGACAGGAGGAATGCCCGAAAATTTTACAAGAGAGTTAGGCGACTTACGGAAGGTTTAAAGACCGGGGCGCACTCCTGTAAGAACAATAATGGCGACCTAGTAACTGATGTCCAGAGCGTACTTAAATTATGGAGGAAACACTTTTCCGCCCTACTAAATGGCAGCACGGAAAGTTGTGGAGAAGAAGAACCCGAGCCCGCAGTCGATGATGATGAGTCGACGTTCCACCGCCTGACTATGACGAGGTACGTATAGAAATAACGCGGCCGAAATACAACAAAGCCGCTGGAGCTGACAGCCTGCCAGCTGAGCTATTCAAGTACGGCGGCGAGGAGTTGA
>NW_023458560.1:45364887-45368979 GCF_013731165.1 Rhagoletis pomonella
CAACAAGAAGAGAGAGGCCGAAATACGTGAGTGCGAAGAGCTTGAAATGCTGGCCGACAGGAGGAATGCCCGAAAATTTTACAAGAGAGTTAGGCTACTTACGGGTTGGCGAAAATCCTCCTTGATATACCCTCCAAGCGGGTGCCGACTGGGCAATGGGCATCGCTGCTTGCACCGCTGCGGCGGGATGGGCTTGCCCTTCTGCCGAAGTGGTGCAAGCAGGCGGGGCCTAGCTGACGCCGAAGTATAAACTCTCCTGCCGCGGCCGGTGGCGGGCCGGATGGGCTCGCACTGGGGAAGCTGGGAGTGGGCATACTGAGGCCATTTCTAGGGGGTACTTGGCGGTAGGTATAAAACGCCCCCCCTAATCCAGGGTGTCATGCGTCACCGTGCCCATTGGACGGTTTGCAGTCAGGGGGTTTTCCGACTGTATTCTAACGGCCCCTCTCGGATACCTGTCCGCCTCCGGGAGTAACGGTGGACTTGCTGCGGCATGGGGCTCTGCCGTGGTCGACCGTTTTTTTCCCCTTTCCCTTTTTCCGGCCGCCGAAAGGCTTCTGCTTAGTAGGCGGCCAAAGAACCAGTAATGATGAATAAAGCAAAAAAAGCCTCGGAACCCTGCACGGGTAGTGCCGCCGCTGGACACGGCGAAGTTAAGTCCAATAAACCCACCATCTCGGGAACCGCATCGACGGCGCCGAAGACAGGGCCTACACGGCCCAAACAGATTCGGCCCTCCGCAGAATCTGGAGGGAATGCTAAGCCCCCAGAGGGAAGGCATACTTCCAGCGATACCGGCAAAACTATACCCCTCGAGGGAAAGTCGAGGCCGGTGGGGATGCAGCGTTTTGTTGTCTTTGTCATCAACGATGCTTCCGTCCCAGTTCTCGAGGGTTGTGGTGGGGTAACAAGCTACGGCTTTTACTCCATCACGGTGAAAATCCACCGGAAAACGGACCAACAAGGGGAGGAGGCTGGCAACGCCTCGAGCGGACCCACTCCTCCCGATAACTCAACCGACGAAGGGGCCAACAACACAGGCAACGCCTCGAGCGGACCTGGCGCCTACGAGTCGGCATCGGTGGCAGACAGCGCGGGGTCCACAGGAAACACCACGAGTGGACCTGGGGACCTACCAACGGGTGTACCCGAAACCGCGTCAGATACTGAGAGCGACACGAGCTCAGTATCTGCCTACGTAGGGTCGGTATACAGCCGGTGGGCAATGCTGAACGAGGACCAGCTTCTGGACTCAGAACCCGAGGAGGAGGTTAATGACATCACAGTCATTGCCGCCGCCGAACGGGAGGAGCTAGAAGCGATGGACATCACCGACTCTGAGGATGGTGCAGATCCTACAAATTAATCTGCACCATTCCAAGGCAGCCTCGGCTGCCCTTCTTCTTCGCCTCAGCAATAAAGCTGAGGACTTGATTCTAGTCCAAGAGCCTTGGGTCGTTAGAAACAAGGTTTGCGGACTGAACTCTGATGCCTACCAGGTTGTAACAGCTCCAGTAGCAGGTAGGATCAGAGCTTGCATTCTGATTAAAAAAGTATATTCTTATTTTTTATTCTCCCAATACAGCGACGAGGACACTGTCTGCATCAGCGTCCAGCTGAAGGAGAGCGTGATCTGGCTGGCAACATCCTACATGGCCCACGACAGCCATGTTTTTCCACCCTACAGACTGGAAGAAGCTGTGAAGGAAGCAAATCGCAGGAAACTCCCGGTCATAATAGGGGCAGACTCTAACTCGCATAACACGATCTGGGGCACAAGTGACACCAACTCCCGGGGTGAGTGACCTCTTTTGTGACCTCTGTTAGAAGCGAAGTGCTGGACATCACCCTTGTTTCGAGTGGTTTGTCTGATCAGATAAGGGACTGGCAGGTGTCCAAAGAACACTCTGTCTCTGACCATCTCTACATTAGCTTTAAGCTCAATTTTGATCCTGCTCCTTTAACAGCATACAGGAACAAGAAGCGAACCGACTGAGCAAAGTATAAAAATACGCTGTCGGTCTCTCTACACAGATACGCTTCTCACGATAAGTCCTGCTTATCGTTAAGATCTGATGAAGCGAGTCTCTCGAATACGAAGGTTGTTTCTCTCGGTGAGCTGGACTCATCGTCAAAAATTGATGAAGCAGTGAACTTTGTGACAAATGCCTGTAATGCTGCTTTCAAAGCCTCCTGCCCAAGCACCCTCCCGAAGGGCAAAGAGAAACCCCAGTGGTGAAATCCTGAGATTTCGGCCATAAAGAGGGCGAAACGCGAATCTTGGCAAAACTTCTGCGACAACATAGAAGAGAACTCTGAAGCCAACAGGCTGAGGAAAGTTCTCTCAAAATCCTCTTCAAGTATGAACTCTATCCAGAAGCCTAACGGTGACTGGACGACATCATGTAGCGAAATGCTGGAAGTCCTTATGAGCACTCACTTCCCGGGCTGCTCAGATGACACCCCCGATTTTTCGCCCGGTCCTAGGACCTACTTGTCTCTGGGTGATACCGTTGGGGACATCGTAAGTGAGGAGAGGGTGGAATGGGCTTTAATGTCCTTTCAGCCCTACAAATCTTCTGGCCTTGACGGAATCTTTCCCGCTCAACTACAGGAAGCTAAGGACATACTGTGTCCCATGCTTTCTCAGATTTTTACAGCCTGCCTAACTCTGACTCACATACCACACGAGTGGACAAAGGCAAAGGTTGTATTCGTACCAAAAGGAGGCAAGGCCGCTCATGTGAAACCGAAGGATTTCAGGCCTATAAGCCTCACCTCGTTCTTCCTCAAAACTCTAGAGAGGCTCATCGACGAACATATTCGACGGAATATTAAAGCTGACAACCTCTCCTCGAATCAGCATGCATATTCCAAGGGGAAATCCGTGGAGACCGCACTCCATGAAATCGTAGCGACGATTTAAAAAGGATTGGCCTTAAAGGAATACACGCTCGGAGTTTTTCTCGATATCGAGGGTGCTTTCAACAACGTCTACCCGAAGTCTGTTGTTAACTCCCTTCTTATGGCGGGGGTGCAGCGAGGTCTGGTGGATTTTGTTGAGCTCCTTCTCGGAAAGAGAACTATTCTATCAGAACTAGGGGATGGTTCCATTACAAAGTATGTGACCAGGGGCACCCCCCAAGGGGGCGTTCTCTCCCCTCTACTCTGGAATCTAACAGTGAACACCATACTTCTAAGCCTAAAGAGCACCGGTTGTCAAGTCATAGCGTACGCCGATGACATAGCAATCTTTGCAACGGGCAAACATCTTCAGGTCCTGAGTGAGTTTTTGCAAAACGCACTCGGTCTGGTAAACATCTGGTCCAAGGAATGTGGACTTAGTGTCAATCCTGCCAACACAGAAATGGTACTTTTCACAAGGAAGTATAAAACTCCCTTATTTAAACCTCCCGCCCTAAACGGGGTGGCACTCACTCTCTCAACCGAGGTGAAATACCTTGGTGTTATTCTGGACATGAAGCTGAACTGGAAGCGAAACACTGAAGACCGCTCCAGGAAGGCCAATACTGCCCTGTATGCCTGCAAAACGGCTATAGGCAAAAAATTAGGAATAAAACCACATATAGTACACTGGATGTACACAGCTGTGATAAGACCCATCCTTTTCTACGGGGTCACCGTATGGTGGCCTGCTCTAAACAACACCGTATCCAGAGCCAAGGTGGAACGTGTGGTTCAATTACTAAGGGAGGGAAAGAAACAAAAGGCTTCGGCCAGTGGTATCACAACGGGCTTTTCCAGCCCACGTGTGCTCCGCGTTCTGCGCGGGGCAGCCACTCTAACCTAACCTAGGCTACTTACGGAAGGTTTAAAGACCGGGCGCACTCCTGTAAGAACAATAATGGCGACCTAGTAACTGATGTCCAGAGCGTACTTATATTATGGCGGGAACACTTTTCCGCCCTACTAAATGGTAGCAGCACGGAAAGTTGTGGAGAAGAAGAACCCGAGCCCGCAGTCTGTGATGACGTAGTCGACGTCCCACCGCCTGACTATGACGAGGTACGTATAGCAATAACGCGGCTGAAAAACAACAAAGCCGCTGGAGCTGACAGCCTGCCAGCTGAG
>NW_023458560.1:45369079-45379172 GCF_013731165.1 Rhagoletis pomonella
CACAAAACGTCAACAGACGCCGTTTCAGCAGGAATTGGCTAATGCACAAACGCTGCTGGCGCAATTACAATTGCAGCAGCAAAAACGGTCATGGACTACCGCCGAAGCAATGGATTTCAATGAACGCGCTATTGCATCTGCTTGCAATGCGTTGCCCGAATTTTGGACTTACGTGCATGGACTTGAGTTCCCCAAGCACTGTAACATACATCCCTATCATGATTAAGATCTGCGTAAGGACGACCAAACGTTCAGTGCGCGCAATTTACATGTAGCGCAAGAATTTCATGCAGATGAACGCGCGGTTAGTTTGCGGCGCTATGTGGCTGCTTTGAGTGTAATGTGCGCGCAGGCTCCAAATTTCGCACAACAACTGCTCAAGCAAGAACATGGCGATTACGCACTGCTGGCGGTCGCATGCCATGCCATTTCCAAATTGGGTTATTCCAGTGAGATCTGTGCGCATTTCGGAGCGCTGGAAGCATTTGCACGCTCTTGCGCTTGCTATTTCGTCAGATGCGCGCAGATATGAGGATCACTTCGAGGTGCTAGTAGGCGGATTGCTGAAATAGCTAATTTTTGTGCGTCCGAGTGCGTGGATTTTTCAGGAGATATCCTATTCGGTGCTGGAGTTGACGCGATTGCCAGCAGCCTTAGCACTGCTCTGCGTAAACGGCGATGAAAGCACATTCTATAGCGATCGCATGCGTTCACTCTATCGCTTCTCAAATGATTCATGCATTCTGCAAGTATATGCGGGGCTATTAGAAATAGCATTTCCACTGAACGGTGTCTTAAGTGAAGCTCGGAACACTTTGACGACTGCAACTTCACGACGTAACGACAGCGACATCATTTTGTCGACAAATGTCGCCTTGAAGCCAGCTTCTTAAACATTTTGAAGACCTCAGCGACATAGCAAACAGCCGATTTTAAAGTTTGACATTTTGGTATATTTATTTCACAAATTGTGTATTTTTATTTAAGTAAATAAGAAAAACATGAACAATCAAGAATATGTGATTAATTTTGCGACAATTTAATTTTGCAGCACTACATCTACTCATTGTCGCCGGCAAAATTAGAAATAGATTTAATTTGGCGACGTCGACAATTGCAGTCCTGCAGCCAAGATGTCGTGCTGTCGTCAAAATAATTGTGCCCGTAAGAACGTGTGTATTTAAAATTTGACAGATGCTGCTTGTCGCTTGCTGTCGTCAAAGTGTTCCGAGCTTGAAGCGCATCTGCGGCTACTGGCTGTTATTTGTGAAAATCATGTGCGTTTTGCACACCACTGCTTCATGAAGCCGCCAGATTTCATATACAAGCTGTTGCCCTCTGATGTTGATGATGACGATGATGCCGAAGATGACACAGAGAACGAACAGCGTATGGATACAACAGAGGAGCAGACCAATAAGCAGCAAGCGCGCGTGCTAACAGAGAGCGTTGACAGTGCAACAATAGCAAACGACTTGGCCGCAACAGCGAATTCTAGCGCACAGCCCACAAAACATAGCAGCATTAAAGGGCGCGCCCGATGTGAGTGCTATACGAAGCTATGTTTGAGCGTGGTGATGCTACTCTTCCAGCTGATGCGACAATGGCAGTGTAACGGACGAAAAATAGGTGCGTGAAATAGTTACTCTAGAACGTACTGACTATTTCATATTAAATTCATGATTTTTTTTTTTAATTTCATTAGAGACATTACGCGTAGCAGAGATCTCGCAAATATCCGTACAGTTATTGCATACGATTTTTTGCGACAACTACTCGACGCACCTCTTCCGTTATGCCGAAGAGACAACTAAGCACTATTTGTGGTTGATCTGTGACAGGGATGATAAATGAGTTTTTTAATTTTGTACCAAATGGCCAAAAAAAGTGTACTAAGCTGAAAAAGTACCAACATTTAAAAGACCATACATACATAGTTACATATAACGGGTGATTTTTTAAGAGCTTGATACCTTTTTTTTTAAAAAAAACGCATAAAATTTGCAAAATCTCATCGGTTCTTTATTTGAAACGTTAGTTTGGTCCATGACATTTACTTTTTGAAGATAATTTCATTTAAATGTTGACCGCGGCTGCGTCTTAGGTGGTCCATTCGGAAAGTCCAATTTTGGGCAACTTTTTCGAGCATTTCGGCCGGAATAGCCCGAATTTCTTCGGAAATGTTGTCTTCCAAAGCTGGAATAGTTGCTGGCTTATTTCTGTAGACTTTAGACTTGACGTAGCCCCACAAAAAATAGTCTAAAGGCGTCAAATCGCATGATCTTGGTGGCCAACTTACCGGTCCATTTCTTGAGATGAATTGTTCTCCGAAGTTTTCCCTCAAAATGGCCATAGAATCGCGAGCTGTGTGGCATGTAGCGCCATCTTGTTGAAACCACATGTCAACCAAGTTCAGTTCTTCCATTTTTGGCAACAAAAAGTTTGTAAGCATCGAACGATAGCGATCGCCATTCACCGTAACGTTGCGTCCAACAGCATCTTTGAAAAAATACGGTCCAATGATTCCACCAGCGTACAAACCACACCAAACAGTGCATTTTTCGGGATGCATGGGCAGTTCTTGAACGGCTTCTGGTTGCTCTTCACTCCAAATGCGGCAATTTTGCTTATTTACGAAGCCATTCAACCAGAAATGAGCCTCATCGCTGAACAAAATTTGTCGATAAAAAAGCGGATTTTCTGCCAACTTTTCTAGGTAATAAAATTCAATGATTTGCAAGCGTTGCTCGTTAGTAAGTCTATTCATGATGAAATGTCAAAGCATACTGAGCATCTTTCTCTTTGACACCATGTCTGAAATCCCACGTGATCTGTCAAATACTAATGCATGAAAATCCTAACCTCAAAAAAATCACCCGTTACATACGTTTTTAGATTTTCTGTATAAAAATCATGATACAAAATCACATAAGCACAAATCACTTGTTTGAAAAGGCCACCAAAACGCCAAGGTAATCAAGAAAAGCCTACAAGTTATACTTATTAACATCTAGTAGTACAAAAATTAAAAATAAAACCGTTGCATTTAACGGAATGGAAGTTTGATAAAAATATTTTGGAAAATAATTCCTTTTATAGAAATTAACAAGTTAATAGCAGTGTTCTCGTACCTAAAATCTTGCAAGTGGGGGAAATGGATAGCGCAAAATGACACTGAGATCTGCCAATTTCCGCTGGAAAAAATTTTACCTGCGAAAACTTACAAGGAAATGTCTGCTGACCACAACATGTGTTCGTGAATAAACAAAAGAAAGGAAGAAAAGTTTAGTTTAGTTAATCTTCTATTAATCTCTAACTTTCGTGCGTCAACTATGGCTGCCGTATAAAATTATTCAACTGTGGATGAAACTATTTGTTGGCCGGAATTTACGCAAAATATTGAGAAATATACCAAAATAGATAATAATGCTGAAAGGTTCTGACCGAATTTGTCAGTTGATCGTTAAACCGAAAATGGGAAAATTTTAAAGACACATTTGTAGCTATATCTACTTAATTTTTGTGAAACAAGGATTCTTGGAAGAGATTCTTTTATTTTTGAACGTCTCATGATGTGGTATCAAAAATATTTGTTAGAAAAAAACTTACCTATCAGAAAGTCAGAATGGCGTAAGTTTTACTGCGTTCAATAACTTTTTCTGATATTTTAGTCTTCCCCTTAATTTTACTCGCTATGACTCTTTTATTCTCTGGCTGCTAGTACTTACTGGAAAATTTTTTTTTATTTAAGTAAGAGTTTCGTTTTTAATAAACACCCCGTATTTACTCAAATAAGGTAGAAAAAGATGACTATATTTTTACGCACAAAAATTCAAAACTCCAAGTAAATACCCACCATGCAAAACATGAGAAGTAGGCAACAATCGTCAATGGCAACAAATTGGCGACTCACCGTTTTATTGCTGTGGTGACAAATCGGCGACATCACTTCGTTCATGTCAATTTTGAATAAAAAAGTTCTCAAAAATTCCGAAACTTATGAATATGGCGTCAATAGTATTGGCCAAAAGCATCTAAATTATGCCCAAGGACAATATTGAAAAAATACGAAGTCGCACAGCGAGAAAATGAATTGATTCCGATTGTAAGTTGCAATTTGGTACAAAAAAATAAATGAAGTATTAAAAAGAATAAAATTATTCCAAAAATCGCCTGAAGCGATAAGAAAAGGACTCATTCAGGTAATAAGAAAACGACTCGCTCAGGCGAGTTGCCTTCGGCGGACGTTTTAGAGCGACCGGTAATAGGAAATCGATTCGATGGCAATATTACCGGCAATAAATTTGTTTCCGAGGGCGACACGTTTTCTTATTGCTGGCAACACAAATTGTTTGGTGGGTAGAGTGTAGTATTTCGACATAATTGTAGTGCAGTACCGTATCTTCAAAAATGTATCAAAAATGTCAATGTATTTTGCACAGTAAATTTTATTTGAATTTTTTCTTTTTAGTGAACTTCCTTGACAAATTGCGTGCCTTTCATATTATGCCCAAACAGCTAAATGAAGACGGTAATGTTGCAAATGTAATTAACGATCTAAAGGAATGGCATTCGTTAACCAATGATAACTCAACGTGTGGTGTTACTGCGGATCCAAATGCTATGGTCAATCTGCCATTCGCTGCTGAAAAATTCGACATAATGCGTTGTGCTGTTGATGAGTCGAAATTCATTGAAGGCCACAATGGCTATGCCATTAATCTTGAGTGATCAGTCGCAGCTACATCTTAAGATTTTGTATGTTGAATTAGAAAGTGTTAGTTGTTAATGGCTTTTTTGCGCTATGCAACAAAGAAAACGGGTTACACACTAAATTTTATTAGTGCGTGGCGTTTTGACTATGGTTTTCCTTATTTGTTCATAATTTGCCATATCATCGTGACTATTGTAGTTACTAATTTTTAATGTAATTCAATTTGAAATGTTAAATAAAAGAAAAAAATTTGATTTAAAAAACCACGACGTGGACTACGTGTGAGCAAGAATAAACGATTTTCAACTCTACTTCGGACGAAGGTAGGGTATTAACGTAACCGGAACGACGCATATTATATGTAGCCAGGGATTGTTTTTAGATATATGGCCACTACATATGGACATATACTGATAATAATTGCTTTCTGAATTGTACGCTGGTTCAGGTTCATTTCAAGGCATAAACACATTTGATTTCGTTAAGTGTAAATGGTTTTCATGAACAAGTAATGTTGAAGCTGTTTTCATTTAACTTTTTATAGTACACACTTAACGGAAATATATGTATGTATGTATATATGTATGTATGTAAATAACGAAATTTCCTAAATTACTTTTACCAACTAATCACCCTAATTATTTGCAAAGAATATAGAAAATTACTTATTTTACAAACATTTATTTTTAAGTGATTTATAAATTGCATAAGAATATGAAACTGCATATTTGCACCTTTACATTTTACAAACTCCTTAATTTTGCGTTCGTATAAAAGTATAAACCATTCAATGAGTATTGCTACATAAAATGCTATTGTTTATTAATACATAATATGTAAATATTATGGTACTTTAAAGTGATGTGTATAAATTGCTTTTAATGGACTTCAAATATGCATACAAATAAAAGCGTTGTGATAAGACATGTGCAGTCAAACTCAAAAGAATGTAATATTTTGAAAATGATTTTTTTGAAAAAAATTTTTGGTTTTGTGCAAAGGTGTAGATGAATGGCAGCTATTTAGAGGGCAATCAAGAATACAATAGTGAAAAGAATGCGTCACTTCTAATGTAATTATTAATATTAAAAAATTTACAATAACTAAAGCATTTTGAAATGTTACATATTTGTTGATATCGCTGTCGATATATACAGACTAGGGCTGTGCGATTATTCGATTACTCGAGCAAGTTGGTTAATCAATTATTCGGTTAATCAATTACTCGAGTAATCAAGATTTTGATTACTCAAAACGATAATTAATCGAGTTACTTGAAATATGATTACTCAAAAAAAATAATTTTGCTCGTTAAAAGAGTTTGCTTTGGAAAATGCTTATTCTCTTTTTTACATTCTGTATATGAAAAAAATTGTTTGCTTTAATTTTTGAAAACAGAAACGTTGTCAAGGAACTTTAACTACTTTATACATATGTAAAGAGTTGAAATGTTGATTACTCATTTTACTCGAAATGTTGATTAATCATAAAGCAAATTACTCAAATATTTTTGTTTTTGGTTAATCAAAAATCTTGATTACTCGAGTAACTGAACTTTTGAGTAATCATAATTTCCAATTAATCGAATAATTGAGTTATTTACTTTATGATTAATTAAAATTTTGAGTAATCAATTAATCGCACAGTCCTAATACAGACATACATAAACATGATTATGGATAACTGATTATAGCCATCGATATGAATTTATCTTATTTTTCATCGATATCGTTATCGATTTTATTATAAATTTATCGAACTATAGTCGAAATATTAATCGATAACCATTAATATCGATATTTTTACGATATCTTTATCGGTATTATGAATGATACAGGTATTTATCGCTATCAGTATTACGATTGACATATATATATTTATCGATATCAATATTATGATCCACGTACAAATTTATCGATATCCAACATTAGAATCTATTTGCGTATTTATATCGATATATGTACATACATATGTATGTGCATATTCATCAATATCCACCTAATGGTCGAAATACATATTTCTCGATATCAATATTTTGATCAATTTGCGTATTTAACGTTTCAATGTCCTACGCTCGAAAAGCCAAAAATGCTTGAAGTACAAAAAACCGATCGCCCTCCAAATTAGCGCGTGCCACAAAGTCTTAAAAACATACTTACATATATAATTCACTTTTGTGTTTCATTTGAAAAAATGTAAACTTAATACTAACAATATACTTAATTACAGCTAAGTGCGAATACAAAACGATACGGAACTATATAGCAAAATCGCATTTACTTAAAATAGTCCGAAACGCTAAACATTTTTGTATATGAGTATTACAAATACAATCAAGTCCACATAAACTTCCATAGGTACAGACAGGGAAAGGAGGCAGAAAACCATTATTAGGTGATTCGAAATCAAAATTCGTAAGTGCCGATAAATTATACCCACCCGACCAAGAAACGTATGTTAGCGGATGTTACGAGTTTTACGATAGTTTCTCTTACCCGCACGCTCCGGCTCACCTAAGAGTCTCGTATTTCAAACGGAAGTTTGTATTTTTGCTTTTCTGTCCGTTGAATGTATCGAGAATGTATTCGTTTAATAATTTTTCTCTAACTTTTCTCGGACAAAATATTCGAAAAAGTAAATAGAAGGAGGCACTGCTTTAGTTAACATTTTGTTAGAAATTTTCTATCATTACAAAGTAAAACGTTTTGTTTCATGTGCGTTCACGTAATACAATAATTGAAAATTGTAAGGAATCACAAAATAAATCAGAGTAAGTATTGAAACTCCTTTGCATGATAAATAACTTAAACTAATAAACTGACTATCCTTATCATACAAATAGCACAACTCACACAGTTGGATCAAACTTTTTAAGGAACCATATAAAACATCACAGTAAGTATAAATAAATAAATATATTTAACTAAGTAACTGACTATTTTTTTTTATAATGCCTTGGTCACTCATGCGAGTGATTTTGGGTTGCCCTTAATTGTTACTCGCATGCCATGGCGTATGAGTGACAAAGGGTGGTATTATCGCCTGCGAAGCGTAATATCATTGAGTGTTCGCGATGTAAAGAACTTATTATTTATCGCATCCATGTAGTTATAAAGTATCTATTTATTAAAGCTACTCAAGTTTTATTTTCTTAGAAAATGCCGCCTAAAAGAAAACGTCGCCAATACATTGCCGAAATTCGGCACTTTAAAAGAACTTCTGTTCAACATATTAATGGGACTGCAACAAGCACGACTCCTAAAGCAGCAGATATTAATTCAAATAGTGCTTGTAATGAAGCAGATCATACATATGACCAGGCATGGGCAGAGAGTTAGCAGGTGCTAAAAGAGCGTAAGCGTCGCGTGTACGTATACAAGCGAGAGCGCAGCGATGAGAACACGACAGCATGCAAAATGAATTAGGCACACTAACACATTCTCACTTTTAGCTCACGCTTGATTGTGGTAGTGCCCACCTCTGCATATGACGTACCAATAGACTCTCCCAACTTTACTGCTCGTCTGGCACGGTGGTTTTTAACGAATAATGTTAGCCGACAGGGTGCGAACGATTTGCTTGCACTACTGTCAGAGAAAATTTCTGATTTGCCACGTGATGTGCGCACGCTGAAATGTACACCACGGACGATTGTTAAAAGACTCGTACAACCAGGAGAGTACGTTCACTATGGAGTGAAAGACGCACTTACGGACTTTTTGCGCAATTTTCAATTTGACCGTTCAGACATTTCACTTAACATTAATATAGATGGTCTCCCTTTATTTAAAAGTTTCGTAAGCAAGTTTGGCCCATTCTAATAAATGTGCTTGATACTAAGCCCGTTTTGGTTGCGGGGATTTATGCCGGCTGCTCTAAACCGCAGGATCCCAATATTTTTTTAAGAGAGTTCGTTCAAGAATTCTTCTTCACAATGAATATTGCAAAACCAAAAATGCACTTGCAAATAGTTTATTAAACAAATTTGTGAAGGACGTTTC
This sequence comes from Rhagoletis pomonella, assembly GCF_013731165.1. Taxonomy (NCBI): domain Eukaryota; kingdom Metazoa; phylum Arthropoda; class Insecta; order Diptera; family Tephritidae; genus Rhagoletis; species Rhagoletis pomonella. The sequence continues at coordinate 45,377,795 of NW_023458560.1, forward strand.
CTCATTATACTCTGGGACGATGTTAACATATAATTTTCATTGTTTAACCCATCTCAGTAGCCAATCAAGGATTTTTGGCTCTCTTGAAACCATAAGTGCTTTTCCTTTTGAAAATTTCTTAGGACAACTCAAAAATATGGTAAAAAAAAGTGATAACGTATTGGAGCAGCTTTATAACCGCATAGTTGAGCGAAGTTTATTTGATGTTGTGCACAAAGAATGTAAACTAAATTCAGACGTTTCCCGAAAAAATATTGTCTATAAGGACTTTTACTTTGACTTGAAAGGTACTAATTCATTTTATTTTGTTATAGACCATTCCGTTTACAAAATATACAAAATTTTTGAAATAGTCAATAATACTTTATTTAGTAATTTAGTTACTGACTTAGATCCTTTTTTTAGTTATCCTATAGACTCGACCTTGGTGGGTATTTTTTCTTCTAAAAGTTTCGAAATAGACTCTGAAATAATTAAACACCCAGTAGATAAAATATCTGGGAAAGTTTGTCATATTATTGACCAAATACATATTTATATGCCATTTATACATTATTAGGTTAAAATGGCACATCAATATACCGACCTTTTCAATATGGACGATGGAACAATTTACACACAAAGACCTGCACATAACAGCAACTTATATAACAACAACAATGAAATACAATTAACAGGTATTTATTGAATACTTTATAACAATTTCAAAAATTACAAAATAATCTTTATTAGAGATTCTTAAACTTTTGCATGACGTCTATGGAAAAGTTAGTGAATTAACAACAAAAGTCGATCGCCTCAATATGGAAATGATTTCTGTAAGGAACGAGGTTACTTCCATAAAAGCTAAAGTTTACGGAGAAATATCCATTGAGCGTGAAATAGTTCCTCGCTCTCCTTTCTCAACTTTAGAAGAAATTAATAACCTTGAAGAAAAACTTAAGAACGAAGAAGTATTTAAAAAATTTGTAAGTGTAGTTTTTATATATTTTCCTAAAAGAATCGGCCCTATCGCGAATTTCACATGAACAAATATTCCCAAAAATTATAAAGTAAAACAAAAACTATTTTTCCCAATTTGTTTTTGTTTTTTGCATGTCAAATTATGGGAACGATTTATTCAAATGGAATTGGCGATAGGGCTGAATGTTTCATTTCTCAATACAATTTACTACAAGCAGACACTATTTAATTTTGAATTTCCAATGATTGCATTAATATATATTTGTTTTAATATACCTATATTTGTATTCAGGTTCATGAAATTTGCACCAATGGAGAGAAGTCGTACGATAAATTTATAAGAAGCTCGTGGCGGTCATTGTTTGAAGACACGTTAGCGCAGCAGTTTTCATGGCGTGGGACAGGGGCAAAAAAA
>NW_023458560.1:45379272-45391781 GCF_013731165.1 Rhagoletis pomonella
CAAGAGCCTGCCGATCCGAAAATATTACAAATGGTGCTGCAAGGTTGTATTGGCACCACAGTCAATCAGGGGCCCATGGAAATGGCTACGGTTTTTCTGGCTAACCTCTCCGATGGCGTGACGGTGCCAACAAAACATCAAAATAAATTACGACTCTGTTTCCGTGAATTCTCCAAGCGTTGTGCCGATGCTTTGAAGAAGAATCGTAATTTAATATCGAGCGATCAAAAGGATTATCAGCGCGAGTTGGAGCGTAATCATGAGCGTTTCGTCGAACGCTTAACGCCATTTATTACATTGACGGTAGCGCAGGCGCAGGGTGTTGTAAAGTAAGAGACGTCGTTTTTTAAAAGGACTTTCATAATTTTGTCTATTGTTATTCATCGTTTTTTTTAGTGAGCACTTGTGTACCTTTTTATATGTGTAGAAACATTTTAGTATCCTATATAGATTATTATTTTGTTTTCACATTTACCATATATATATGTATACAAATGCATTTCTCTTTTTCTCTATCTTCATTTGTAGAGCCAATGCTTACAACAACAAAAGCACACCTTTAAAATGGTAATGTCCCCCTTTTAGTTGGATAAGGCGAAAATTATATTGGATGCACATACATACATACTATATGCTTATAATTTATCGGCACTTACGAATTTTGATTTCGAATCACCTAATAATGGTTTTCTGCCTCTCTTTCCCTATGTCTGTACCTATGGAATTTTATGTGGACTTGATTGTATTTGTAATACTCATACTACAAAAATGTTTAGCGTTTCGGACTATTTTAAGTAAATGCGATTTTGCTATATAGTTCCGTATCGTTTTGTATTCACACTTAGCTCTAATTAAGTATTAGATTGTTAGTATTAAGTTTACCTTTTTTCAAATCAAAACCCAAAAGTGAATTATATGTGTAAGTATGTATTTAAAGACTTTGTGGCACGCGCTAATTTGGAGGGCGATCGGTTTTTTGTACCTCAAGCATTTTTGGCTTTTCGAGCGTAGGATGTACTGACATTGAAACGTTAAATACGCAAATCGATCAAAATATTGATATCGAGAAATATGTATTTCGACCATTAGGTGGATAATTGATGAATATGCACATACATATGTATGTACATATATAGCGATATAAATACGCAAATCGATTCTAATGTTGGATATCGATAAATTTTTACGTGGATCATAATATTGATATCGATAAATATATATATATGTCAATCGTAATACTGATAGCGATAAATACCTGTACCATTCATAATACCGATAAAGATATCGTAAAAATATCGATATTAATGGTTATCGATTAATATTTCGACTATAGTTCGATAAATTTATAATAAAATCAATAACGATATCGATGAAAAATAAGATAAATTCATAGCGATGGCTATAATCAGTTATCCATAATCATGTTTATGTATATCTGTATATATCGATAGCGATATCAACAAATATGTAACATTTCAAAATGCTTTAGTTATTGTAAATTTTTTAATATTAATAATTACATTAGAAGTGACGCATTCTTTTCACTATTATATTCTTGATTGTCCTCTAAATAGCTGCCATTCGTCTACACCTTTGCACAAAACCAAAAATTTTTTTCAAAAAAATCATTTTCAAAATAGTACATTCTTTTGAGTTTGACTGCACATGTCTTATCACAACGCTTTTATTTGTATGCATATTTGAAGTCCATTAAAAGCAATTTATACACATCACTTTAAAGTACCATAATATTAACATATTATGTATTAATAAACAATAGCATTTTATGTAGCAATACTCATTGAATGGTTTATACTTTTATACGAACGCAAAATTAAGGAGTTTGTAAAATGTAAAGGTGCAAGAAAGTACTTTTGAATATGCAGTTTCATATTCTTATGCAATTTATAAATCACTTAAAAATAAATGTTTGTAAAATAAGTAATTTTCTATATTCTTTGCAAATAATTAGGGTGATTAGTTGGTAAAAGTAATTTAGGAAATTTCGTTATTTACATACATACATACATACATATATTTCCTTTAAGTGTGTACTATAAAAAGTTAAATGAAAAAGGCTTCAACATTACTTGTTCATGAAAACCATTTACACTTAACGAAATCAAATGTGTTTATGCCTTGAAATGACGTTCCCACGACAGTCGGGTCTACGTAACCGGAACGACCCAGATTTATATCTGGCCAAGGACTGTCACTCCAGCAACACTCCCCAAAAAGTCTTTGGGGAATTTGTATGCTGCTACAACAACATGCCTTGAAATGAACCTGAACCAGCGTACAATTCAGAAATCAATTATTATCAGTATATTAAAATATGCTTACATATGTCCATATGTAGTGGCCATATATCTAAAAACAATACCTGGCTAGATATAATCTGCGTCGTTCCGGTTACGTTAATACCCTACCTTCGTCCGAACTAGAGTTGAAAATCGTTTATTCTTGCTCACACGTAGTCCACGTCGTGGTTTTTTAAATCAAAAAAATTTTTTTCTTTTATTTAACATTTCAAATTGAATTACATTAAAAATCAGTAACTACAATAGTCACGATGAAATAATAATATATGGCAAATTATGAACAAATAAGGAAAACCATAGTCAAAACGCCACGCACTAATAAAATTTAGTGTGTAACCCGTTTTCTTTGTTGCATAGCGCAAAAAAGCCATTAACAACTAACACTTATCTAATTCAACATACAAAATCTTAAGATGTAGCTGCGACTGATCACTCAAAATTAAATGCATAGCCATTGAGGCCTTCAAAGAATTTCGACTCATCAACAGCACAACGCATTATGTCCAATTTTTCAGCAGCGAATGGCAGATTGACCATAGCATTTGGATCCGCAGTAACACCACACGTTGAGTTATCATTGGTTAACGAATGCCATTCCTTTAGATCGTTAATTACATTAGCAACATTACCCTCTTCATTTAGCTGTTTGGGCATAATATGAAAGGCACGCAATTTGTCAAGAAAGTTCACTAAAAAAGAAAAAAATACAAATAAAATTTACTGTGCAAAATTTGTATGAATGTATGTATGTATGTATGTAAGCAGTTTCGTACGCACTTTGTACGCTGTTAAATTTTAAGCATTTAGCATTTTCCGACCAGCATTCACAGATCAACCACAAATAGTGCTTAGTTGTCTCTTCGGCATAACGGAAGAGGTGCGTCGAGTAGTTGTCGCAAAAAATCGTATGCAATAACTGTACGGATATTTGCGAGATCTCTGCTACGCGTAATGTCTCTAATGAAATTAAAAACAAAAAAAAAATCATGAATTTAATATGAAATAGTCAGTACGTTCTAGAGTAACTATTTCACGCACCTATTTTTCGTCCGTTACACTGCCATTGTCGCATCAGCTGGAAGAGCAGCGTCACCACGCTCAAACATAGCTTCGTATAGCACTCACATCGGGCGCGCCCTTTAATGCTGCTATGTTTTGTGGGCTGTGCAGCCACTTCCTGCGCAACTGCGCTAGAATTCGCTGTTGCGGCCAAGTCGTTTGCTATTGTTGCACTGTCAACGCTCTCTGTTGGCACGCGCGCTTGCTGCTTATTGGTCTGCTCTTCTGTTGTATCCATACGCTGTTCGTTCTCGGTGCCATCTTCGGCATCATCGTCGTCATCGTCATCATCATCATCATCGTAGGAGGGCAACAGCTTGTATATGAAATCTGGCGGCTTCATGAAGCAGTGGTGTGCAAAACGCACATGATTTTCACAAATAACAGCCAGTAGCCGCAGATGCGCTTCACTTAAGACACCGTTCAGTGGAAATGCTATTTCTAATAGCCCCGCATATACTTGCAGAATGCATGAATCATTTGAGAAGCGATAGAGTGAACGCATGCGATCGCTATAGAATGTGCTTTCGTCGCTATTTACGCAGAGCAGCGCTAAGGCTGCTGGCAATCGCGTCAACTCCAGCACCGAATAGGATATCTCCTGAAAAATCCACGCACTCGGACGCACAAAAATTAGCTGTTTCAGCAATCCGCCTACTAGCAACTCGAAGTGATCCTCACTATCTGCGCGCATCTGACGCAATAGCACGCGCAAGAGCGTTGCAAATGCTTCCAGCGCTCCGAAATGCGCACAGATCTCACTGGAATAACCCAATTTGGAAATGGCATGGCATGCGACCTGCAGCAGTGCGTAATCGCCATGTTCTTGCTTGAGCAGTTGTTGTGCGAAATTTGGCGCCTGCGCGCACATTACACTCAAAGCAGCCACATAGCGCCGCAAACTAACCGCGCGTTCATCTGCATGAAATTCTTGCGCTACATGTAAATTGCGCGCACTGAACGTTTGGTCGTCCTTACGCAGATCATAATCATGATAGGGATGTATGTTACAGTGCTTGGGGAACTCAAGTCCATGCACGTAAGTCCAAAATTCGGGCAACGCATTGCAAGCAGATGCAATAGCGCGTTCATTGAAATCCATTGCTTCGGCGGTAGTCCATGACCGTTTTTGCTGCTGCAATTGTAATTGCGCCAGCAGCGTTTGTGCATTAGCCAATTCCTGCTGAAACGGCGTCTGTTGACGTTTTGTGTCGCCGCGCTCTCGGGGACGTTCATAGGCGCTAGCATTCATTTCGGTGAGTTGCGAATTCAATAGCGCGCGCTGCGGTGTTGTCAATGATAAATTGCGCAGGCGGCATAGAAAACGAACATTACAGATTTCCTGTGGATTTTCGACGCCTTCCTCCATTGGCACATCGCCGGTAACATTAGCATTGCGTATACTCATTTCCAGCCGCTGGGTTTCATCGGCGTGCCGCATCTTTAGAACAGAGTATTCTACGTTTCGTAATTTTAACTCCGACTCCTTGGCCTCCACACGTCTAGCCAGTTCGGCAATTTTTGTTTTGCATTCCGTTTTGGCGGCTTCAGCGCTCATAATTTTCTCCATTTTCAATGTTTGCAATTGTTGCTTCATATGGCGCAGCTCATCTCGCAGCAGGGAGGACTGCAAACGAAATTTTAATAACTGAATGTCATACAATATATATATGTTCATAAGTTACCTCTCCATCCTTGCTTTCGATTTTGCCTTTCGATTCACTGAGATCTTTCGCAAGCTTCGCGTTTTCTGCTTTCAACGCGTCCAAACGTTCAGTCAGCATTTTTACTTGCCGCTCCGTTGCTACTTGACGACGCACTGCTGCACTTTGTCCATCTATAGCGGGAGCTTGGGTCGATCCCATTGACATTCTTTTACTGACACCATTTATTCCACTTAGTACTTGCGTCGGTTTTTTAAAAACACTTTCTACTTCCTGGTTTTGCCGCGCTCCACTTGTATTTTCGGGCTTTTGGCCATTCGTTGCCGCATCCAACAACTCGACAAGGTCATCATCATCATCAAGAAATAATTCCGAATGATTGTTTTTATCCACTGTGGTCGGTGGCGCGCTTACAGTGGCTTTTACCGCGGCACATGTCGTTGTTGTAATTCGCTGTGTGCTTGTGGTGGCATGCACATGTGGTGCGAATTCACTGAAAGTAATATCACTTTCGGAGATATTTACCGCCGATGCACTTTTGATTGCCACTTGGGATTCAGCTACCTGTGTTGCTAGCAGTATAACATCGTCGTCATCATCGTCCCACAAATTGTTATTGTTTGAGCCACAGCCCACCGGGCTGTCCACTCTCGCCACCTCCACAGCATTGGGGCGTAGGTGATTTGGCCAAGACTGGCTTGGTCCTAGCGGACGCCCTTTGTTTATGCTGACATCTAATTTCGGTTTTTTCGTGCTTCGGCCGAACTCTTTAAAAGGCTGGAAACGTTTTGCCATTTTGAAAATATTTAATCAATGATGAGCATTGATGCCTTCTACATATTTATTATAAATTTACATCCAAGTGTTAAAAAAAGACTGCGTAAATTAAAATAAACAAATCGTAAATCCCGGTAAAATTCAATACAGCCTGTTGAAAGTCCAATGACAGCTGGGATAAGAGCGAAAAGTGGTGCTAACCCTAAATCAGTGGGATATTTTTTGACAACCATTGCAGGATTCTTTCAAGGCAGTCGTTTTTGTAAAACAAATTATAGGCGTTTTTTTTTGTAATTTAAAGTTACTTCTTAATTCTTTATAAGAAGAACTAATTGTGTTCTATTGTGTAAAATTATCGTTTAAAGTTATTTAAATACTTACTAAAAAGATTTTACTAAAGGAATTACGATCCGGCAACGTTCATTGACCCTTTTATTTTGATGACATTTATCATTTATCGCCGAAAGAAACAAATACCAAAACAAAACTAGTCACGCACGTGGACACCGACAATTTTCGTAAAAAATACAATTTTCGACTCAATCTGGACATTAAATCTACAAAAAAACCACCAAATAAAATATCTTGTTTAAAAATGTCTACAGATACCCAACGTCCCAGGTTGTATATGGACGAGCACAAGTTGAAGCAGGATCCACACGATTATGGACTAGCTGATGAACCTTTTAACTTGGAAACTTTTAAAAACAAGTTCCAAATAGTTGTTGTAAAGTAAATAAAACCTCTTTTTACCTTCAATTCCTTTAACTTATTAATAAACTTTCTCCAGATACGATGGCAACGAAATGGAGTTTGATATGATTGGTGTCCATCCGGGCATAGCAAACGCGTTCCGTCGTCTTATGCTCAGCGAAGTGCCTAGTATGGCTATTGAAAAGGTGTACATTTATAATAACACATCAATTATGCAAGATGAAGTGCTAGCACATCGCTTGGGTCTCATTCCGCTACGCGCAGACCCTCGACGCTTTTTGTACAAAACCGAGGAGAGTGGTGATCAAGGAAATGAACATGATACCTTAGAATTTGAATTGAAGGTAAAGTGTACGCGTCGCAAAGATGTAAAGGACTCATCAAACTTCGACACCATCTACAAGAACCACAAGGTTTATTCCGGTCAAATAAAATGGCTACCAAAGGGCAAACAATCACAACTTTTCAGCGAAACAGATGTTGGTTGTATACATGATGACATACTGATTAATCAATTGCGTCCGGGACACGAATTGGACTTGCGTCTATTGGCTGTGAAGGGTATTGGCAATGATCACGCAAAATTTTCACCAGTAGCTACTGCTTTCTACAGGCTGTTGCCGGAAATTAAATTGAATCGCAGAGTAGAGGGCAAAGAAGCATTTCTGTTGCAAAAATGTTTCTCTCCCGGTGTTATAGGAATCGATGAAAATGACTGTGCCTATGTGAAAGATGCACGCTATGATACATGCAGCCGTAACGTATATCGCTATCCGCAATTGGAAGATGCAGTAACAATGGCACGTGTACGTGATCACTATATATTTAGTGTTGAATCGGTAGGAGCACTTAAGCCTGACGTGATTTTCATCGAAGCCGTGAAGGTGCTTAAAGAAAAATGTCGGAAATTCTTAGAGGAGATTGAAGCAGCGTAAAAAATATAAAAGTTATTGTATTAATAAAATTATTAACATAAGTTTTGCGACAAATCTTTTTCTTTGTACTTAATTTGCTTCTACACCAAATGTGTCGGAGAAATATGAGGCGAGCGCTCTCACACTTTTGCTATGTGTTTGGCTGTGCTTCTCCTCCAAATTGAGGTGTGATTCCAAATGTTAGAGCACGAATGGAAATACCCAAATATTTATTCCGCCTCCGAACAGCAAATAGTTTTTAATGAGAACCATTTCCAAAGCGGAAAAGTCGGAGATTTGCCATTGCCTGCAGGGGGGCGTTACATTTTGCTCGGACCAGGGATTGAACTCAGGCCCTATAGAATGGTAGTACGCATCTGTAAGTTCTCAGCTACATGGGAAACAAAATGGGGAAATATCATGAACAATGGGAAACAATTTCCAAGTACCGAGTACCAAGCTTCGATGGGAACACCCCTAATATATTTCGTATGTCACCAGTACACTGAATGCAACCCTGTGGATTAGTGGCATCGCTCGCTTTGTTTTGATTCTAGTGTCATCGCATATAAACAAACGTCATTTAAAAATTGTTCAATCAAAAAATGAACGCCAAAAAAATATCTTGCTAAATTGAAAAGTTTGATAAAAATTTCAAAAATACCGCATAGTCTGACAATGTCCAATGGTAATAGCAAAAACAATGAACTATAAAAAATACTCTAACTAATATTTATATTATAGAAAGGAAGATTGTTACCACAGCCGGACCGCCATCAGCGCCCGTTGCCCTCAATGGCGCTGCAGCCAGTGGCTTCAATCATGTAAGTGTATAGCATAAAACAAATGCTTAAATACATACATAAGTAAACTGCTGATGTATTGATTTTCAGCGTCCACCGCCTCCTTCCTACGAAGAGAGCCAGCGCATGTATGTAGCTGCTGCTAATCGGGTGGCACCAAACCATATGCCTAATTCATACATGCCAACATACAATTATAATGCTCAGCAACATCAAATGCAGACGCCCAATTATTCAGCACACTATGCTGCGCCACCACCACAGTACTACCAACATCATTATGTGACTGCAACTGCTCCTGCTACGTTCAACACAACACAAGCAGTAAAAGAGCCTCATGTATTATCGTTAGCTGCGGGCGCTAAGATACGAACGACTGCAACCGGAGCAGTAAGCATACCGCCACCACCACCAGGTTACGCACCGACTGCGGCCCAATATGCCGCCATGCAAGGACAACCTGTCGTTTTGAAGAAAACAAAGCGGTCGTTCTTCTAAGGGGAAATCCAAACATATATATATATATATGTATAAACATTATATAGACATTGTGGATAGAGGAAAAGCTATAGTCTTGTGTATTAATGGAGTATTTCGATTTAATTATTGAACTATGCTTTTGTTCCATAAATTCGATATATACAAAATATTAAAATTTTTTTGTATCACGAAAATATGTATGTATTCATTTATTTAAAAAAAAATAAAATTGTAATTAGTTTTTCTTCTTGTTCTCACATATCTTTTGAAGTTTATTTTATTTGCAAACATATTTGCGTACCACCTTTAATTTCACACAAATAAAGTTACAAAAAAGGTTATTATTGGGGACTAATATATAAACTATGCAATAAGCATAAGTTTCTACTCGAAGATGTTTTCAAAATATGTACTGTCGAAATTTTGCACACGTACGAGACCATCCTCTCCACCTGAAGCGTAACTTTTGCCATCCGGATGGAAGGCCAAACTGTTAATGGGACCGAAATGACCCTTAAGACGCGCAAATTCTTCTTCGTAAATTAAGTGGAAGAAACGTGAGTCAAATTTGCCCGCTTTAGTTGATGTCGTGGTCACTTCCATAGCATCTTGACCACCACCCAATACCACATGATCCATGATAGGGCTAATTGAAGCAGAGTTTACCGGCCTTTCAGTTTTGTATGTCTTAAGACACATCAACGATTCGGAGTCAAATAGCTTGGCTGATGTATCCTTGGAAGCTGTGACAAACATTGTGCCATCTTTGTTCATTTGCATATCATTTATACCAGCTGTGTGGTCATTCACCGAATTGATTTCGCGACCACCCTTGCGAATATCCCATATAGAAATCTGTCCATTATCGTGACCTAAAAGGTTACGATATGTTTAAAATATGATTTCAAAATAATTACTCGGTAGGTGGAACACAAACCCCGAACTTCGGATTCAAAGGGAATTGCAGAACATGGCTGATTATCATTACCTGTGATAATGGTTTCATCCAATGGTCCCCATAACATGGAAGTGATTTTCGATGGTAGCATTGGTAAACGTAAAATTGGATTTTGTTCCGCAATGCTCGAGTCTGCTGTACGTACATCGATAATAAATAGCTCGCAATTTTGACCCATAGCTTTATCTGTGGAATACGCCGCTTGGTTGCCGGAATAACTGAAAGTGGCGGTACGCACAGATGACTTGGCAGGAATCGAAGCAATCACAGCACCGCATTCCACATCCCAGATCTTCGTGGTCATATCACCAGCGCCTGAAATGAGCTTTGATGTTGTCCAATCAACGTCCAAACACCAAACCGCACCCTGATGGCCATCATAAGTGCCCAAACGTTCGCCGTTTAGTGAATACCAAACGTTTGGCTTTTGATCTTTAGAGCATGAAAACAACAAGTCACCTTCCCGATTGAACTTAATTTGCGTTATAGAACGCTCATGCCCTTGCAGCATTAAAGGTCGCTAAAACGAAAAAATATATAATGAAACTTGCACTTGTTTAACATCTTGCACAGGCAATCGATGAGCAACCAAATATTTTTTAGGTTAGGTGTAGTGGAAAATCCAATTCCACTGTATTTTAGCTCATATTTTAGCGATTTGCTTTATATAAACACTTTTGGTTGCATTCAAAGATTCCAGCTTATATTAATATAAAATATATACCATTTTGCACTGTTTTTATTTGTTTTCGCAAAAAATTAATTATTTTATTGCCGTGGACAGCGCTGTGAAATGCCAAAAAGAAGCTTCGTGTGCAGCAGCAGTGGTGACAACACAAAATTGACACAATGAAATGTCAATAACAGAGCAAGATGCCAGACTATTTTTTATAAGGGATTTCCTGCATGAACGAAAGACACAAGATCACGCGGGAACGAAAGAACGAAAAAAGTTATTTTCCAGCTGCCGAAATCTCGACGCCATCTTTGTTGTAAGAAGTAAACAACGAAGAGAACGGAGAAAACCGCGAAATTGTTGAACGCAAGAAAAATCATTTTTATTATGCAAATTCTTCTATAAATCGTGCCGTTGTGTTAAATTATTCTTTATCTTATGTGTACACACGTTGTCACAAGCGAAAATGAAGAAAATTGCAGTAAAAAGCCACCATCAAATTGTAAACAACGAAGAAATGTAAACAAACGGTTCAACTTTTTTCCTAAATGCGATTCTAACGGGCTAGTCTCCTGCCCGCGTGATCTTGTCTTTTTGGTTCATGGATTTCCTGCAACGAAAATCAAATAATTACATCAGCCCATGGTGGAATTATATTCCACCATGTATCAGACAATAGTCAAACGTTGAGTTTTGTCATTGGCTTGGGAATAGGGCTGATAGCCGTATCAAAAACTTGCTCTGCATATTGCTTCCGCGATTTGCCACATTCCATTACTTTTGAAATAAAATAACACATGTTTTGGCAATAGTTAAAAACAAATACTTTTAAATAAATTTATTGCGCGTAGCTCTAGTTGCAGACATGTTTAAATGCAACCACACATTAAAAATCAACATTTTCCTTGGAACTGGATAACAAGAAATTTTCACTTATATTTGTGCAAATCTCCTTATCCGAACCATGACTTCTGGTTTAAACTGTTCCATTTGGCAATATTTACTGCTATAGAACTTATGCACTGATCCTTATCACGATTTTGTCCATAATAATCCACAAACTCACCATCCGGATTCACAAGGTACATGATGATAGTGTGATCAACCTGTGCAGGAAAGCATTATTATGGAAATATCACATAAATCTCATTGATAATCTTACAATATAATCATTATCGACATCGCGTGGGCCAGCACTAAAGTAAACACGGAATGCTTTGCAAACATTGCGTATTTGTTCCACGGTTCCGGTGAGACCCAACAACTTTGGTGAAAACTCTTTCACATATTTGCCAACAATCTCTTTAGAATCACGTTCCGGATCCACAGTGATGAAAATGGGTTGGATATCTGGCGACTGTGGTGACTTTTCTACAGCAATCCAAAGATTATTAAAAATTCATGGAAGTTATATAGTATTATCTCTATTATGTGCTTAACACCTTACCTATCGCATCCACAACAGCTGCCATTTTCTCCAACTCATCAGGACATATATCCGGACAATGCGTGAATCCAAAATATATAAGCAGCCATTTACCAAGAAAGTCTTCCGACTTACGTACTTTACCCTCGGGATCAACGAGTTCCCAGCGGCCACCAATAGCCGCTTTGCCCAACTGTCGTTTTCGTTCACGCATAATAGCCTCTTCTTTTTCCTTTTTTACATATAACATAAAGCCTAGACCAATTACACCGGCACCACCGATAAAGGCTAAACTCTTCCACGAAATTGGACCTTTACCCTTTGTGGGATCAGTGGCGGTGAATCGTCGCTGGAGGTGATTGGGCGCCACTTTTGGTGTCAGCTTGGTTAGGCCTACATGTTGCCAAAATGAAGGCGTTCTACTGCAATTATTGACGAGACGTTGCAAGCTGCTTGACATACTTTTGCTGCTGAACTGAGTGGATATGAGCAATTATTACTGATGTAAATGCAATTCAATGCAATTTATTCCACTATGCGGCTTTTTTACGTAAAGCAAATGTGAAGAATGGACAATTTATGCGATCAGCTGATTGCGAAATGGTATGGTATTGCCAGATTTGTAAAGAAAACATTTAAAAATTTGTGCACCTCTTTTAAATTGATATATTGTGGCGAATACTGCGGCAACACAAAGCGAACAACGAGAAATAGGCA
>NW_023458560.1:45391881-45395777 GCF_013731165.1 Rhagoletis pomonella
TGGCTGCACCACGCAAGCAGCGTTTTCCACATCAATTTACCGACGATTTTTCGACACTTGTTCATTTGGTAACTACCAAAGTGGTGGGTTATAACAGTGAAGACGAAATTGGCGCAATGGCTGAATGCCAGCTTGGGTTTCTTCATATTTGATCTCTTCAGCATAATGGATCGCGGTTTTGTTTTTGGTCTCATTAAAACCTATTATAAAATGCTAATTTCGAAGAATGCATCCATACCCGATTTGATGAATTACAAAATAGATTTTTTGCTTATTGTATGCAGCCATGAACATTTTTCGGCATTAAATTTGCCAATTGGCACGCCCTAGACCACGGTTTCAGCTCCCTGCAGTCCAACACCGAGCACAACGTCGAGCAATAGTCAAACTTCTTATGTAAGTTGTAGATGCTGATGCGAATAGTGACAGATAGTTTATTTACAATTTTCTTGCAGAGCTCCATGGAGCGCGCATTGCATGCAGATTTGAGCGCTGATTTTCGCCAGCAACACTTTCTGGTCGGCTTGGTGCTTCGCGACTTGACGACAGTGCTCGAAGAGCCGTATGTATCGATTCAAAAACTTAAATAAATATAAATGCATACGAAAATTCATTTTTTGTGCTTTTAGCAATCCTCAGCTGCACGGCAAAGCCATTCGTTGTATCCGCAATCTAATGACCTCACACGATCTAGATCCACGGTATAACGAGGTTGAGGCGCGCGCACGCGTTGCTTCGCTCTACCTCCCTTTGCTAGGTGTTGTCATGGACGCCATACCGCAGCTGCACCAATATCTCACAGACACACATGATCGCCTGCAAAGCATTGGTCTGCTTGAAGACTTCAACGATGAGTGCCGACTTCGCCTACGCCATCTCTGCCCATCGCGCATACAACTATCTCAATGATCAAATCAAAAATAAATCACAATTAAGCAGTGAGAATACACGTCATTTGCTCGCCTGTTGCATTTGGGTGTTGAAAAATCTTGAACGTAGCGTCTTATATCGGTGGCTACTCGGTCTCAGTCCACATCGCGTGCATCAAATGTTACAGCTCTTGAACACTTGTATAGCCTGTTTCGAGTATAAGGGCCAAAAGCGGTTGCCCTCACTTAAGCGCAATACGCAAAGTTTTCGTAAGCCAACCGATTTGAAAGAGAAGCTCGAAGAGTGTATACGTGGTACCAACTCGGCGCGCTATGATCTGATAAACAGACGCAAAGATCGCAATTCGACAGAGAAATTTTGTTGGCGCAAAGATCAAATGCATACCGTTCGCAATTATCCGATAATACCAAAAAAGCAGATCCGGAATTGGAGTTAAATCATTTTATTGAAGGCTCTTTAGCCACTGAAATTTCGTTGATTATTTTAGATGTTTTGGAAATTATTGTACAGGTTTCCACAAATTCGGAAATGCATCACATCCTTTTGGGTACAGTTTTGAAAGTGTTGCTGCATGCACTCTCACGCAATCAAAGTACATTATCGCTTCAAAATCAGTTTGCTTCGCAGCGCGCATTAATTTTCAAATTCCCCAATTTGCTGTTCGACGCAGAGACGGACATTTGTGCGGATCTTTGCTTGCTTTTGTTGAAGCACTGCGGCTCATTGCTGCCGGCTATACGTTCACAAGCTTCAGCTTCGCTGTATCTGCTCATGCGACAGAACTTCGAGATTGGCAATGTAAGTGAATTAGAAGCAGTTTGAATGATTTTCATCAATCTTTTCCATTTTTGATATTCCCATTTCCAGAATTTTGCGCGCGTCAAAATGCAATTAACCATGTCTCTCAGTTTGCTAGTCGGCACAAGCTCTGCGTTCAGCGAACAATCTCTGCGACGGGCACTTAAAACCGTGCTCGTCTATGCCGAATCAGATCAAGATCTACAGGAAACTTCATTCCCCGAGCAGGTGCAAGATTTGCTTTTCAATTTGCATATGGTCCTCTCCGACACCGTTAAAATTAAGGAATACCAAGAAGATCCCGAAATGTTGCTCGACCTTATGCCTCGCATAGCCAAGGGATATCAAAATAATCCAGATTTACGGCTTACCTGGCTGGAAAATATGGCCAAGAAGCATCGTGAACGCACCAACCACACCGAAGCAGCCATGTGATATGTACATTCAGCTGCGCTAGTTGCCGAATATCTAAGCATGTTGGAGTCACAACAGCATTTGCCAGTAGGCGCTGTTAGTTTTCAACGGGTTACGCCAAATGCGCTCATGGAATCCGCCGTATCGGATGATGTGCTAAGTCCCGGCGAAGATGGCATTTGCTTGGGTAATCACTTTACTGAAAGTGGTTTGAAAGTATTGCTGGAGGAGGCATCGAAATCCTTCCAAATCGCTGGCATGTACGAAGCCATGAACGAAGTGTATAAAATACTGACACCCATTTGTGAGGCGAATCGAGATTTTCAGAAATTGGGCAAAATACATGGTAAGCTGCAAGAGGCCTTCAACCGTATTGCACAGCTACAGGGTAAGCGGGTATTTGGTACCTATTTCCGTATGGGTTTCTATGGTGCAAAGTTCGGTGATTTGGATCAGCAGGAATTCATTTACAAGGAGCCGACGCTAACTAAGTTGCCGGAGATTTTCAGTCGACTGCAGGTAAGTGGGAGGCGTTGTTAGAAGTATGTACATAAGTGTGGTACGTGTGCTTAAAACTTGGAAACAAGTCTAAAAGAAGATGAGTGTTTGCTTCGATCTGCACTCTAAAAACTTTCGAATTTGGAGATTTATGAAGCAAATGGCCATGTTGTCAATAAAAAAAAGAAATGAAATGGGATAAGATTTTCGAAGTAATTGAAATTCAACAATGTTGCTGAGCATATTACTAAGTTCGATAAATATATATGAGATATTGATAAATATATACACGATATACATACGTACTATATAACGATAACAATGTGGCTGAGCTTATTAGTAAACTCGACAAATATATCTAAGATGTTATTGATAAATATATCTAAGCTGCTATCGATATACAAATATAACAATAACAATGTTGCTGAGCATATGTACAGTAAATTCGATAAATATAACTAATATGTTATCGATAAATACATGCATCGATATATTAACATTGATAACATAGATAAATATGCTAATAATTTTAGTTCATTGCAAAAATATATTTATAATTTTTTCATTCATTTCAAATTGATAAATATAGGACTACGTAATCGGAGCGACCCAGAATAATATCTGGCCAAGTAATTTAACTCCAGCATCATTCCCACAAACTCTTTGAAGAATTTGTATGCTGTTACAACAACAATATAACAATAACGATAAATTACTGAACTGGTAGCATACTTCTCAAATTTAATTAAGACGTTAACGTCCCATTTCAGAACTTTTATGCCTACCGGTTTGGTCCCGATTCAGTGCATATAATAAAGGATTCGAACTCAGTGGATGTAAATTCACTGGACCCCGAGAAGGCCTATATACAAATAACCTACGGGGAGCCTTATTTCGAAACCTACGAGATACGACACCGCGAGACACACTTCGAACGCAATTTCAATATAAGTGCGTACACATAAACTTAGTTGTTCTCAACAAAAAAAAAAGAATAATTTTGCAATTCTTTATTCTCCCTCAATAGAACGATTCATATTTGCCACACCATTTACCAAATCTGGTAAGGCACACGGTGATCTGCACGAGCAGTGCAAGCGGAAGACCATACTCACCACAGCCAATCATTTTCTGTATGTGAAAACACGCATACAGGTAATTGCGCGGCAGCAAATCATACTCGACCCCATCGAAGTGGCCATTGAAGATATACAAAAGAAAACGGCAGAGCTGGCGGCTGCCACCAAACAAGAGCCTGCCGATCCGAAAATATTACAAATGGTGCTGCAAGGTTG
>NW_023458560.1:45395877-45399517 GCF_013731165.1 Rhagoletis pomonella
CAACCTTGCAGCACCATTTGTAATATTTTCGGATCGGCAGGCTCTTGATTGGTGGCAGCCGCCAGCTCTGCCGTTTTCTTTTGTATATCTTCAATGGCCACTTCGATGGGGTCGAGTATGATTTGCTGCCGCGCAATTACCTGTATGCGTGTTTTCACATACGGAAAATGATTGGCTGTGGTGAGTATGGTCTTCCGCTTGCACTGCTCGTGCAGATCACCGTGTGCCTTACCGGATTTGGTAAATGGTGTGGCAAATATGAATCGTTCTATTGAGGGAGAATAAAGAATTGCAAAATTATTATTATTTTTTTTTTTGTTGAGAACAACTAAGTTTATGTGTACGCACTTATATTGAAATTGCGTTCGAAGTGTGTCTCGCGGTGTCGTATCTCGTAGGTTTCGAAATAGGGCTCCACGTAGGTTATTTGTATATAGGCCTTCTCGGGGTCCAGTGAATTTACATCCACTGAGTTCGAATCCTTTATTATATGCACTGAATCGGGACCAAATCGGTCGGCATAAAAGTTCTGAAATGGGACGTTAGCGTTTTAATTAAATTTTAGAAGTATGCTACCAGTTCAGTAATTTATCGTTATTGTTATATTGTTGTTGTAACAGCATACAAATTCTTCAAAGAGTTTGTGGGAAGTTCCGATTACGTAGTCCTATACTTATCGATATGAAATGTATGAACAAATTATAAATATATTTTTGCAATGAACTAAAACTATTAGCATATTTATCTATGTTATCAATGTTAATATATCGATGTGTGTATTTATCGATAACATATTAGTTATATTTATCGAATTTACTGTATGCTCAGCAACATTGTTATTGTTATATAGTACGTATGTATACGTATCAATATCAATGTTTCATAAATCTCCAAATTCACTCATCTCCTTTTAGACTTGTTTCCACGTTTTACGCACACGTACCACACTTATGTACATACTTCTTCTAACAACGCCTCCCACTTACCTGCAGTCGACTGAAAATCTCCGGCAACTTAGTTAGCGTCGGCTCCTTGTAAATGAATTCCTGCTGATCCAAATCACCGAACTTTGCACCATAGAAACCCACCCGGAAATAGGTACCAAATACCCGCTTACCCTGTAGCTGTGCAATGCGGTTGAAGGCCTCTTGCAGCTTACCATGTATTTTGCCCAATTTCTGAAAATCTCGATTCGCCTCACAAATGGGTGTCAGTATTTTATACACTTCGTTCATGGCTTCGTACATGCCAGCGATTTGGAAGGAATTCGATGCCTCCTCCAGCAATACTTTCAAACCACTTTCAGTAAAGTGATTACCCAAGCAAATGCCATCTTCGCCGGGACTTAGCACATCATCCGATACGGCGGATTCCATGAGCGCATTTGGCGTAACCCGTTGAAAACTAACAGCGCCTACTGGCAAATGCTGTTGTGACTCCAACATGCTTAGATATTCGGCAACTAGCGCAGCTGAATGTACATAGCACATGGCTGCTTCGGTGTGGTTGGCGCGTTCACGATGCTTCTTGGCCATATTTTCCAGCCAGGTAAGCCGTAAATCTGGATTATTTTGATATCCCTTGGCTATGCGATGCATAAGGTCGAGCAGCATTTCGGGATCTTCTTGGTATTCCTTCATTTTAACGGTGTCGGAGAGGATCATATGCAAATTGAAAAGCAAATCTTGCACCTGCTCGGGGAATGAGGTCTCCTGTAGATCTTGATCTGATTCGGCATAGACGAGCACGGTTTTAAGTGCTCGTCGCAGAGATTGTTCGCTGAATGCAGAGCTTGTGCCGACTAGCGAACTGAGAGACATGGTTACTTGCATTTTGACGCGCGCAAAATTCTGGAAATGGGAACATCAAAAATGGAAAAGATTGATGAAAATCATTCAAACTGCTTCTAATTCACTTACATTGCCAATCTCGAAGTTCTGTCGCATGAGCAGATACAGCGAAGCTGAAGCTTGTGAACGTATGGCCGGCAGCAATGAGCCGCAGTGCTTCAACAAAAGCAAGCACAGATCCGCACAAATGTCCGTCTCTTCGTCGAACAGCAAATTGGGGAATTTGAAAATTAATGCGCGCTGCGAAGCAAACTGATTTTGAAGCGATAATGTACTTTGATTGCGTGAGAGTGCATGCAGCAACACTTTCAAAACTGTACCCAACAGGTTGTGATGCATTTCCGAATTGGTGGAAACCTGTACAATAATTTCCAAAGCATCTAAAATAATCAACGAAATTTCAGTGGCTAAAGAGCCTTCAATAAAATGATTTAACTCCAATTCCGGATCTGCTTTGTTGGTATTATCGGATAATTGCGAACGGTATGGCATTTGATCTTTGCGCCAACGAAATTTCTCTGTCGAATTGCGATCTTTGCGTCTGTTTATCAGATCATAGCGCGCCGAGTTGGTACCACGTATACACTCTTCGAGCTTCTCTTTCAAATCGGTTGGCTTACGGAAACTTTGCGTATTGCGCTTAAGTGAGGGCAACCGCTTTTGGCCCTTATACTCGAAACAGGGTATACAAGTGTTCAAGAGCTGTAACATTTGATGCACGCGATGTGGACTGAGACCGAGTAGCCAGCGATATAAGACGCTACGTTCAAGATTTTTCAACACCCAAATGCAACAGGCGAGCAAATGACGTGTATTCTCACTGCTTAATTGTGATTTATTTTTGATTTGATCATTGAGATAGTTGTATGCGCGATGGGCAGAGTTGGCGTAGGCGAAGTCGGCACTCATCGTTGAAGTGGAGAGGCTCTGGTGCGGGCCCTGATAGTCTTCAAGCAGACCAATGCTTTGCAGGCGATCATGCGTGTCTGTGAGATATTGGTGCAGCTGCGGTATGGCGTCCATGACAACACCTAGCAAAGGGAGGTAGAGCGAAGCAACGCGTGCGCGCGCCTCAACCTCGCTATACCGTGGATCTAGATCGTGTGAGGTCATTAGATTGCGGATACAACGAATGGCTTTGCCGTGCAGCTGAGGATTGCTAGAAGCACAAAAAATGAATTTTCGTATGCATTTATATTTATTTAAGTTTTTGAATCGATACATACGGCACTTCGAGCACTGTCGCCAAGTCGCTAAGCACCAAGCCGACCAGAAAGTGTTGCTGGCGAAAATCAGCGCTCAAATCTGCATGCAATGCGCGTTCCATGGAGCTCTGTAAGAAAATTGTAAATAAACTATCTGTCACTATTCGCATCAGCATCCACAACTTACATAAGAAGTTTGACTATTGCTCGACGTTGTGCTCGGTGTTGGACTGCAGGGAGCTGAAACCGTGGTATAGGGCGTGCCGAATGGCAAATTTAATGCCACAAAATGTTCATGGCTGCATACAATACGCAAAAAATCTATTTTGTAATTCATCAAATCGGGTATGGATGCATTCTTCGAAATTAGCACTTTATAATAGGTTTTAATGAGACCAAAAACAAAACCGCGATCCATTATGCTGAATAGATCAAATATGAAGAAACCCAAGCTGGCATTCAGCGATTGCGCCAATTTCGGCTCTTCACTGTGATAACCCACCACTTTGGTGGTTACCAAATGCACAAGTGTCGAAACATCGTCGGTAAATTGATGTGGAAAACGCTGCTTGCGTGGTGCAGCCA
>NW_023458560.1:45399617-45408353 GCF_013731165.1 Rhagoletis pomonella
TACGCACTGTGCTAAGTTTGTCTTGTTAATTCTTGTTGCTTATTTTCACTATTTCACTTTGATAAGCCAAATACAATCAAGCGCAGCTATTCCGCTTGCAATTGATCATGTGGTGTATCCGCCACTGGCAGGTAGCCACAGCATGGGACTAGATTAAATTCAAAAACTAGATTCTACAGTTTTTTCAGTATGAGGTAGCACCTGTGACACATATCAAATATGTACATACATACATACATACATATGTATGTATGTATTTGTTAAAATAATTTTATGTATTAAAATTAATTCAGAATATACTAAATAAAATGCTAAGCGTTAAGAAATTGGTAATATTTGGTCTTATCGTGAATTCAATGTGAACAAATATGTATTGCCAAAAATCATAAAGAAAACAAAAACAATTTTTCCCAATCTGTTTTTGTTTTGCCTGTTAACTTATCGAACGATTTCTTCAGTTCGAATATGGCTGATTATTAGGGTGATTGACTCGGTTTTTCCTGGCCGGGTTCCACAGTTTTTTTTCGGATGCCTACATGTCGGCCGCTGTGGTGTAGTGGTAAGCAGTGCGCGCTTCCACTCCACAGCACCTGGGTTCAAACCCTGGTCAAAGCAACATCGCAAAAAATATAGAAAAAAGGTTTTTTCTTAACAGCGGTCGTCCCTCGGCAGGCAATGGCAAACCTCCCGAGTGTATTTCTGCCATGAAAACCCGCTTCTCATAAAAATACGCCGTTCGGAGTCGGCGTAAACCTGTTGGTCCCTCCGCTTTGTGTGACAACATCAAGGCGCACGCCATAAATCGGAGGAGAAGCTCGGCCAAACACTAACATATGTGTAAGCGCCAATCTATTATTATTATTACATGTAGGCGTTTTTTTCAATCCTTGATTTTATAAATGCCGAATAAACCGGATTTTTTCATTTAATACAAATCTTGACATCTCAATAAAAGTTTTGAGTTCTTCGAAGTTTTCAAGGCTATTTCCAGTTTAAGGTAAATCCCTTTATTATTCTAAAATTATAACCCAGGCTTTTTGGTGATGGACAGAATTTCATATTTGATTCCAAGAAATGAATGTTTGGCGCTTTAACGTTTTCTACCGTTTTGGCCGAGCTTCTCCTCCAGTTCGTATTCTGCTTGTTGATGTTGTGACACAAATGAAGAGATTTACACTTTTACTCCGTCTTCGAAAAAGCTTTTTTATGGCAGAAGTACCATAGCCTGCCCAAGGGCGACCGCTATTTGAAAAAGCCAGAAATTCAACCATGGGAGTCCCGAGTGACAGTAGGCACATCTAATCACTCTTAATAGATTTATTGTAATTTTTAGTCATGACTACGTACCAACATAAGCATTTCCACTGTATGTAAAATAAAACCGTTTTATTCGTTTTTTTCTTTATCTTAAAATCGGGAACCGTTTTTTTCAAATTGTAATTTTTCGAATAAATCGAAGTCGAGTAATCGAATACCCTAATAGAAACCCGACAACCCGCTCCACCCCTCAATCCGCCACTGCATATGTATGCACGTATGTACATATGTAAAAATACTACTTCAATTGATTTTAGCTAAGAGTTTGGTGATTAGATTGTCTCAGTGATTTTGTTATGAATTCATTTAGGTTGTGGTGTTCATTCCTGTTTTGTTCGCAGATACTAAAATATCAGAAATGCGGTAAGTTATAATGATCATGTCAAAAATTCGAAAAGGTACTTAATGGGGTTTGCAGATTAGCGACGCATATATCATGTTGTTGTTGTTGTTGTTGTTGTTGTTGTTGTTGTTGTAGCGGCTTGCATAGCCCTGTCAAAAATCGGCTAGTCTTACAATCGGTGCCGTTAAGCTAAACTAACATTTAGCCCAGGGAACGTACAGTTTCGACAGGGTGGGACAAGAGGGAGAGGGGTATTAGTTTAGGTGGGTTGAGCGGGCATGAGAGGAGGTGGTTGGTATCGTGGGGAGAACCTTCACATACCAGACCGTGAATGAGCCAGAGTAAGCAGTTGAAGTTCACTATCAGCAACAGCTGCTGACTGTACTCCAATGACGATACCTACAGGACGGGAGTTTGTGTAGGTGGGAGGGTTTCCCTGTAAGTGCCCTTTATAGTGTGTTTATACAGTGCCAGATCAAATTGTTGTTGGGTGTATTTTTGTACCTCGTCCGTTATTTCGTAGAGATGCATTCTGAAGGGCCTAAGGGAAGGCTCCGCCTCTAGTAAGTGTCTGTTCGGAGGCTCATGTATTTAGCACCGTTGTCCTCTCTTACTTTGAGTATTTGCTCCTCCCTCTGTAGATGGAGCTCAGAATGCATCCTGTGGCTATGCTATTTAGGACAGGTCTGTAGCTTCGTCCGCTGTGTCCGGCTTGTCCCCGACGACCACAGGGCGCTACATGATCAGAACCGGCCGTTAAATTTCCTTGTATTCTGCCAACAACGTTTCTTTGTTTGCTCCCAAGTGCTGCCAGCGAACGATTTGAGAATCTTGTTGTAGTTCCGTACTTTAGTGGTAATTGCGAGAAACAGAGCAGACTGCCAAAGGTTACTCCGAGGATTTTTGTGTTTTCGGGGTTACAGTTAAGACAGAGTTATCTGAGTCATTATGGGTCCGAATTTTGGATAAACTAAAATACATTGGTATAAAAAATACTGAGCTTGACTGGTTTAGAAGATTTTTATGTAATCGTAGGCAACAAACAATAGTTAATTCAAAGATGTCTAGTAAGATAGCCGTAGACATCGGATTACCACAGGGCTCAGTTTTGGCACCCCTACTCTTTAATATATATATAAACGATATTAAAAGTTCTCTCAAACATTGTAAAATAAAACTCTTAGCGGATGATGCCTTGCTAACGATCAGTGATAGGGAATTACCAAATGCGATTGTCAAAATGCAAGAAGATCTTAATTCTTTGGCTGCGTTTCTTTATACATTCCGGATAAACCCATTTCACAACCAGAATAAACAGAATGCCATTGAAATATACGTTTACATATCATCAGGAACGTTCTAAAGAATAAGTAAACAAAATAGTTTATTCCAAACGTTCAGAATGAATAAAGAAATGCAGCCTTTGTATCAATGGCTGTGTTCAAATAAACTCAAACTGAATATGAAAAAGACTAACTTTATGGTATTTTCCAGAGCGGCAAATGCTGACTCCATAACAGGCTAACCTAATATTCGCGGCTTGCGTTTTGGTACGCATGCCGTCGAATTTGTTTTTTTGCGTCACCCGAAATTGACTTGCATGCGTTTGCATTTGATTTCATCGAGCGAAACGTCAAATAAAAATGTCACGCAGAACAAAAATTGGAAATTGAGTTAGCTTCATACGCACGCCGTTCAATTTCGGTTGATCTCATACAAGTTGCATGTGCATGAGAAATTTTTGACAATAATTTGGCGGCGTGCGTGAATATTAGGTTAGCCTGTAAGCCGTGAATTAAAAATCAAAGATGAAAATATCGAAGAGGTGAAAAGTGTCAAGTACCTAGGAATATACATAGCCAACAAACTAAAGTTTGATGAGCACGTTGAGTATACAGTCAACAAGATTGCTAAAAAAATTGGCAGCGGAATAGCTGCGCTTGATTGTAGTTGGCTTAGCAAAGTGAAATAGTGGAAAATAAGCAACAAGAATTAGCAACACAAACTTAGCACAGTGCGTAGGCAACTGGTTGAGTCAGTGGTGATCGTCGGTTCGAATCCTACTGAAAGAAGTCTGATGAGGAAATGTGGTGATTTTCGAAATAGCTATCACTTCTAAAATTTTTTCAAATTATTGCTGCTTTTCCACAATAAAGTTTTCACTAAAAACGGCCTAAAGCTCATAAAAATTGTTGAATATAATTGTTATAAGGCCATAAAAATAATAAAAACAAATAACTTAAGGACGAGCACACCTAAAAGTTAAACATTCTAATAATAGAAATATTAACAAAAACCAACAACCACATGATCAAGTGAATTGCAGCGGAATAGCTGCGCTTGATTGTAGTTGGCTTAGCAAAGTGAAATAGTGGAAAATAAGCAACAAGAATTAACAAGGCAAACTTAGCACAGTGCGTAGGCAACTGGTTGAGTCAGTGGTGATCGTCGGTTCGAATCCTACTGAAAGAAGTCTGATGAGGAAATGTGGTGATTTCCGAAATAGCTATCACTTCTACCATTTTTTCAAATTATTGTTGCTTTTCCACAATAAAGTTTTCACTAAAAACAGCCTCAAGCTCATAAAAATTTATGAATATAATTGTTATAAGGCCATAAAAATAACAAAAACAAATAACTAAAAACTTTTAAAGGAAATGCAACTCTTCTCCTTGCAGCAACTAGATTTACATATGTGTATGTTCGCAACCCTGTTTTGTGCAAAGCTTGCCCCGCTATTTTCTTTTTAAATTCAACAAAAATTATTCTTTTAATAGTAGTAAAGAAAAGCAAAATTTATATGGTGGCCCTTCAATGACCCCTTTTTTGCGACTTTCTGAAAATTTTCAACGGCAACACTGGTCCCGTGCGACAGTGATTAAAATTAAATTTAAAAAAGGTATAAATAATTTTTGGGTAAAATCAAAACCATTTTTAGGAAACATCAATGCACACCATTTTAAAACTAGTCACATTAAAATATTGCCTCAGGTTTCGCTGAAATCGGTGTTTGAATTGTTGGCCGCGAAAACCACTTCTGTTATGTCCCGTCTGAAATTATCTTGCAAACGAAAAATTGGCCAAAATCAACTTTATCACCACTTATAGGGCTAATTAAGAGCTACTGTCAAGATAAAAAAAAAGTTTTAGATTACGTATTTTTTCAGTTTGAATGTGTTCGATGGTCACGTGCGACATAATGGAAATGCCCATATTTATTTTCCATACCTATCAGATGTGGCCCCTTCAATGTTCCAATATCTCAAAAACCCCAGCCTCCAGAACCAAAAATTTAAAATCGGTCTGAGAGACCGAGAAATCGGAATGTTGTTGTTTGTTGAAAATTATTTTCCTAATACCTCTAGCTCTAAAAGCGCATCTACTTGTTTTTTTTTTTTTTTGTAAATCAAGATACAAATGCCAGTAGAGTAGCTTTCAGAGTAAATCCCTTTTGGAACGCCAGCGTTCATGCAGGATTACAGTATACTTAAATGATATTAAATTTCCACAGTTAAAATTGAAATATAAAATCTACATATAACTACAGGATTCACCTCAAATCATAGTTTTATTCTAACCTCAAACAACACTGCCTGTTTAAATGCAATAAAAATCAAATACGATCCACAGTTGTCAGGGTTCTTGGGATTACTGAGTTTAACTCTGTTATGCATTCTACTTGAAGGAATAAATTCGTGTTTGATAATCCCGAAGGCCGTTGAACTCAACGACTCAAAATTCCATCTATACGTGTCCTGACTGACTACTACAAGCCCAAATTACCGCTTTAATGAATTTAAGCATTTTTTTGAGGTTGCAAAAAAAAGTCATAAAAAAAAAAATAAAACATTTTTATAGTTTTTAATTATTTTTAAAAATAATTGAATTTAAATGGCCTCCACGCTCAGTGACGCCTGTGCGATTTCTTATCAAAAGGTTATTCATTACTGCCTGGGAAGCATGGGATTGCCTCAACTATCGTAAAAATCTGGCACAGTGAAGTCAGGCCACCTTGAGGGCTAACGAAATGTGGAGTTTCTTTAAATCAGCTGGTTGGGGAATTTACGCTGTAATTCTGCCATAACAGGGCTGGCTGTATGAAAAGGTGCGTCGCTTAGAGTTGACGTGGTTCAGAAAAAAACTCTTTAAACAATATTAAGTAACGCTCTCCACCTGCCCCTATATTCTCTTTGGACGAATACTACGGACTCCAACGCGTGAATGTGACGCACAATCCCAATATTCATCGCAATGTTCCAATCCTCCATTTTCGTTAAATTTTAAGATCAAAATATATAATAGTAATAAAATGGAACAGATTTGCTACACAGAAAAAAATTATTGCGTTTTTTTGGTAGCACCTTTCAATAGCCACCCTGTACATACAGTCGGCGTCAAAAATATGAATACCCAGACGTTTCTTTATTTATATTTTCCATACCAAATGTTTCTTATTTTTTATAAAAGTATATTTGGTTGAACAGCAAAAACCAGCAGAATCAATTTTATCAATTTCATATATAACTCGGGAAAATTCAAGAGCTACCAAAAAATGTGTCATCAAAATTTTTAACATTTCAATTCCATTTCTTAGAAAAATTCTTGGTATGCAGTTTTGAAGCCCATTAAATTTTAATAAAATTTTCAGCTTTTCAATTCAAATGTAGTATAATAAGCCGAAACTTTCAAGTCTAAAAATTACCGTTGATTTTTGAGAATTTTTTTTTGTCGAGGGTGTTGCGCATTTTCTTCCCTATAAAAATAGAGTTTTATATGAAATTAAAAAAATCGGTTCTACTTGTTTTGTTTTGTAGAATGAACTATATTTTTATAACCAAAAATTGGCATGGAAAATATAAAAGAAGAAAATCGATAAATTTAATTTTGTTTAAACTTTCGGCTACGATTTTGTTATATTTCTATTAACTGTTGATTCTATTTTATTTCGGTTGAATGCTTTTTCTTACATGTTTTTTAATTTGTGCAAAAGTGATGATTCGTTTTTGTGTTGTTTTAACTCCAATTGCCATTTTTACCGCTAATTCTTCAAAATACTTATGTATATTGTTTTAGGAAATTGAAAAAGAAAAAACAAATAAAAAACTGTAACATGTGAAAGCACAATGAAATTTCGTAAGCTCGAGAGGCGCTTCATGGTGCATTTACATGGTATGAATCTGTTCATAAGCCGTATGAATTTTCCTATAAAAGAAGCACCAACTCTATGAAGAAATGAATGAATTTTGACTTGTATACTAGACAACATGATAAAAACATAGCAAGGTTGAACCGTTCTCTCAATTTGTCGGCCATGATTTTTTTTTGAAGTTTGCCAACATTTTAAAATCATATAAAAGTGAAAATAAAAAATTGAAATTGTTCGAAATTGTTGTTGCTTGAGATTGAAAAGGAAAATGTGTGTGTGAGTTTGTGAGTAAATTTAAAAATTAAATTGCTTGGAAACGTCAAGAATTTCAAAAGTGACTCTCAGCGGTTCTACCCATGATACAAAAAAGAAGGTAGTTCCATTTAATGACATTCGTTGTTGTTGCTAACCATTTGACTTTTAATAAAATTATGACATTTCATAAAATTCATGCTACCTGATCACCAGAGATAATATTTTTTTTTTTGTAAAAGTAAACAAAAATGTATGAAAATGAGTGAAGTTTAGTGAAGTTATTGAACATATATGAAAGGAGGGCTGCATGACCATCCGTCACCTCTCGAATTCAAGTACAGATTTCGATCATACCTTCTAGGTAATTTTTTAACCACTTAAAGAAATTATTGTTGTTGTCATAAAGATTCTAAAATGTATGCATGAACTTTATTAGGGCGAAACGAAACTATTTTGAGCACGGAAACAAATGTTGAGTCTTCAAGTGAAGTAATGTTAAAATTTGAAGAGGAGTTGCTCAGTGAAAATGTTTTCAAACCACTTAACGATATTGAAATATCCGCAGAAGAACTCGAGGTAAACTCCTTACCCTTTCGTTTTTATTTGATTTCTAATTTTTTTAAGTAGCTCCCAGAAGAGCATGAAGCAGAAGATTTCATCAGTCCACTCAAAGATGTGGAATATGATGGACTTGAAAATTTTGCCGGCTACATAATATCGAAAATGGGGTTGACAAAACTAGGCTTCAGGACGCATGAAGAAAGTGATCAAAATTATACGTATGTTAACTGTTTATCGGAGGGCGGTCTGTACAAGCCTAATTCAAGTTTTTTGCATACATTGGAAATTTTGAATTCAAAATTTGTTGAAATTAATGGTGATTCGCTAACCACAAAGCAAAAATTTTTGCAAAATCTGATGAGAAATTTAAAAGTAAATTTGGACCAAAATATTATAAAAAGATTTTATTTGGGAAGAACATTCTTTAGAATTCGATTTTTAAATCGCAAGATTAAAGAAACGAAAATTGTATATCAAAATAAGAAAATGAAAAAAATAACAACATAATGCACTAATGGTTTTTATTATAAAATAAAAAGAATAATTACAATGTAACAGTTTACATTTTATATATTTTTAATAAAAGAGGGGCAAACCACGTAAGTAAAAAAATATAAAGTACTGATTGTGAGTTTTGATTTGAAATATTCTCACATTGGTAAAAATATGGGAAAGAAAATACTCCGATGTAAATTTTATTATCCGTCAAAAGTTGTTTATTGAAACTACCTTCTTTTTTGTATCATGGTTCTACCTTACTATATTTTTATCATGCTAGACATGATAAAAAAATAGGAAGGTAGAACCGCTGAGGGGAATTTTTCAAATTCTTGACGTTTGCAAGCAATTTAATTTTAAAATTTTACACACAAACTCACAAACACATTCTCATTTTAAATCTCAAACAGCAACAACTTTGAACAATTCCTTTTTTTTTACTCTCATTTTTATATGATTTTAAAATGTTGGCAAACTTCAAAAAAAAAATCATGGCCGACGAATTGAGAGAACGGTTCTACCTTACTATGTTTCTATCATGATGCTAGACAACATTTTTTTTTGTAAATAACAAATAAAAGAATTTTATTTTGTGCTAGCTTCGAAACTAGAAGCT
>NW_023458560.1:45408453-45417249 GCF_013731165.1 Rhagoletis pomonella
TATGCATTTTGATCTAACTGTCAAACTACTATTAATGGTAGCTGTGAATATTCATTAAAATCGTTTCAATTCGTAATAAAAGTAGATTACATAGTTCTGGTGTAATATATTCTTTAATATAAACTAGCTTTTCTTATTCTAAAATAAATCAATAATCACAAGATTTATAAAAAAATTTTGTTCAAAAAATACATTTCAAAGCATCCCTGTTGATCTCATAATTCAAATGTGCCTTGTCAAATACAAATTTGAATAAAAATTTTGATTCAAAGATTTATGCAAACGGTTTTTCGCGATATTCATCATACGAATTTATCATCTCACTTGTCCGTAAGTTTTTGAAGCATTTTAACTTTTGTTTTTATATATTCATGCCATACCATTTTTGTTTTCAGATTGTGAAAATGCCAAACCGAACGTGCATAGCCGGATGCCCTCTGGGAGTACCCCTCTATCCTTTTCCTCTGGAAGGGGAAATGGCCAGGTAAGTAGAAATAATTTAAAAAAACAGAAGTGGATTATTGGAGCTCCCACACAGTGCAGACTTTATCGACCCCCGACTTAGTTGGGGCTCGCTTGAATAGATGTATGGTGAGCGCACTACACCAACTTAATCGCGCCCGAAAATGCAATGGACAGACAAGCAAGCCCATATAACAGTTCATAGAAAGGGATTTACTGTGGGTGATTTTGTAAATATTGTATATAAATTTGTATAAAGTAGTTTTCTTGTATGTAGTATTATTAGTCATAGTCGTTTTTTCCAAGTAGATTTGTGTAGTTTTTTTGTATTTCGTGGATTTTGCTATTTCTTAGATTTTATTATTAGTCATAGTCGTTTTTTCCAAGTAGATTTGTGTAGTTTTTTCGTATTTCGTGGATTTTGCTATTTCTTAGATTTTCTTATATGCATGCACTTCGTATTTGTAGATAGTATGGGTGAAAATAGGCCTCCTGGGGAACCGAACACCCAAAAAAAAAAAATCGGTAACGCGCCTTTATTGCAACCTCAGTGGTGGTGTGGAAAAGCAATAAGTTAAAAAAAATAAAGAATATCAATTCGAAATAAAAAATCCTTTTAAAGTATAAACCTTTATTTTATTAATAATCAATTATGGCAAGCGTTTCTAAGACATCATCATAACCATTCTACAAAACGGGATATTAAATAAATCTATGTATAAAGATATTAAACTATAATAATAATAATAATATATTAATCAATGTACTATTCTTTTGATATATATTAACAGTTGGAAATCATTTATCGTGGTTTACGAAAATTCATTTTTCTTACAACTACAAACTTTGAGGACTTTTCCACTGCTTACATATAGATGATTTCAAAAGTTGCGAAATTTGCATAAAAATGTTAAACGAATTCAATGGTATTTTAATTAAAAGAAAGGTAATCGATTTATCTTTCTTTTGATATATATTAACAATTGGAAATCATTTATAGTGGTTCAAGAAAATGCAGTTTTCTTAAAACTTTGCAAAATTTTAGGAATTTTACAATTCCTACATATGTATATGTTTTTTGCCTCGTTGTAATTAGCCATAAATCTGTGGTATAACATTGTTACTAGTCGCTGATGGTGTTGATGGCATTGAATTTGGTGATGGCGTTGATGATGCTGGTGGTGAATGTCAAATATGTAAACAAACAAAAATATCAATTAAAATTTATAAACATGAAAAATATCAATGTATACCTTTAGAATATGACTATCTCGGTTATGTTTCAAAGAATAAACTACTAACATGCTTTCATCATGAGCGAGAGTCTCATTTTTGCTGAGGGAGATATTTTAATTTGCCTCCAGTAGCGCTTCATTTATTTCACCGAGCCTTAAACATAGTATAATATTAATTTGGAAAGGGGAATGCAATAAAACAGGAATGCATAAACAGGTTATTATTGTCGTTGTTGTTGATGGAAAACCGACTGAGGCCGGGCTTCGTAATGCGGCTACTACTACAACAACCACAACTATTCACTGATAAAGGGCCTGCTCGAGGCACGCAATAAAAGCACAAAAACTGCAGCGCTGATGAAAATTTGCAAGACGGTTCCAACATCCTAATTGGTAAAACGTTGCTAGAAATTCACAGCGAACGTGATGCTTTATTCACGCAACACTACAGTTGTAATTGCAACTCGAACAAGCCCAAACACTTCCAAAGCTCAGGAAACTGCTCCACCAATACAACCTATTGTCCAAAGAAGATTGGCTGCAGTTGACTATAACACAATGATAAGAGCACTTTACCAATGCACTAATATGTCGCTCTGGAAAGAAATATACATTAATTTATATGTTTTCTTAAAAATAAATGCAAATTTACCTAATTTTTCCACCAGCAGGCACGAATATGATGTTCAAAACAAAAGCAATGACAACGAATTTCACACACATTGATGTATTTTAGCGCAAAACGATAAGTTTCACAAATATTTTAAATTTTTGCCTGGAACATACACATTTATCGTTATTATTGGAAATGCAAGACTTGGCACGCATTTTTAATTTCTTTTTTATTGAATTCAAATGAATAAAAACACATTTTTCTAAAATATTTCTCAATTTACATTTTAAAGTTTTTTCTGAAACTTGAATGTAACTCTGTGCGGAGAATGAGAGAATTGAAAATCAGGTGATCTCAGCTGTTTCCAAATGTAAACAAACAAAATGGCGCTTTCCATACTTGTAAGCCTATACAATGCTTGTAGTAAAGACGAATATATTTAACGTGGTTGGGAATCGGCCATTGACGGAAGTAGTGTTGTGTTATCGATATCGATCTACTAAACAATTCGATACTATGGAGAGTTCTTTCGATAATAACACTGAGGTTGCACTTGCCATTTTCTGTAGCAAGTCTGCGCAAATTTTGTGCAGATCCGCTTAATAGTGTGTGTGTGCAGTTAGTGCTTGCAGTAATGGAAATTATATGCATTTTTTTTTTTTCATATAGATGGGGTGGGTAATAATGAATAATACATAATTATTTATTATTATCTATTTCAAAATGCAGTATTACTACGTCAAGTTATAATGCATAGACCCATCAATTAAATGTTAATTTGTTTCCGCCACACTTTCCGTGCAACCTATTTATCAGATAAGCAGCTCAAAGTTCCCATGAACCCTGCCGACTCTCACCACCCCAATATAAAGCCAGGTATAAACGTTAGAATGTTTTTCCCATCAATCATTAGAAATGCGTAAATTTGTACCTCGCTATGGCTCGCCACCCGTCAATCTCGTTTCCTTGGAAAGTTCTAATTACGATTGGGAAACTGCTATTTCAGAAAATTACCCGCTTCACGTTGATGCGAAAACAAGCGGAAACTACCCGAGGCTACCCCCTGACTTGTCGACTTTGCGGCTCGAAGCATCCTCTCCGGCTCTGCCCTGTTTTTCGTGCTAAAGGGCCCGAAGAGCGTCTGCGTGAAGTATTGATCCATCGCTACTGCTCCAATTGCTTAGCAGGAACCCACCGCGCAGCACTTTGCACTAACGAGGGCAGATGCCGGCAGTGCCAGGAGCAACATCACACGTTGCTTCATATTTCATCACGTGCCGACAAGCCGCGTTTTAGCCGACGACCACCAAGAAATACGGTTGCCGAAGACGACGATAGCGACGCCATATCATTAGAGGCGTCAGAGGCTGGAGCGGAAACTTCAGCTTTCCGCCCAGGCCTGGAAGAGGGGGAAATCCCTGAACCTGAAGCGGAAATCGATGCTTTCCGCTCAGCAAACTCCCCTGGAATGGAAACCTACGCTTTCCATCCAGATGGGTCGAGGGGATTAGGACTCCAGCGTTTTCGCCCAGACTCAGAGCACGAGCGAGACCATCAAGAGGGACTGGAAACCGGAGCTTTCCAGCCTTCAAAAAACAAGGGAGGTTTCAAATCCCGACAGCAGCGTTACCGCCCTCGCCGTCGACAAATCAAAAGCGGGCGAGTGGAATCTTCTGCATTCCACCGCCAAGCTCAAAGCGGATTTCGATCCGGAATTAACTATGGGGCGATCAGCTGTTATTTCGCTACAAAGCCAGACACCAGTAGCGCCCACCGCCGTCGTGAAAATAGAAGCAGGAGGCCGACTACATCACATACGGGCACTCATAGACCCATGCGCAGCCACGTCGATACTAGCCGAAGATCTTGCCCAAGAGCTACGCTTGAACGTGACGTCCATCAATAAGCAACGCGGGTGCTTTATTAAAATGCGTGGAAAATACGGGCAAACAGCGACGGTAACCACTCACGCTATTATTGTGAGAAGCTTCAAAAAGATAACCCCGCTCGCGAATATCGACGCTTTGATTGGCGCAGCATATACAAATTTAAGACTGGCTGACCCGCGGTTCCACATTTCTTCGCCAGTCCGAGTAGTTCTTGGGGCCGACGTTTTCCCCAAGATTTTCCTGGGCGCGCTTCCCGCAGGTGCCATGGGCCCACTATTGGCACAAAATACAATCTTCGGGTGGGTGCTCTCCGGTGCTTGCTGAATGATTTTTCCCCCCAACAATTACAATAAATTTTTTATATTCACTTTTTTATTTTTTCGAAAATCTGGATTAATAACATGAATTGAAATAAAAATAAACAAGTGCTTGTGAATTTCAAACCACGTTTTATTGTGACTTTTTTCTTCCTTTACATTTTTTCTAGAATTTAGGTTCAACAAATGCGGAACGTAAATGGATACGTCGCTTCTAGTTTTAAGACATATCTACTAAACGATGAAACTTGGTGGCCTAAATACGTAAACTTCCAGATTGCTTGCCGCAAGGGGGCCGGCATGTTTAGGCCAGCGTCTTAAATACGCCATTTAAGAGCCACCCTAATATTTAACATTTGAACATAAGACAACAGTTAACTGCTTTCTATTGTCGAACGCTAGTTATGTTAAAATTTCCCTCGCTCAAAAAGCCGTTCGAAAGGCTAACGTGATTAAAAAGAAAAAGAACGGATTTTACTTGCTTACCGAATATCCATTTGAGTAGACGTCTTGCAGCCACCAATTTTCATCGCCTCATCCAGCTACATATATATATATAAGGTAACCTGAAATACAATTGTACATATTAATATATTAAGCAATAAAACCATTTAAATTCTATTTGCTCATACAAACTTTCTTGTGTACTTTTTATCTAATTAAAATACATCGGTGCGAACTTGAAACTGGGCCATTACCAATTTGCGGCACATCCGAAAACTGCGCTCTTAACCATCTTTGCCCGATGAACACACATGATCAAGTGAATTGCAGCGGAATAGCTGCGCTTGATTGTAGTTGGCTTAGCAAAGTGAAATAGTGGAAAATAAGCAACAAGAATTAACAAGACAAACTTATCACAGTGCGTAGGCAACTCGCTGAGTCAGTGGTGATCGTCGGTTCGAATCCTACTGAAAGAAGTCTGATGAGGAAATGTGGTGATTTCGGAAATAGCTATCACTTCTACCATTTTTTCAAATTATTGTTGCTTATCAACAATAAAGTTTTCACTAAAAACGACCTCAAGCTCATAAAAATTGTTGAATATAGTTTTTAGTTATGTATTTTTTCGTACTTACAGGAGGAAAATTTTTTTAATAGCATGGTGCTGTTAACATTTCCTAACATATCTCTGATAAGGGCAAAAGTCGCACATAATTCTGGAAAAGGGTCAAAAATCAAAATTTCAAAAAGTCGGGTCAAAGGGTATTGGCGCTTAAAAAGTGTGAAATTGTCCCCTTAGCCGCACAACGGGCACACTGCACGGGACATGTCGCACGGGAAATTTTTTTCCATCATGATATTTTTGTTAAGATGGCTTTTAAACGAATTTTTAACGCAAATGAAACATGAATGTTATGTCGAATATACTTTATATTTTGACTTCAGCGCCAATTCAAGGTAAATTTCTTTGGAAATCTATGACTTATTATTTTTCAAATACATATTTGAACCAAATCGGACCATTAATACGGTTTTTCAAAATACCTCGACCCTTGGCGCCACCTAGCGAGATCATTTTTCACAAAAACGTTTCTGCCTACATAAGCAGTATATATTGTAAAAGACCACGACTTTTATTTTTTTTTTGCGGTAGATTTTCCGATGGAGACGCCCATATAATAAAATCGCCAAAACGTTAGGGTATGCATATTTTTTACGCTGACTGTATATTTCGGCTTTTTAATAAAGTTTTCCTAACGCCAAGGAAAAGTTCCCTTCTTTGACCATTTCTTGGTCTCTGGTGTATTGTGATGGAACCATGTTTCGGCTATGGTTACGAAACGGCGGAAAAACTTTCGGATTCCAGTTGAACATCACCAAACAGACTCTTGGGAGTGGAAATACGATTGCGCTTATGCGAATAACTTTTTCATGTCCAAATGTTTATGAAAAATGTTTTGTACCTTCCCGCTCAGTTGAGATACTTACAGCAACTTCCACCTTATTCACGATGACGTCTTCAGAACTCGTTGAGCATACTGCATCCCTAGTATTGGCGCGACCATAACGGAATTTAGTAAACCACTTCTCAACGATTTGTAACTGATAGTGCAGAGTAGCCACAGAATTTACATATTCTATCAAGCCTTTCCTTGGGTTCGATGTTGTTCTTTTTTTTAAGAAAAAAAAATGCATGCTTAGACAAAAAAGTAGCAAAAACAAAGAAATAAAAATTTTAATTTTTATTATTAATTATACAAATATGAAAATATTTGGCTGTTTTGGCCAGCAGCAGTGTTGCGATGTTAGTGTTGTTTTGTTTGCGAAGTCTTAATAAGAAGGATGTCATTTTTGTAACATTTCTTAAGCAGCGATCGCACGATTTGTACAGATTTGTACATTTTGGCAGACACAGAGTGGTGTTGTTTGGAAATGTTTTCTTGAGCCGAACTCATTTTCGATGAAAATTTCTAGACAATACCACTCTGTGAGTGCTAGAATGTACAAATCGTGTGATCCCTGCTTGAGACATGCTTTTTTTTACCCAGCCTGTGTTTTTTTTTACATATTTTCTCAAATACATACACTCACTAGAAAAAGTTTCCGTACAGAATTTTTTTCGCAATACACATTTCTAATATTTTTAATAAAAAACTGCTTGTTTATTTATAAAATACATACTTTGTATGGAAGAAAATGCGTGACAAAAAAAAATATCAAAAATCAACTTCAAACCGGCATTTTTGCACTAAAATTGTATGTGTTATAAAAGTGCATAACAAAAATTTTATGCACAAGTATTGTAAAAAAAAATGTACGAAAAGTTTTTCTAGTGGGTGTACATAATATACCCCATTTTTCCATTTCGGCCGCCTCTGCCTTACAGTTATGAGCAATTTACCAATAAACATACTGAAATATACAGGTAATAATCCTGAAAAACTTTGTATTTACCGTTTACTTGATACGAGTTGATGTTGCAATAAAAAATTTGTATTGCAAGCGAAATTTTATATTAGCAAACTTTTGAATATTTAATAAAAAAAAAAAACAAAGCATGCAAACATATACGAAAAGTGAAAATAATATAATACGAGTATCTAAAAAAAATATGGATACAATTTCATAGCAGAATGGCTTGCAATATTAACTTTAAACTGAAAGTTTTAAGTGAAGTAAAAAAACAACAAAAAAATCAAACTACAAAAATCCATAATAAAAAACTACACACTCGTACATATTAAGTAGCTATAAACCAATTAAAATTAATAAAAATTAAATGAAATAATGCTGCTGTCGTAATTATAAATTATTTAATAATAAAACAGACCTACATACACACATACATGCCAATGCGTAAAGGAAAAACATAAAAAATAAATAACAAATAGTACACGGTTAAAAATTTCGGTTTTAATTTTAAACTTTTTGGACTACATATATGACCAAACTAAATTCAGTTTCAAATACAAACCTTCCAAGTTTAAAAAAAAGAGAGCACATATGTTGGGTTTAGAATTTAAACAATTCGGTTTAAATGTTAAACCCAAACATTTTCATAATTAAGAATAAAAAAAAAAAAACAATCTTAAATTTCATGCTCCGTCTGGTTGGGATTGAACCCGGACAGCCTTGGTAGCAACCAATTGTATCAAGCATCTTTGCACATTCAGCTACAGCCACGCATGTAAATGTGATTTCATATGTTGAGTTTGAATCAACACCACAATTCGCTGTGCAAACATATTCTATTTCGGTTTAGATTTTAAACCAAAGTTTCTATATTTGAAACCTAGAAACTACAATTAAAACATTTTGGTTTGATTTTTAAACCACGAACTTTTTGGGCTAAAATTTAAACCAGAATATATTAAAAATTGCGTAAAACTATTGACTGGTTTAAAAAGTAGACTATAAAAGTTTAAAAAAGGCAGCGCGGTTTAAAAATTAAACCCAAATTTTTGACCGTGTAGTTAAATTAAGATTAATATTGATAAACCAAAAAAAACACAACAAATAAATGCATTAACAAATAAGCTAAGCTAAATATGCCGCAGAATGTTGAATGGAATATTGCAATTGAATTAATGATTGGTGAACGTTGAGACGCAAATAAAAACATAAAGTATAAAACAGCAGACTATGTACATAAATGCTGCATGTTCTTCAATAAGTAAAAATAAAAAATGATAATGGAAAAAAATAAAGAAGAGGAAAAGGGCAACAACTAAGCGCAAGGAAAAGCAAAACTATGATAAATACATAATTATTTCAAATTTGTATACATAACAGAGTTCGGCAGTGAATAGCTCAGCTTATGAATATACTCCCAAGCT
>NW_023458560.1:45417349-45420212 GCF_013731165.1 Rhagoletis pomonella
TAAAGCCAGCCTTTCGACATAAGCTACTTTTCCATATGAACACAGATATGAGTAGTCCACTTGCAAAGTGCGTTTTGTAGAATTTTTTCGATTTTTTGTTTTTGGTGGGTAACGTACGTAATTTAAAGTAGTTTCATGTACTCTAACAACAACAATATCTTCCTATATTCTGAAAAATAGCATCAAATGTTAACTACTCTTGCAAAAGTCGCTATCATATTTACATATCTATAAACTTTCAAAAGTCTCCCATCTTCTGATGAACTTAGAAAACTGTTTTAGATCGTATAGATCGTAAATGTTATTTTATATTATGTTATAATGTTATTAGGCTCTTATTTATCCAAATTTTCAGGTATTAAAAAGAAGATTCAATTTAGATGTTACTTGTTGTCATAGTCGTTTTTTTTAATTTATGGCTTACTATTATATAATCTCATAAGGCTGTTTGCAAGTGGACTACAAGTATGTATGTGTGTATGTGAATTCGGTACTAATTAGAAAGTATGTATTGACTAACTTATTACAATTATTGTCTGATACGTATGCATATACATATTTAACTTACTAAAATGCGTATTCTTGCAATTTGCTTATTCACTATTAATTTTATTCTATCGCGCATCTACCACATACCTACTATGTACCTTATCTAACGACAATTTGGTAAACATGTTTTTTTTATTTCTCTTACTTTGCACTTTTAAATGGCTGGTAGTTAATGAAAAGTCGAATTGAGCGCAAACGCCTAATCGCTTATTGCAAGCTTGGTACTAGAAATGAGGTTATGGAAAGGATATCAAAATTTGTGATATGGATCTATATTCAAATTTGTAGTTGAACATGCAACACGGAAAATAATAATAAATTACATCAATATGCAGATTCTAATGCTTACATTTAAAATTGTTAACAAAACGAGGCATAGAAGCTTCTTTTGTTGCTCTGAAAAAGATGAAATGCAAAAAATGAATGCACACCTATACAGTTTTAATCTAAAGTCAAAGTTGCCGCCTTTTGGCCTATGAGGCTATTTGTTAGAGGATCGTATATAAGGCCGGCTGTACTGAACAATTGCTCACTCTGAACGCTTGCGCATGGAGCGGTCAATTATTTGCGAGCTCTATCCGTCAATTTGTAGTATTTTAATTTAGTTTTACACCAATCGAGAAGGTTTTCACTGAGAGAGGCTCATTTTACTATAAGATAGGCCTTCAATTGAGGTTTAATTTCACATTTTTTAATGTCTACAGATTCCACATCCGAGTCTTCTCTTTCCCTCGGGGACTATAAAATTCCTTCTGACTTCCAAAACGTCAATTGCTTTGCATACATACAAAGTATAATGTTCCATTATGCCGAACTAAAAAAAATTGACAATGCATACTTGTCCAAAACGCATCCGAAAAGTTATCGAAACGCATCGCTAGTGCAAACAGCGCAACAGAAACAAAGTTGATGCTTCGTTTGTTATTGGTTATCATTGGTGTTTCAAAAATGCAAAATTCTAAAAAATTGTTCATTGTTATATTGAATATTTAAAATATGCAGTGTATATGGTTGCAATGTGTCGCAACTATGCATATACAAACAGTTTGAGTACCGCAGTATAACAGTATCCAAATATTGTGTTGAGACTTTTAACAGAACTTTCGCGTAAGCTAATGCAAAGTTTCGGAACGTCCTTAGTTCATACATGCAGTGTACATACACATTCCAAACATATTTATTCCAAAATAATCAGACATGCACAGGTGTTTTAAAAAGCTCGGTACTCAAAAACCGTCGTGCAGCTACTAGGTTGTAGCCACGATTGACTTGTTTTTGCTAAAACATATAAACATATTCCCAAATATTTAATTTATCAGGTTAATATTTAGTAGCAAAACTACTTTCCATCACACATATCTAAGCATAAAAGTGCCTTCGATCGCTTTAATTTTGTTCAAATGCCCTATAAAATAATACATATCCTAGTAATTTTCGTACTCATCAGAAAATTCCCTGAAATTTCCAACATGGTGAATCCGGAGTAAGCCTTAAGAGGCACCAAAAATTTTAAATGGATTTCTGCCTAAATAATCTCAGGAAACCGACTACTGATTTTGGATCATTATCCAGCCACATTGGCATCTTCTTCTTATTTGGCGCTGTAACCACCTAAGCGAATTTTGGCCGAAAGCAACAAAGCACGCCAGTCGTTTCTCTTCTGTGCCAACTGATGCCAATTGGAAATGCCAAGTGAAGCCAAGTCCTTCTCCCCTTGGTCTTCCCATCGCAGTGGGGGCCTCCTTCTTCCTCTGCTACCACCAGCGTGTTCCGAGTTGAATACTTTTTTCTGAAATTTATATAAATAGGTCGCAAATCTTGAGACTTCAATGTACAATGCTTAACTGAGAGTTTTGGAATACAACGAAGAAGACAGAAATTTGAGACTACAAAAAAAATGTCTAAAAGTATTAAACTGTAAAATTAATTTTAAAATTTCAGCTTACAGTGTTTTACATAATGAATTTGTGAAATAATTTTTTTTCCATAAAAAATTACTAAAATTTGCTTAGCTTTTTTCCTTTACATCTTTTATAAACTAAAACATATACTCATCATCTATGCAAGGGACCTATGTATTTGACAAATATGAAATGTTAAACAACTTTTTCTATTTATTTTCTAATTGTGTTCTTAAGCCGTTACAAAAGTCTCGTATTTTTAAAATATAACTTTAATTGTTTGGTATATGTAGGTGTGTATCTTAGAGTCAACTTAATGGAATAATCAAAAGAAAGCACTTCCGAAAATATATCAAATTGGAAATTTTATACACATATGTATGTAGCTGCGCTTTTTATGCATTTGATTTTCC
>NW_023458560.1:45420312-45423623 GCF_013731165.1 Rhagoletis pomonella
GGAAAATCAAATGCATAAAAAGCGCAGCTACATACATATGTGTATAACGAAGTTTTGAATTGTGCATATCGTCATCATCATTGCAAAATTTCCAATTTCATATATTTTCGGAAGTGCTTTCTTTTGATTATTCCATTGAGTTGACTCTAAGATACACACCTACATATACCAAACAATTAAAGTTATATTTTAAAAATACGAGACTTTTGTAACGGCTTAGGAACACAATTAGAACATAAATAGAAAAAGTTGTTTAACATTTCATATTTGTCAAATACATAGGTCCCCTTGCATTGATGATGAGTATATGTTTTAGTTTATAAAAGATGTAAAGGAAAAAAGCTAAGCATATTTCAGTAATTTTTTATGGAAAAAAAAATTATTTCACAAATTCATTATGTAAAACACTGTAAGCTGAAATTTTAAAATTCATTTTACAGTTTAATACTTTTAGGCATTTTTTATGTAGTCTCAAATTTATGTCTTCTTCGTTGTATTCCAAAACTCACAGTTAAGCATTGTACATTGAAGTCTCAAGATTTGCGACCTATTTCAATAAATTTCAGAAAAAAGTATTCAACTCGGAACACGCTGGTGGTAGCAGAGGAAGAGGGAGGCCCCCATTGCGATGGAAAGACCAAGGGGAGAAGGACTTGGCTTCACTTGGCATTTCCAATTGGCATCAGTTGGCACAGAAGAGAAACGACTGGCGTGCTTTGTTGCTTTCGGCCAAAATTCGCTTTGGTGGTTACAGCGCCAAATAAGAAGAAGATGCCAATGTGGCTGGATAATGATCCAAAATCAGTAGTCGGTTTCCTGAGGAGATTATTTAGGCAGAAATCCATTTAAAATTTTTGATGCCCTCTTAAAGGCAAAACTCCGGATTCACCATGTTGGAAATTTCAGAGAATTTTCTGATGAGTACGAAAAATACTAGGATATGTATTATTTTATAGGACATTTGAACAAAATTAAAGCGATCGAAGGCACGTTTATGCTTAGATATATGTGATAGAAAGTAGTTTTGCTACTAAATATTAACCTGATAAATTAAATATTTGGGAATATGTTTTAGCAAAAACAAGTCAATTGTGGCTACAACCTAGCAGCTGCACGATGGTTTTTGAGTATCGAGCTTTTTAAAACACCTATGCATGTCTGATTATTTTGGAATAAATATGTTTGGAATGTGTATGTAAACTGCATGTATGAACTAAGGATGTTCCGAAACTTTGCATTATTTAGCTTACGCGAAAGTTCTGTTAAAAGTCTGGCTGACTTCCAAAACGTATCAACACAATATTTGGATACTGTTATACTGCGGTACTCAAACTGTTTGTATATGCATTGTTGCGACACATTGCAACCATATACACTGCATATTTTAAATATTCAATATAGCAATGAACAATTTTTTAGAATTTTGCATTTTTGAAACACCAATGATAACCAATAACAAACGAAGCATCAACTTTGTTTCTGTTGTGGTGCTGTTTGCACTAGCGATGCGTTTCGATAACTTTTCGGATGCGTTTTGGACAAGTATGCATTATCAATTTTGTGTAGTTCGGCATTATGGAACATTATACTTTGTATGTATGCAAAGCAATTGACGTTTTGGAAGTC
This sequence comes from Rhagoletis pomonella, assembly GCF_013731165.1. Lineage (NCBI taxonomy): Eukaryota > Metazoa > Arthropoda > Insecta > Diptera > Tephritidae > Rhagoletis > Rhagoletis pomonella. The sequence goes on from NW_023458560.1 coordinate 45,421,939, forward strand.
AGCGTCTTATAAGCAACCTAGAAGGAATTTTATAGTCCCCGAGCGAAAGCGAAGACTCGGATGTGGAATCTGTAGACATTAAAAAATGTGAAATTAAACCTGAATTGAAGGCCTATCTTAAAGTAAAATGAGCCTCTCTCAGTGAAAACATTCTCGTCGATTGGTGTAAAACTAAAATAAAATACTACAAATTGACGGATCGAGCTCGCAAATAATTGACCGCTCCGTGCGCAAGCGTTCAGAGTGAGCAATTGTTCAGTACAGCCGGCCTTATATACGATCCTCTAACAAATAGCCTCATAGGCCAAAAGGCGGCAACTTTGACTTTAGATTAAAACTGTATAGGTGTGCATTAATTTTTTTGCATTTCATCTTTTTCAGAGCAACAAAAGAAGCTTCTATGCCTCGTTTTGTTAACAATTTTAAATGTAAGCCTTAGAATCTGCATATTGATGTAATTTATTATTATTTTCCGTGTTGCATGTTCAACTACAAATTTGAAGTATAGATCCATATCACAAATTTTGATATCCTTTCCATAACGTCATTTCTAGTACCAAGCTTGCAATAAGCGATTAGGCGTTTGCGCTTAATTCGACTTTACTCATTAACTACCAGCCATTTAAAAGTGCAAAGTAAGAGAAATAAAAAAAACATGTTTACCAAATTGTCGTTAGATAAGGTACATAGTAGGTATGTGGTAGATGCGCGATAGAATAAAATTAATAGTGAAGAAGCAAATTGCAAGAATACGCATTTTAGTAAGTTAAATATATGTATATGCATATGTATCAGACAATAATTGTAATTAGTTAGTCAATACATACTTTCTAATTAGTACCATATTCACATACACACATACATACATGTAGTCCACTTGCAAACAGCCTTATGAGATTATATAATAGTAAGCCATAAATTAAAAAAAAAAAAACGACTATGACAACAAGTAACATCTAAATTGAATCTTCTTTTTAATACCTGAAAATTTGGATAAATAAGAGCCTAATAACATTATAACATAACATTTACGGTCTATACGATCTAAAGCAGTTTACTAAGTTCATCAGAAGATGGGAGACTTTTGAAAGTTTATAGATATGTAAATACGATAACGACTTTTGCAAGAGTAGTTAACATTTGATGCTATTTTTTCAGAATATAGGAAGATATTGTTGTTGTTAGAGTACATGAAACTACTTTAAATTACGTACGTTACCCACCAAAAACAAAAACTCGAAAAAATTCTACAAAACGCACTTTGCAAGTGGACTACTCATATGTAAGTTTGTATGTATGTAAATATGCGCGTTTAATTAGTGAGCTTTTTTTTTTTTGGGTGCGTTAAATTTGCCACTTTATGTCTTACCTTCGCTAATCATATCCTTGCCGCTTTTGTTACGTTTCGTAGTTTTCACATCGACATCATCATTCTCACCAGAGACCATTTCGAGATCATCGGAAATCTCATCGTCGTCGGACATTTCGGTAGTACCAAGAAATTCAAAATTAGCCATTACCGCTGCTTCAGTATCCAAAATTATGGCATCGTTTTGTTGTGCTTTCTTAGCTGGCGTGCGACGACCTATTTTTTAAATGAAGCATACCAAAAAATATTGGAAATTATTTTTAAAATTAAATTTCAATTACTAACCCTCTGATTCTGCAGCACGTTTATTATTCTC
>NW_023458560.1:45423723-45429658 GCF_013731165.1 Rhagoletis pomonella
TCATAAAAAGTGGACTTAGCAACATTTCACTCTAAGCTAGCGATATAACTCCAGTAAACTCAGCTAATTTTGAAATATATCTATGGTAATAGTTAACCATACCAATAAACTTTTGCGCTTGTTTTATTGACTTCGGTCGTTCAAAATTGCGAATCGCTTCTACTCTGTTTACAGAAGGCTGTATCCCTGGCTCAGATAAACAATGTCCTAAAAAATCTATACTTGGAACACCAAAAATGCATTTGCTTGGTTTGACGTTCAAACCATACTCAGACAAACGTTCGAAAAGTACCCGTAGATCCTTTAAATGTTGTTCTTCACTCTCACTTGCAACCAGTAGATCATCAATATACGCGAAAACAAAATCTAATTTACCTACTACTTCGTTGATGAATCTCTGAAACGTTTGCGCTGAGTTCCTCAGCCCGAAAGGCATTCGGGTGAACTCAAACATACCGAAAGGAGTAGTAATCGCCGTTTTAAAAATGTCTTCTTCTGCCATTAGAATTTGGTGATACGCTCTAACTAAATCTAACTTTGAAAATATATTTTTATTCCTAAGGTTCATATTAAAATCGTGAATATGAGGCAAAGGATAACGATCCGGTACAGTCACATTATTAAGTCTTCTAAAATCATCTCTTTGGTACTAAATGAAGTGGAGATGCCACGGATGAATTTGATGGTCTACAAATCCCTGTTTTTACCAAAAAATCGAATTCAGTTTTAGCTACTTTAAATTTGATAGGTTCTAAGCGCCTTGGCTTAGAAAAAGGAAGGTTTCCTTCAGTGACAAGTCTGTGAACCGTTGTATGCTTAACCGGTTTTGAGTAATCTGGCTCAGAAATAAGGGAAGGAAATTCCTTCAATAATTTTGTATATTGATCATCTACTGAAAAAATTTTCGGAAGAGGGACATTGCAAAAGTACGAAATTGTATTAACTGATAAATTTGTTAACGGATCTACTAAACACTTGTTTTTAATTTTTGGAAGAGGGACATTTCAAAAGTACGAAATTGTATTAACTGATAAATTTGTTAACGGATCTACTAAACACTTGTTTTTAATATCAATAAGAAGTCCATATTTACACAAAAAATCAGCTCCTATAATCGGCTTCGCAATATCAGCAATCAAAAATGTAAAAAGGAACTCACGCCTTAAACCCAAATTAATATTCAAAAGTTTCTTCCCGTATGTAAAAATAGTTGAGCCGTTAGCTCCCGTTAAAATTATATCTGAAGATTTCCTAGTATTCGAAAATTTAGAAACTGGAAGTACCGAAATTTCTGCTCCGCTATCAATAAAAAAATTTAGTTTGTTTGTTTTATCAAATATAAAAAGGCGACGTGTGGAAATGTCCAAATTCCCGTTGTTTGTCGCCGCAACAACGGACGACTTTAGTTTGTTGGACTATTATTTTTCGAAAATGCACATGGTTGTTCACATTTTTTAGCCTTGTTTCCAAATTTATAATGATATCTACATAACCAATTCGGATTGTCGCGTGATTTTGATCGATATCTAAAAGGGCTCCTAAAACGATTCCTATTCACTGAACGTGACCTTGAATAACTTTGATTCATTTCCCTCCTCATTTCACATAATTCCAAAGAAAGTTTTTCAAAATTTTTAAAAATAAGAGAAGTAGTGTTAACCAAATTAGCCATGACTGCATTTTCACCTTTTGAATTTTGAAAATCATTAACTGAAGCTATCTCGCTTTTGCTAATAATCTCCCAAACATTATCAGCCAATTTCGTCAATTCACTAATACTGCTTGAATTAGAACTAGCTAAAATCACGCTTAGGTTCTTCGGTAACTTCCTCATCCAAAGTTTCTTAAGAATTTCTTGACTAAAATTGGAACCTGAAAGCAGTACAAGTGACCGATAAAATTCCGAGGGCTTACGATCACCCATTTCAGTATCCGATAAAATTTTGTCTAATTTCGCATTCTCACTTAATGAATGCCGTTCAATTAAAATTTTCTTAAGTGAGGTAAATTTATTATTTTCGGGCGGATTTTGAATAAAGTCTAAAATCGTTATTATAACTTCTTGCGGAAGTGCAGTAATTGTATGTTCATACTTTGTTGTTTCTTGTGTAATATTTTTGGTACTAAACTGCATTTCCGCATGAATAAACCACGCTTCCAGACAACTTGTCCAGAATTGTGGTAGTTTGACCGATGTAGCACAAATCTCATTAATAATTCGATCGACATACGGATTTGTTAACTGTTCGTTAAACGTACTATTTTGTAAATCAATAAGAGTTTCATTTAAATTATCTCGTGTAGATGTATGTGTATCATGTTGTGGTGAACGAAACATTTTGATTATTTGAATTTAAGCAAATATCAAAAGACCTCAGAAAAGGGAAGTTTACAATTAAAAAATTAAATATTATATATGTAATATTTAATAAATAACAATTAAACTCTGTATTTAATTATTTTCAACAAAACTAGCGCTAAAGTTATACAATACAGGTCACCAGTAAAACTAAGATTGTTGTTGATGTTAGCGCTACTGCTGCGGTCGCTGCTGATGTCGCTACTGCTGCAGGTGACTTCGATACTCTAGCCTCGTTGCCTGTGTCCGCTTCTTCGTTTTCTTCTTCCTGCAGCAGCAATGGCAGTGATGTTGGAGGTGTTTTGTTTCGTTCTGTTAATGCGCTACTACCAGCTGGAACTTCTCCTATTACGCTCAAAGAGGAGCATTGAGCACCGCTCAAACTTTCCGGTTGCTGTTCTTGATCTTGAGAACGCTGCTGCTGCTGCTGGTTATGTGGTTGTTGTTAACTGGTTGATGCAATATCATCACTTAAAATAGCTTCTCCAGTGACTGCTTCTAATGCAGATGCATCAATGGTATCGGCAATTGTGCTAGTGGCGTTGAATGCACATTGGTGCGTTTTAAGCTGTTGCTGTTGTTGCTCTACTAATTGTGATTGCTGATTTTCAACAAAAGGCAATGGGGATATTGCTTTCTGATGTTGCGGCTGCTGTGATTCAAGTGGTGGTGATAGCGGTGGTGGTAGTAGTGCGTGTTGGAATATGCCAGCTGCTCGTAATGGTGCTACTCTTTTTCACTGCTGACTATTGCGACAAATTGCACTTCAACATTTTGGTGTAACATCTCATCATCTGTGGACTAGTACCGCGGAGCAACAAACCAAGTGTACCAAATCAATATATCAGCTTAATGTAATTTCTTATATTTCTCCTGGCAGGATCGCCAATTGTAGCGTATTTAATTATAGAATTATATTTTTAAAAAATTTTATTTTTATATAAACTTAATTTTAATTTAACGTATTTTAAATTTCAAAGAAGAAAAAAATTCTGAAGTAATCAAAAATTTTCTTTTTGATTTACATAAATTGAAAAAGAACTTAATTCAATAATTTCAAAAATAACAAAGTACAAAAATGAACAAAGTACAATAGTAAATAGTATTAACACTACAATTAGTTTTGCGTTTATGAAGGATTCCCTTTAGTAAAATTTTGTCGTAAGCGTCACCTGTCCACAATTTACCAAATTAACGACACGTTTTACTCAATATCTCGGAAACTAAAGAAGATATCCAAAAACTGATAACACCAATCGAAAGCCATTATTTAAAAATATATAACTGCATCTAGAACTAAGAATCGTCAAAATGACGCTTACGACAATCTTTTACCCAGGCGACGTATGTATGTATGTATGTTTATCATTTTTAAGATTTTATTTAAATACAATTTCGCGATGGAATCTTGTTCTTTATGCAAAACTAAAGATAATAAATACATGGTGTAAGATAAGTATACCACCATTTCGGATCAAAAACACGTTTTTGCCGAATAATGTAACAGCTCGTGAGATTTAAGCCCTGTTCGCGTACGCACCTTCCAGTAAAATCCAGTACTAATTTTACGGGTTTTTACTGGATGTCGTTTTCGTACGCAAAAACTTGCAAGAAACTAGCAAAAGAGGGGAAATTGAGAGAGCAAAAATGACAGCTGAACTTGCAAGTTTTACTGGATAAATTTTTACTAGCAACTACTTGCTAGTAAGAAAAACAGCTGATGGCATGATGCTTAATGCAATTTGCATTACCAAAAGAATTAGGAGTATTCGCTATGCAACTGCCAGTAAGAATTAGCTAGTAACCAAATTCAGAGAATAAGGTACCTTACTCTCCCAAAGAGAGAAACTTACTAAGTTTTGCGCGAACAGGAATTAGCAAACATTGCAAGCTTCACTGCCAGCTGGCGTCCACGGTTGCATTTCGAGCATAATAATTTTTTTAAATTATTTCAGGTAGAAACCAAAACAGGATCTATACGTATATTTCTTCTTGTTCTGACTTTCTTCAACATACGCTTCAATTTCTTTGTGGAAGTCACTGTCGGATTTCCTATATCGACAGTGGAGTCAGTGCGTTCCGATTACGAATACAGCTTTTTCAGCCGAGTACCTTTCAAATGTTTGGAATTAATTAAATTAATTGAATAAACGAATATTTACCTACTTCTTTCATTAGTAAATCGCAACAAGATTGTTCATTTTTAAATTTAACGAACTTGTTGATTCAAATTAATGTTGATAAAAATGCAACCGTGTGCCACAATCCTGCTTGCAAATTCTTGCTGGCAAAAATTTTCCCAGCACGAATTTGCAACTTCCCCTCCAAATGAAATGTCAAAATTGTGCTCTCTAATTGCAAGTTTTATTGGGTTTTTGGCTAAACGAACACGATTTGGTAACAATGGGTACCAACTTGTACAAATTTTGTGCATAGCGAACACTCCTATTGTTTGTGGTGCTTTGAAGTTGCAATTAACAAAATAAACTTATTTAAATATATGTAAAAATTGGAAATACTATTTTTCTTGGAAAATTGCGTCGGAAAATAACAAATTAATCAGCTGTTCATAAAGCTTGCAACTTCTTGCTGGTTTTGCGTTTTCGTACTTTCTTGCATATTTCTCTCGTTGGGAGTAAGTCTTGGCTTACTCTCCGAAATTTGGTTACTGGCAAGTTAGTGGATATTTTTTGCTGGAGAATACGAAAACACAACTTTACTCACATACACTGACAATCAAAACTGAGTGCATGCATGCATGGTAATTGTTTTTTAAATATTTACAGAAGTACAGTACTTCTTTTTTCGCTCTTGTACATCGTACTTCGAAGGACAGTCAAATGTACTTCTTTGCGATATTTTGTACTTCAGGCTGTAGTACTCCGATTTTCTAGACCAGAGATGGGCAAAGTGGCTCCCAGGAGCCTTTTGCACTTAGGTGCCGGCGTGGCACATTTAGGTGGTGGATGAGGGGTAACATCAAGAGCTATCATGAAGGGGGAAGAAGAGCGTATTCAAATTTCTTGTACTCTTCTCTCTCTGAACTTCACCGCAAGTGAAAGCAAGGGGGGCACAGGTTGTTGGCAGTTTGTGCAGCCTTCTGGTCACTCGACGGTTGGCTTTGTCCACCGGAGGACGCAGAATGAACTGCCGGCTAAAATAGCTCGCGCATCGCTCCGGGTCCGACGAAGCATGGTCGCCGAAAGAAATTTCGACTCTGTCGTCGTGCTTCGTCGGATTGGACAGTGACCTCACGGTTGACCAAAGCTTACTCACACCAGAGGTGAAGTTACAGGTCTTCAGATGCTCTTCCCACTTCTTCCGCTTATGTACGCTTACTAGTTGCCGAATCTCCGCGTTGAGATCCCTGATACGGGGATCTCCGGGATCGGCCTGACGAAGGCTATCACGCTCATCGGGTAGAACAGCCGCTTCAGCAGGGAAATTTGGACGTGGGTCCGTGATACATCCTACCGGTACGAAGCGAGCTGCAGCAGCGGTGACAGCCCTGCGGAACTTACGTTCACCAAGGTGGACGTCGATTGGTGTGGGGAGAGCAGCGAAGGTGTTTTCAGT
>NW_023458560.1:45429758-45433412 GCF_013731165.1 Rhagoletis pomonella
AACTACAATAAAAAGCACCACAGAAGTGTGAGAAGCAGGCAATTTTTCAATCTGAGCAAAAAATTCTTTAAATGCCGTTGTAAAAAGGTCAATACATTTCTTATAAAATAGTTTGATTTTTGATGGGTGGTATAACTCAGTGAAATGGTTATTAAAGAAAATAAAATTTTTAAAAGTAATAAATAGGAAGAAATGCACTAAAAATGTGAATTTAAATATTTTACCCAAATTCATAAAAAATTAAGAAATCGATTTTTTTATAAAAATGTCACTGTACAGAGCTATTTAAATCTATTTTATTTTTTATGAATAACGTCATTAGCATATACCGTTTTTATAAATGAATCTTGTAGCGTCGCGCTATATACATACATAGGTACATATATATATTTTGGCTGGCGAAATATGTACTTTTGCCAACTAATTAAAAAAGCGTATGATTCAATTTAACCACATTAAAAAAGTATTTAAATATTTTATGGCGCAACACAGCAACACTTTTTGTTTCACGAAACCCTTGAATACGAGCCTGTCATCTATTTCTTCTATTTCGACATTTCGCTATTTTACATTTCTTTCATTTAACGTCATTCGCATTGTCACATTTCTCTAATTCGTTTTTGCTTCGACATTCTGCTATTTCATAATTATTTCATACTCATGTCATCCATCTTCCATTTCTTACCTTCCATTGCCGTTCGCATCGTCGAACGTGCCTGTCAAACACTGCCGCCATCATGCTTTTCAGTTTGGCAGGCACGTCCGCTGTTTGGCAGGCACGTCCGTTGTTAGAAAGAGAATAGACAAAAAGGGGCATAGGAATCCATACTTGTAAGTATATACGATGCTTACGATTGAAAAAATTTTATATTTACTACTTCATGTCGTTGGCATTTACCAAGGTGTATTAAACAAGGTGGTGTTGGGGCGACAGCTGAGTTTTTCGCCGTGGAGGCCATTACGTCAAAATGATGTGTTTGTTGTAACTCATACCAATGACAGTATGGCCATCAGCGTATAATTTGTTAGTGTAATTTTTTACTTATATACGGCCAACACCACCTTGTTAAATACGCCTTGGCATTTACATTTCATTTATAAGTTTAAGTTATTTATAAACATCGCTCTCAAAACTTATTAAAGGTTTATTTGAAAAAACCTTTAATAAGCTTAATATTAAAAATGCTTATTTAACGCTTATTATAGCAAACTTAATTTAAGTTATTAACCGACTTCCAAAAAAGGAGGAGGTTATCAGTTCGTCGGAATATTTTTTTTATGTATGTTACCGCATAACTTTGGACCACGCCAACCGATTTCGATAATTCTTTTTGCATCGGAAAGGTAGTGTCTCAGAGGTGGTCCCATACTAATATGGTTAAGATCCGATCAGCGGATCATGAGATATATATATATATATATTTTTTTTATATGAGAGTTTAAGTCGGTTTTTTTTTTGCTAAAAATTACTTGTTTTTAAAAACGTTTACTGAAATGCTTGTTGGGTAATCGATCGGATTTTTTGGTTGCACCCGAAAATACTACGCCCCATTAATTAGATAAAATTTGATTTGTTTATCCATAATATTTGGTAATAATTGTCGTTACTTTTGGTGTTACATTTTTTCGAACACATTTGATCACTAATTTTGATTTCATAGATAAGATAGCCATTTGGATGTTATCGATATCTTTTTTCCATAAAAAATGACCGTTAGTTTTGGCATTTGTTTAAGCATTTCTTTTTTATTTTACTTTTGATATCACCTATGTATAAGATATGTATGATATATATTTCGATAAAAAAATAATCGTACGTTTTGAACTTAAAATTAAAAAAAATTAATAATTAAAAATTAATAAAAAAAAAAATCTTTTGCTTGGGCTTCTCGACCATACCACTGTATAAGGCCGTGAGAGCAGAAGTGGCCCAACCCTTTTTTGTACTTACTACTGAAAATAGTTTCAAATGAGATAAATTTTAAAATAAAAGTCCCTTATTCCTTAATTTTAAGGTACAACGCTACAAAGTGAAAAATGTATCACATTAGAAACTACTCGTTTTTGTTATTTTATGGCCTTATAACAATTATATTCAACAATTTTGATTGAGCTTGAGGCTGTTAAGTTATTTGTTTTTGTTATTTTATGGCCTTACAAGAATTATATTCAACAATATTGAGCTTGAGGCTTTGAAACTACTTTTAGTTAAGTGTTAGGCATGAACCAACGACTACAGATCCGCCATCGTTGTATTTGTAATCGATTTTCAGAAAAAAGTTTTCGTAGCGTTTTTGATGTTTTTTGGTTCTGTTTACATCGTCTTCTACCCCTTCGTAGTGATATTTTAGCGATTTTATGTGTTTTCTGCAGCGGTTTTAATTAGAAATTTTGATTTATTACAAATTTATGATATAATATGAAGTGCTTTGTGATTGGAACAAGTTTGTGCGTCTGTTTGATTTGCCAAAAGGCGTAAATTTGCGTGAAAAGTGGGTGCACATTTGGGGTCAGAACGTTGGCATTGAAAAATCGGCCGGTGCCGAAAATATGCGATTGTAAAACACTCTCAATCATTAAAACCATATTTTATGAACTTTTTTTGCTAATTGTCATCAAGTTTCACTTTTTATATTTTATAATAAATGCCAATCTAATCGCACTCAATAACCGCGCCTTTTTCGTTTTCTTTATTTGTTTTCATTTTTAGGCAGATGTCAAAAACGCTCAGAAATTTACTTTTTTCATTCTTTTCCGATTGCGTGATCTTGTTAGTTGGTTCATGAGTGTTAGGCTACTTCTGCTCTCGCGGCCTCATATAATCACTATTAAGAATTTATCGATAAAAAGTAGGTATGACCTCAAATTATTTCGATCACATTTAATCAATACTTTTTGATTTCACTTTTCCAAGCAAAGTGTTATGAGAAGGCAAATATGTTTTATCGATATTTTTTCGATAAAAAAATAATGTTAGACTTGGGCTAAATTAAGAATTTATCGATATATTTCCGATAAAAAAATAATCGTTATACTCGGGCTAAATTTTTTTCGAATTAATTTAGCAATACTTGTTGGAATCACTTTTTGGAGCATGGCGTTATAAGAAAGGCAATTAGGAATTTATCGATATTTTTCAATTAAAAAATCTAAAAAAATTTCGAGCACATTTAAGCGCTACCCAGCCAGCGAAAAATCCGAAAATGGATACGAAAAAGGGAAAAAATTTGATGAAATGCGGATTTTCGTCCGTTTACCGATTCCATTTTCGGATACTTTAACGATCGGTTTTCCCATTAAAGTTTACGGTGAAAATATCTGTACAGACAAAGTACCGAAAATTGCTTTGAAACCGATACGCTTTTACAGGTTTTATGATTGAAGTTTTAGTTCCTACGCTTTCCTTCTGCACTTCACAGATGCTTTTTCATGGTTCGAAAAAAATTAGGAATGTGCCTAACGGCATTCGAACCCGGCACCTTCAGAAAGCTAACAAATACTAGGCTCCAAATATTCAGCTTCTTCTTCTTTTTTGGCGCTGTAACCGCCTAAGCGATTTTGGCCGAGTTCAGCAAAGCACGCCAGTCGTTTCTCCTCTGTGCGAACTGACGCCAATTGGAAACGCCAAGTGAAGCCAAGTCCTTCTCCACCTGA
>NW_023458560.1:45433512-45437884 GCF_013731165.1 Rhagoletis pomonella
GATATGCTCTCGGGTATTTCTCTCTTGCTCGGCTGAGCGAATTTGAGAATTTCCGCGGCGAGACCTATGTTGGTGAGTATCTCTACTTTGCTCAGAAGAGCGAACTTCCTGATCTAACCGACGTCTAGACCGATTTGCTGTGTTTCGGGATTGTTCATTTGATCTATGTATATTATCTTCCCGAAAAGATTGCATCTGCCTTCTATTTTGGATGCGTCTTAATAACATAGATTTTTGTCTTAATCTAGGCATTATACTTTATCTGTGTTGAGTATAAAAGATATAAAAACTTACGCAAATTAAATTGCTTAAATACCTAAAAATATTTTTCCTTATGAAGAGTTTCTCCGCTCGTTGCACCTCTGCTTCCAACTATTTGTTCGATGATTTGCCGAATGGGGGGTCTTCCGTTATCTTGTTGGCTCAGAAGTTGTGGTAAGATTGTCCTGGAGCTTTCTCGGCAGTTGGGTGTTTTCAGGCCTGTGATGTTTTTATTGTTTATGGCCAATTTCCAAAATTTAAAATTTTTAAAAACACGTCACTACTTTAAAAACGCACACGAAATTTTTCTCGTTGACACAGTTTTTCATTCCGCTTATGCACTCTGCAGATTTTAAGTGAATTATAAATACTGAGAATATTTTAAATGGTTCACGTATCCTTTATACATAAAATACATGTTCGAGTAGGTAAAAACTCATACCGCTGCTAGAAAACCCGCATTCAAGCGAAGATTTTACCAATAACTACGAGGCTACCTGCTAAGTGATTAAAACATTCGTTCGCAAGTATTTTTTTAAAGAAATGAACATAACTATCTGGGATATAATGGAAGTAACGGGACGGAGTGAACTGTCACATTATAACCCAGGCAAAAGGAATACACAATACATTTGTTAATTTATTTTCATCCACTCCTTAAAAATGTCATAACAAAAGACGGTGCTTGGTTGGGAAAACCAAAGATCGTTTGAGAAGGTGTAAAACTATTTATTTGGCATACATACATAGATATTATCAAATAAATAGTATATACATACATGTGTATGCATGTGCCATGTACATATTCAAACACAATTTTAGCCACTTGGCTGATTTAGAAATTTGCATACCCATCAGGGTAGCCGACTGAATTTTTTGACCTTTTGAAAAATTTGTTTTTGCAGTTGATACTTCCTAGAGTGTTAGAATGAGGTGTATGTATGTACATATGTACATATTTTGAAACAATTTTCTGTCAGATATATAAATCAATTACGCAACTAACTATACACATTTTCTCACAAGTGAGATGTGCAATGCAATTGTACTACTTAAAATATTTGTCTTATCTTTAAGCGATTTGGCTTTGGCTATGCGTATAGTAGTATTATCTTTTTATAAAAGTACCCGTATAGTAGAGTGACATGGTTATTATCTGATTTCAAAAATTTTCCAAACCACAAACAATTCCCGTACCGAGTTTTATAAATTTTAATTAATTATTTAGTAATTTTAGTCCGATTTCAATAATTTTCAACGTTTTGCTTTTATGTGGCAAGCACAATAACCATCGAGTTTGGTACAAATTGGTAGAACGGTTACCGATATACATATATGTGATCATAAGTGGGCGGTGCCACGCCCATTACCCAAAATTTTATCATAAACGTATTTCTTGGTAAAGAATTGTTGCAAGCATCAATTTTGAATAAATTAGCTTTAATATTTACTGATTTATCGAAGATTTTGTATTTTTCTAAATAACCGTTATATGGGATGTGGGCGTGGTTATTGTCCGATTTTTTAAATATTCGGCCATTTAATATGCTGTACCAAGGCCAACAACTGTGCCAAGTTTGGAAGAAATTGGTGCAGCGGTTACCAAGATATACACATATAACCATAAGTGGGCGTGGCTACGCCCATTTTCCAAAAATTTATAATATTCTTAGTTTTCGTCTAAAAATTGTTGTAAATATCAATTTTGAGTGAATAATCTTCAGTAGTTACTAAAATATCGCAGTTTTCGTATTTCCTAAAATTACCGTTATATGGGATGTGGGCGTGGTTATTGTCCGATTTTTTAAATATTCGGCCATTTAGTATGCTGTACCAAGGCCAACAACTGTGCCAATTTTGGAAGAAATTGGTGCAGCGGTTACCAAGATATACACATATAACCATAAGTGGGCGTGGCTACGCCCATTTTCCAAAAATTTATAATATTCTTATTTTTCGTCTGAAAGTTATTGTAAATACCAATTTTGAGTGAATGATCTTCAGTAGTTACTAAAATATCGCAGTTTTCGTATTTCTGGAAATTACCGTTATATGGGAAGTGGGCGTGGTTACAGTCCTATTTCGCCCATTTTCAATACCAACCTACCTTGGATTAAGGGAAACCTACATACCAAATTTCGTTGAGATATCTCAATTTTTGCTCGAGTTATCGTGTACACGGACAGACGGACAGACGGACAGACGGACAGACGGACAGACGGACAGACGGACGGACAGACAGACATGGCTTAATCAATTTCTTTTTTCATCCTGATCATTTATGTATACATTTGTCTATATCTATCTCGATTCGTTTTGGCTGTTACAAACAACCGTTATGTGAACAAAATTAATATACCCTTGTGCACAAGTGCGCTCGGGTATAAAAACATCAACTCGTGCTCATATACATACCTGTAGTTGTGTATATAACGTATACGCCTCGTAGCACCATACACGTCAGCTTAACCTTCATAGTCTTCGTGTCAAATTTGACCTATTTCAGAAAGAAAATCAAAATTCCCCGGACCTCGAGGGGTGAATACCTTTGATATTTTGTGACTTTTATTCCATTTGGAAACTTAAGCGATACTTATGATCTTGGATTTATATATTTACTATTTTTCTAGTTATAATTTTTTCCACACATAAGATCTTCGGGTCAAATTTGATCCGATATAAACAACCTAGTTTTTTGTATTGTGGATATTTTGCTCAATAATTATATTGACGATTTTTCTGGCTCTTTTGACACCAGTTAATTCGTCTCTTTCCCACTTATTGCTCTTTATAAATGGGTTTATATCGCAAAAATTCGCTGATTATTGATTTGTATGTAAACGCGAAATGTTATCGAATTATATATATTCAAATATTTCTTTCATGTTTACTATAATGTTGTTACGGTAGTAAAGTAAACTACGACAATGTTTTAAAACTTGAGCCATATGTCTTATACGGCTTTCCCACGGGACCCCAATTATGTAGTTCGCTCTCTCATTCGTAATTCGCACTCAAATTACCCTTCGAATCTTGTAATTCGCCGTACAAAATTTTGAGAGCGAATCACCCCATTTGTTGGTAATTAAGATCCAATTACCATGCGAGCTACGAACAAATCACTGCCGTTTCTAATTTTTACCGGAAATTTATCGAAATCAGTTAACAAATCAAAACTAGCACTTTTTAGGAGTACGAAAAGTAGAGTTTATACGTATGTACATCAACAATTTAATACGGAATCTTATAAATATTTATCAATAACTTTCATTTTGCATCAATTTTGTAGAGAAGAAAGAAAAGACAAAACACAGAGACAGAGAACTGTCACATCGAATTAAGAATGTGCCCGTGGGAATGGGGTAACTCGCGATCGTAATTGGGGAAGCGAATAAAGTAATTCAGGGTGCCGTGGGAAAATAGTATTAGAGAAAATAAACGCTAGCAATATTGAGGCCATAGTGAATGAAGTATCAAAGGAGGTCAAAGGAGGAGAAATGTAAAGATAATACAGAATATGCTGAACTATCTGATAATTCAATTGAAAGTTACATTTACTTATAATGGCTAAAAATCAACGCGATTTTTTAGCGTTTTAAAATTTGCACTTTAACCTACTCAAATTTAATTGTTATAAAACTGCATACCAAAAACTTAAAAAATAAATAATAAATACTTTAATTTTGTTTGATGTAATTGCTAAAGGTTGTTGAATTTTTATAATTAGTGTAAGAAATTTGAAATGTGGATTTATGTAGCTGAAAATTTTTTTTTTCACTTTTATTTCAACATATTTTGATTAAAAGAAAAATACTGATAAAAATAAAATATTTCACACAAACAACAAAAAATATAATCGATAATCGCATGAGGCTATTGCCTGAAAATTTTAAAATGTACTTAGCGGCATTGTGCTACTATGATAAACGGCCGAGTAATCATAGCCAACTTATGTCCAGTAGACTGCATCACTGCCCATAAACAGAGCGATACTGATTTTTCACTGGAATTATAAAATCTATGTATTGGAGGATGGTTCCGTGCGCAGAAGTGGAAAACTTTTGACAACGTCCGGATATTTATATCCACGTATCCTCTGGGTAGCAACCAA
>NW_023458560.1:45437984-45465821 GCF_013731165.1 Rhagoletis pomonella
GTATTGTAAATTGTTTGTTGTACAATAAAGTTAATTGTACTACAATTCGGTCATCGTTAGCATTTATTTAACAATCCAGCGATACGAGCCCGAGATATTTGGGTAATCCGGACGAGGGTTCAAGGATAATCGTAACAATATAGTTAATTTTAATTGATTAATTTATTGATTTATTAAGAAATTCAAGCTTATTTTTTTGCAAAATCAAAATTAATATAAGTGCGCTAACTCGAATCGAAACAAAAGCTCTGATCCAGTACTCCATGAACTTACAGGTTTTCACACGAACTTGCAGGAAGTTACAAGGAAAAATGATTCCGTACTCCAAATTCCTCCAAAATCCTGTAAATGAGAGCGATTTTTGAGAGTTGTGTAGAGAATGGAGTTGCAAGATTTACCCGAACTTTTTCTTCTGGTAAAATCATGAAAAGTGAAAAGCGTTCACTGGTTGACGTTTTTACAGGAAAAATGGTTTTTTTGTTCCCGTACTTTTTGTTGTTACTCACTTTTTACTCTCACTTCAGAGAGTAATTTTGCTGTTTGGCATTTTTACAGGATTTTACACGAAAAGTATAGTACAAGTGCGCAAGCCTTAAAGGGTAACTATGGGTCACTCGTGTCTTTTATACCATGTCCCCACCGGAGCTAACAACGTAGTTATGGCTATTGAGTTGGTTATCCCGATAACCCACTTGATTTAGCGTAGTTTCGCCAATATAAAAATGACAGCACTTAACCATTTCACTGAGATGGTTAAAAGCTAACCAACTCGAAACCACGTCGAAAGTCTGATACAACCCTGTGTTTGCCCGCCATCTGTGGGTCATTAGCGTTAAAATGTGAAGAATTCCATGAACGAAAGACACAAGATCACGTAAGAACAAGAGAGTGAAAAAAATCGATTTTTTTTAGCGGGTTCTACGCCATCTTGTTTCACTGGAAAACGAGCGAAAAGTAAACAAAGCAAAGAAAACAACGAAAACCAAAATTAGCCAAAATTGTTGTCAGCCACTTTAAACGCACAATTTTGGTAAAGTGATGCAACAAAATGTTTTAAAATGTGTTGTCATGGTGAATTAACTCTTCTTTACTTGAATAAAAGTGTAAAATAGTGGTGCTTGTGATGTAAACAAACGCTCAGCTGACGAATCCGCTTTCGCAAACTTTTTTCTCAAAACCAGTTACAAATACAACGTCGCGTTCTTACGTGATCTTGTATTTTTCGTTCATGGAAGAATTCGTTCCCTACTAGTGTTTGGATTCCTCTAAAATCAATTAGGTTTACTCCGATTTTTGAAAAAATTTGAAATCTACTCCTCTACTCCGCTTGACTTCAAATCTATTCCGTTTTTTTCATTCATGTTATGCCCCTCTTGGGGCCGTTTTTTGAGTGTTCACCACCGGTTTCAGTAAAAAAATTGAAAAGTAGCCAAATCTCACTGTTAAAAAGTATCTCTTTCATAGGAATGCGTCAATAAATTAACTTCGTTATTTTTTGACGTATGGCTGTACAAACTGGCGGATGCAGAACTTTACTTAAGTTGTTAAAAAATATATGTTAAATGAAATTTATATAAAGTAGAAAAGGTTTGCTTTTTTAAAAATTAAGTGTTAGATACGTTCTACTATATAGAAAATGCTAAAAATTACCTAAATTGTAACATATCCTTATATTGCCTCGCGTTCTTATTTTGCATGAGTAGAAAATATTTTAGTCAAACAGTTAATGTCAGAAACAAAAATAAAAAATTCAATCTAGTACGGAAAATTGGTTTTTGCTCCGATTTTTGCAGTAATTTAGTCCTGAATCGATTTTGGGCCGAACACTGTTCTTTACATTTGTACTGTTTTATAAACCTCAAACCGCAGTGTGGACAGCAATAGTTAGTGATGTGGTTAAGTTCGATTTGAGATGGTTAACTTTTTGGTGGGGACATGGTATTATACGCTACAAAAAGTATTTTAAAGGGCGCTATAAAAACATTTTCTTCTTTTTTTGTCAGAAAAGGGCCCGGTCTCCCTTAGCCTAATAGCAGTTCGTGCTGCGCCAATTCCGCCTGCAATATCCGCAGGCGCCGTGTTCAACAAACGTTAAGCGCCAGTGTAGGTGTGGTTCCAAATGCTCCGATAATTCCTGTTTTACAAGTGTAGCCTTCTCTAGTGAGTTTCAGCAGACAAGGACTCCTTGAAACAAGATAGGCTTAAATCTGATTTCCTAGAGCTAATGAAATAAGGCAACCGACACCTTTCTTACCATTTCCCCAATGTTAGGCTTCTACGACTGCTGCCATTGATCACCCACCTAGTTACCTGGTTCAGGCAATCCTGAACCAGATCAAAAAGGGTGTGTAGAAATCGGCCCTTAACCATCCCCCATCAACCCTTAATCATTTATATAGGCGATCACCCGACAGCCCACTTTTTCCAGTTCCTCTAGAAGGTCGTTTACAATCGAAATCCAGAGCAAGGTAGAGAGAACACCACCTTGCGGAGTGCTCCTATTGACTCTGCGCTGAGTGAATGCGCTCCTCCACTCCGACGCGACAGTTCTTTCACGAAGTAAGCAAAGCCTAAGATAGGCCTAGGACATTCCCACGACAGCCGGTTCTACGTACCGGAATGACTCGGGTTTTACCCGACCAAGGGCTGTTGTTTCGGCGATCTAACCCCGTTTAGGTCGGCGAAGTATCTCAGAAGTTGTTCGTCCATAGGGCTACATTCGCTACGTTTTCTTCTACTCGGGGCTGGCAAAGGGTCAAACCCAGGGCCAGAAACCTACACCTGCTGTGTATGCCAGAGCCGACTACACCACAACTCCACCTCAGTCAAGTGCAATGCTTGCACAACAACATAACACAATAGACCACACCACAACTGCTACAGACCACTGAACAAACACAACCGCACCACCACCCACACGCCGCCGCCAAGAACTCCTGGTTCCTCCTACAATCTGCACGGTATGTCAGACCAGGATATTCCGTAATGTGACATCAGTCAAGTGCAACACCTGCCTTGGCTGGTGCCACTTTAGGGCATGTTCAGGTCTGCGCACCACGCGAGATTGGACGAGGAACTTCGAGGGCCCGTGTTGCGCTGCTCGGTCGCAGAACTCAACTGCGATGCCTCCCGCCACCACCACAGGGCGGCAACCACCTCAGCAGCGCACACAGCCAACTGCGGCACGACCACACAGATCCCTCACACCCCGCATCACCACACGTCTCCCGAACCACATGAAGCTCCTTCAATTTAACTGTAACGGGCTTCAGAGCAAGATCGAGGAGATAACCGTCTTCATAGGAAGGCATGGCATATTGATAGCTGCGGTCCAAGAGACGAAGTTGCACAGCAATTCAACACTGTTGAATTGTGTCGGGTACAACGTGCACCGTCGAGATCGCGAGCGGGATAATGGAGGTGTCTTAGCGTTCATCAAGCACCACACCGTGCAGTATCGTCTTATCGAAACAGACATCGACCGCAGGGATACCACCCTAGAATGTCAGGGCATTGCTATCCGGTCAGGCGATGTTGAGCTCGAAATATTTAACGTTTATATACCCCCTGACACCTATTGCCCGGCAGGATATCACCCAGACATAGGTGCGCTCCTCAGAGGTGAAAACCGTATGGTTGTAGGCGACTTTAATGCGCACCACGATCTTTGGCACTCAAGCCTGTCAAACGATCGTAGGGGAACTGACTTGGCTGAGCAGATAGACGATTCGACATTCTGCACAATGAACGACGACGCACCCACCAGGATTATGGGTAACTGCAGCTGCTCGCCAGACATCACCATAGTCAGCGGTGGTCTGATAAACAGCATAACATGGCGACCTATGCTGACTTTAGCATCAGACCACCTACCCATAGTCATATCGATAGATAAACCAACCGACTTTGCTTCCGCGGAGCACCGAACATATATCAACTTTTCTAAAGCTGATTGGAAAGGCTTCGTGGAATTTTCTGAAAACACCTTCGCTGCTCTCCCCACACCAATCGACGTCCATCTTGGTGAACGTAAGTTCCGCAGGGCTGTCACCGCTGCTGCAGCTCGCTTCGTACCGGCAGGATGTATCACGGACCCACGTCCAAATTTCCCTGCTGAAGCGGCTGTTCTACCCGATGAGCGTGATAGCCTTCGTCCGGACCTTGACGCGACGGGGCTCCATCTGCCTCGGGAGACCAGAACAACAATAGCCCAACTTCGCTCTGGCTACTGCAACAGGCTAAACTCCTACCTGAGTAGGCTAAATGCGGATGTGCCGAATGAATGTCCGGCATGCGGAGAGACCCCTCACGACTCGAAACATCTCTTCGCATGCCCGGAAAACACCACAACCCTAACGGCGTCGTCCCTGTGGACCGACCCCATAGAGGCTGCGCGCTTCTTGAGGCTGCCGTTAGTGGAACTCGACGACAACGACTGAGATATCAACCGATCTGGGCGGGGTTGTTGTAGCCGCTACAACAACAACAACAACATAGGCCTAAGATCCCTAGGGGAAACGTGAGAGCCTTTTCCGCACTTCGGAATGAAGCAACACTACCCTCCAAGGCTTGGCGATGTACCCAGTCCTCACGTAGTCAAAGAGCCAGCAAGTGCTACGCAAGAGCTAAATTAGTTCTCAGGGTAAAGGGGTGTACAAAATACATTAAAAGTATCATATATATTAGAAATGAGAGTCAGAGTACAAGAAATTTGAATACGCTCTTTTTCCCCTTTAATGATGGCTGTTGATGTTACCCCTCATCCACCACCTAAATGTGCCACGCCGGCACCTAAGTGCAAAAGGCTCCTGGGAGCCACTTTGCCCATCTCTGGTCTAGAAAATCGGAGAACTACAGCCTGAAGTACAAAATATCGCAAAGAAGTACATTTGACTGTCCTTCGAAGTACGATGTACAAGAGCGAAAAAAGAAGTACTGTACTTCTGAAAGAAGTACGGTTGGTCACATTAACCATGCTAGACAGTATGCACCGGATCGTGAATACCCCCCTTGTAAATATTTAAAAAACAATTACCATGCATGCATGCACTCAGTTTTGATTGTCAGTGTATGTGAGTAAAGTTGTGTTTTCGTATTCTCCAGCAAAAAATATCCAGTAACTTGCCAGTAACCAAATTTCGGAGAGTAAGCCAAGACTTACTCCCAATGAGAGAAATGTGCAAGAAAGTACGAAAACGCAAAACCAGCAAGAAGTTGCAAGTTTTATGAACAGCTGATTAATTTGTTATTTTATTGAAGCGTATGTTGAAGAAAGTCAGAACAAGAAGAAATATACGTATAGGTCCTGATTTGGTTTCTCCCTGAAATTAAAAAAAAAATTATTATGCTCGAAATGCAACCGTGGACGCCAGCTGGCAGTGAAGCTTGCAAATGTTTGCTAATTCCTGTTCGCGCAAAACTTAGTAAGTTTCTCTCTTTGGGAGAGTAAGGTACCTTATTCTCTGAAATTTGTTACTGGCTAATTCTTACTGGCAGTCGCATAGCGAACACTCATAATTCTTTTGGTAATGCGAATTGCATTAAGCATCATGCCATCAGCTGTTTTTCTTACTAGCAAGTAGTTGCTAAATAGTAAAAATTTATCCAGTAAAAATCCAGTAAAACTTGCAAGTTCAGCTGTCATTTTTGCTCTCTCAATTTCCCCTCTTTTGATAGTTTCTTGGAAGTTTTTGCGTACGAAAACGACATCCAGTAAAAACCAGTAAAATTAGTACTGGATTTTACTGGAAAGTGCGTACGCGAACAGGGCTTAAATCTCACGAGCTGTTACAGTTTTCGGCAAAAACGTGTTTTTGATCCGAAATGGTGGCATACTTATCTTACACCATGCATTATCTTTAGTTTTGCATAAAGAACAAGATTCCATCGCGAAATTGTATTTAAATAAAATCTTAAAAATGATATACATACATACATACGTCGCCTTGGTAAAAGATTGTCGTAAGCGTCATTTTGACGATTCTTAGTTCTAGTTGCAGTTATATATTTTTAAATCAGGTCTTTCGATTGGTGTTATCAGTTTTCGGATATCTCCTTTAGTTTCCGAGATATTGAGTAAAAAGTGTCGGTTATTTGGTAGAAATTTTGATCACATTTTGTCGTATTTCATACAAAGTGGCTGCCAAATTGTGGACAAGTGAAGCTTACGACAAAATTTTACTAAAGAAAATCCTTCATAAACGCAAAACTAATTAACAATAAGCATTAACCCTGGACGTGCTCGTTAGTCGATTCGACTAACAAAAATCGTGTTTCGCTTCGTACCTCTCTCTGAAGTCATTTACCATTTTGTTTATTATATGTAACAGAGAAAATAATATGTATTTAATATTTTGTTTATGTGTTTGAAAAACTATAAAGAACTAAAATTCATAAAATGTATTTTCGTTTTTAACTCTTTTATGTTTGTTATTTCAATTCAAAGTTGGTGTTAGTCGTTTCGACTAACAAGCCCGCAGACAGGGTCAAAAGAGCGAAGCACTTCCAGGGTTAAAAATTAAATAATTTAAGAATTTTGTGAACTAGTAACATTTTCAGAGACTTTGGTGAAAATCTATCTTCGCGTTATTGAGAAATTGCAATCCAAACTTCAATCGCGATTTCCCACAACGCGCCGAAATTAACATACGACAATCTCTTACCCAGGCGACGAATATGTACTAACAATAAAAGTAAAAACATAAACTCGTGCTCATATACATACCCGTAGTTGTGTATATAACGTATACGCCTCGTAGCACCATACACGTCAGCTTAACCTTCATAGAGTCTTCGTGTCAAATTTGACCCATTTCAGAAAGAAAATCAAAATTCCCCGGACCGCGAGGGGTGACTACCTTAGATATTTTGTGACTTTTATTCCATTTGGAAACTTAAGCGATACTTATGATCTTGGATTTATATATTTACTATTTTTCTAGTTATAATTTTTTCCACACATAAGATCTTCGGGTCAAATTTGATCTGATATAAACAACCTAGTTTTTTGTATTGTGGAGTGTAATATTTTGCTCAATAATTATATTGACGATTTTTCTGGCTCTTTTGACACCAGTTAATTCGTCTCTTTCACACTTATTGCTCTTTATAAATGGGTTTATATCGGGAAATTCGCTGATTATTGATTTGTATGTAAACGCGAAATGTTATCGAATTATATATATTCAAATATTTCTTTCATGTTTACTATAATGTTGTTACGGTAGTAAAGTAAACTACGACAATGTTTTAAAACTTGAGCCATATGTCTTATACGGCTTTCCCACGGGACCCCAATTATGTAGTTCGCTCTCTCATTCGTAATTCGCACTCAAATTACCCTTCGAATTTTGTAATTCGCCGTACAAAATTTTGAGAGCGAGATAACCCCATTTGTTGGTAATTAAGATCCAATTACCATGCGAGCTACGAACAAATCGCTGCCGTTTCTAATTTTTATCGGAAATTTATCGAAACCAGTTAACAAATCAAACTGGCACTTTTTCGGAGTACGAAAAGTAAAGTTTATACGTGTGTACATCAACAATTCAATACGGAATCTTATAAATATTTATCGATAACTTACATTTTGCATCAATCATGTAGAGAAGAAAGAAAAGACAAAACACAGAGACAGAGAACTCTCACATCGAATTAAGAATGTGCCCGTGAGAATGGGGTAACTCGCGATCGTAATTGGGGAAGCGAATAAAGTAATTCAGGGTGCCGTGGGAAAATAGTATTAGAGAAAATAAAGGCTAGCAAAATTGAGGCCATAGTGAATGAAGTATCAAAGGAGGTCAAAGGAGGAGAAATGTAAAGATAATACAGAATATGCTGAACTATCTGATAATTCAATTGAAAGTTACATTTGCTTATAATGGCTAAAAATCAACGCAATTTTTTAGCGTTTTAAAATTTGCGTACTCAAATTTAATTGTTATAAAACTGCATACCAAAAACTTAAAAAATAAATAATAAATACTTTAAAAATTTTTGATGTAATTGCTAAAGGTTGTTGAATTTTTATAATTAGTGTAAGAAATTTGAAATGTGGATTTATGTAGCGCTGATTATGTAATGTGCTAGACTTTTATAAAAAATTATAAATATTAAATAAACAACAGAAAATTATCAAAACTGGTCAAAATGTCACTTAACTTAATCAGCTAACAACAAGGGTATATGTACATTAGGGTGGTCCAAAAACAGTAATCGCGGAATTGTAATGCTCTCACCCCCTAGGATTGTTCTATATCGAAAAAAGTATACCCCTATGTTTTTATTTTGAAATCAAAAAATATTTAGAGATCGCTCAAGGCGCTCAAAGTTTCCCATGTACTTTTATATGTGTAAAATAAATTTTTTCGTAGAAATGGTATAGAATTCTTGAAAGTCAATATTTTTCGATCGAAAAACTCTGGTTCTCTTCAGGAGGCTTTCAATAAAAATACCCAATTGTTTATTTAGCCATTTTTTAATACTAACGATTTTTTATTGGTCGCCCCTTGCATTTTTCTGAGTTATTACTAAAATTTATAGTTGCAATGAAAAAATTATTAAATAAACAATAGGGTATTATTATTGGGAATCTCCTGCAGTTAAACAGAGTTTTCTGGTAGAGAAATACTGATTTTGAAGTATTATATACCATTTCTACGAAAAGTTGTTTTTTCCCCATATAAAATACATGGAAAACTTTGGGCGCTTTGAGCGACCTCTAAATATCTTTTAATTTCAAAATAAAAAAAAGGGTATATTTTTTTCGGTATAGAATAATCCTAGGGGGTGAGAGCATAAAAATTCCGACTTTACTTTTTCACATGCATTTTTGGACCACCCTGGTATACATACGTTACTTTCTTCATGTATATAACAATTTAAGAATGAATTTCGAGTATTCCAATAGAGTAAAAAGTGAATATTAGTTCCTCAAATCAAAGTCATCTTTTACTCAATGTAATTTTTTCAATTGGTGGCGTACTAGTTTTATTACACCAGATTCGTTCGTTTCGGCATGAAGCACATTTTCACCGTTTAGTTAGATATTTCGAAGTATCCTAAATTACTACAATTAAAATATCGTAAAATTTCAAAAATTACAAAATAGCTTCAACAGATATTCTGCATGCTGCCATTTTGTTTTTAATTTGGTGGCACACTTTTGAAACTTCACGGATATATTGTAATTGATGCCAACTTCCATTGCCTCTAATACGAACATTCTATTTGAAGACTTTCCAAAGTTACCAAACAAAAACAATTACGATTTTTTCAAGTGAAAATGAAAAAAATAGTAATTTCGGTACTCTTTTGCTTAAAAAAAAAAACATTTCAAGGCTAAAATTACTTCAATACTTGATTTATTTTTTATTGTACTTGTTTGTGAAGCTCAACGTTTTTTTCTGGCGAGAGAAGGGAGTGACACTAAAAAACAAGTAAGAAAGTTTAAGTTCGGGCGGAGCCGAACATTAAATACCCGGCGCAAATATTAAATATATGTTTTCCACCTTCCCGAAAGCTACCGCTACATCGTAATCCGGGGTTTATCAATTTTGAGTAAACCAGCGTCCTTAAATTTCGAAATATTGAAGTTTCAAGCATTTTTAAAATTTACCGTTATATGAAAAGCGGTAATTTTAGTCCGATTTCAATAATTTTCAGCGTTTTGCTTATATTTGGCAAGCACAATAATCATACCGAGTTTGGTACAAATTGGTTGAACGGTTACCGAGATACATATATGTGATCATAAGTGGGCGGTGCCACGCCCATTTTAAAAAACTTTTATCATAAACGTATTTCTTGGTAAAGAATTGCTGCAAGCGTCAATTTAGAATAAATTAGCCTTAATATTTACTGATTTATCGAGGATTTCGTATTTTTCTAAATTACCGTTATATGGAATGTGGGCGTGGTTATTGTCCGATTTTAAAAAATTTCAGCCAGTTGGTATGATGTACCAAAGCCAACAACTGTGCCAAGTTTGGAAGAAATCGGTGCTGCGGTTGCCAAGATATACACATGTAACCATAAGTGGGCGTGGCTAGGCCCATTTTTCAAAAATTTATAATATTCTTATTTTTCGTCTAAAACTTATTGTAATAATCAATTTTGAGTGAATTATCTTCAGTATTTACTAAAATATCGCAGTTTTCGTATTTCTGAAAATTACCGTTATATGGGAGGTAGGCGTGGTTATTGTCCGATTTTGCCCATTTTCAATACCATCCGTCCTACGCCCGAAAGAAGTATACGTACCAAGTTTCGTTACGATATCTTAATTTTTACTCGAGTTATCGTGTGCACAGACGGACAGACGGACGGACGGACGGACGGACGGACGGACGGACGGACAGACAGTCACCGCTTAATCGATTTCTCTTTTTATCCTGATCATTTATGTATACATTTGTCTATATCTATCTCGATTCGTTTTGCCTGTTACAAACAACCGTTATGTGAACAAAGTTATAATACCCTTGTGCACAAGTGCGCTCGGGTATAAAAAACAACTCGTGAGATTTGCTCATGTATGAAAGACAAATAAGTGATTAAAACATTTTGTGTTTTTTGTTTTCGTTTTTTTTTTAATCTTAAATCAATTTTACTTATCATAATATTAAATTTTCTTTTGTTTTCTTTACATTTTAAAAATTCTCATAATTTTTAATATTGTATTTATGTATATAGCATATAATTTTTTTTTTATAATATGTATGTATTTATGTAATGTATGTATGTATGTATAAGTATGTGTGCAATTATATGCATATATCTACCATGTATATATGTATATAAGTATATAATTATGTATGTTGTATGTATGTATGTTTATTATATAATCATAAAAAATGAGTATGTCATCTACATGGATGTACATATGTTTGTGTGTACATACATATGTACTAGTACATATGTATTTATAGAGCATAGATGTGTACATTAAAATAAATTTTATCATACTCAAATTAAAAACAACTCAATTTTAGAACTACATTTTATAGACAGTCCTGTTAGTTATGTATACAAATTTGAAATAATTATGTATTTATCATAGTTTTGCTTTTCCTTGCGCTTAGTTGTTTGTTGCTCTTTTCCTCTTCTTTATTTTTTTCCATTATCATTTTTTATTTTTACTTATTGAAGAACATTTGCAGCATTTACATAGTCTGCTGTTTTATACTCTATGTTTTTTTATTAGCGCCTCAACGTTCACCAATCATTAATTCAATTGCATTATTCCATTCAACATTCTGCGGCATATTTAGCTGAGCTTATTTGCGTAATGCATTTATTTGTTGTGTTTTTTTTTTGTTGTTTATCAATATTAATCTTAATTTAACTACTATTTGTTATTTATTTTTTATGTTTTTCCTTTACGCATTTGCATGTATGTATGTGTGTATGTAGGTCTGTTTTATTATTAAATAATTTATAATTACGACAGCAGCATTATTTCATTTAATTTTTATTAATTTTAATTGGTTTATAGCTACTTAATATGTACGGGTGTGTATTTTTTTATTATGGATTTTTGTAGTTTGATTTTTTTGTTGTTTTTTTACTTCACTTAAAACTTTCAGTTTAAAGTTAATATTGCAAGCCATTCTGCTATGAAATTGTATCCATATTTTTATTATTTTCACACTTCGTATATGTGTGCATGGTTTGTTTTTTTATTTTTTATTAAATATTCAAAAGTTTGCTAATATAAAATTTCGCTTGCAATACAAATTTTTTATTGCAACATCAACTCGTATCAAGTAAACGGTAAATACAAAGTTTTTCAGGATTATTACCTGTATATTTCAGTATGTTTATTGGTAAATTGCTCATAACTGTAAGGCAGAGGCGGCCGAAATGGAAAAATGCGGTATGTTATGTACACCCACTAGAAAAAGTTTCCGTACACACATTTTTTTCATAACAAAAATGTTCGCTAATTTTTAAATAAATGCAGCGTATTCTATAATATAAGCTATTAAAATACATATAAATTTCAAACTTTGTAAAAAATTTAGGAACATGTGCTAAATTTTCAGCAAAATTTCAAACTTTTTTTTAATCAGATTTTTAAAAAACTTGTTTATTATGCACTTTTATAACGCATACAATTTTAGTGCAAAAATGCCGGTTTGAAGTTGATTTTTGATATTTGTTTTGTCACGCATTTTCTTCCATACAAAGTATGTATTTTATAAATTAACAAGCAGTTTTTTATTAAAAATATTAGAAATGTGTATTGCGAAAAAAATTCTGTACGGAAACTTTTTCTAGTGAGTGTATGTATTTGAGAAAATATGTAAAAAAAAAACCCAAGCTGGGTAAAAAAAAAGCATGTCTTAAGCAGGGATCACACGATTTGTACATTTTAGCACTCACAGAGTGATATTGTCTAGAAATTTTCATCGAAAATGAGTTCAGCTCAAGAAAACATTTCCAAACAACACCACTCTGTGTCTGCCAAAATGTACAAATCTGAACAAATCGTGCGATCGCTGCTTAAGAAATGTTACAGAAATGGCATCCTTCTTATTAAGACTTCGCAAACAAAACAACACTAACATCGCGCAACACTGCTGCTGGCCAAAGCAGCCAAATATTTTCATATTAGTATAATTAATAATAAAAATTAAAATTTTTATTTCTTTGTTTTTGCTACTTTTTTGTCTAAGCAAGGATTTTTCTCTTAAAAAAAAAGAACAACATCGAACCCAAGGAAAGGCTTGATAGAATATGTAAATTCTGTTGCTACTCTGCACTATCAGTTACAAATCGTTGAGAAGTGGTTTACTAAATTCCGTTATGGTCGCGCCAATACTTGGGATGCAGTATGCTCAGCGAGTTCTGAAGGCGTCATCATGAATAAGGTGGAAGTTGCTGTAGGCATCTCAACTGAGCGGGAAGGTACAAAACATTTTTCATAAACATTTGGACATGAAAAAGTTATTCGCATAAGCGCAATCGTGTTTCCACTCCCAAGGGTCTGTTTGGCGATGTTCAACTGGAATCCGAAAGTTTTTCCACCGTTTCGTAGCCATAGCCGAAACATGGTTCCATCACAATACACCAGAGACCAAGAAATGGTCAAAGAAGGGAACTTTTCCTTGGCGTAAGGAAAACTTTATTACAAAGCCGAAATATACAGTCAGCGTAAAAAATATGCGTACCCTAACGTTTTGGCGATTTTATTATATGGGCGTTTCCATCGGAAAGTCTACCGCGAAAAAAAATAAAAGTCGTGGTCTTTTACAATATATACTGCTTATGTGGGCAGAAACGTTTTGTGTGATCTCGCTAGGTGGCGCCAAGGGTCGAGGTATTTTGAAAAACCGTATTAATGGTCCGATTTGGTTCAGATATGTATTTGAAAAATAATAAGTTATAGATTTCCAAAGAAATTTACCTTGAATTGGCGCTGAAGTCAAAATATAAAGTATATTCGACATAACATTCATGTTTCATTTGCGTTAAAAATTCGTTTAAAAGCAATCGCAACAAAAATATAATGATGGAAAAAAATTTCCCGTACGACATGTCCCGTGCAGTGGTGCCGTTGTGGGGCTAAGAGGGCAATTTGACACTGTTTAAGCGCCTATACCCTTTGACCCGACTTTTTGAAAATTTTGATTTTTTGACCCTTTTCCAGAATTATGTGCGACGTTTGCCCCTTTTCAGAGATTTTTTAGGAAATGTTAACAGCGCTATGCTATTAAAAAAATTTTCCTCCTGTAAGTACGAAAAAATACATAACTAAAAACTTTTAAAGGAAATGCAACTCTTCTCCTTGCAGCAACTAGATTTACATATGTGTATGTTCGCAACCCTGTTTTGTGCAAAGCTTGCCCCGCTATTTTCTTTATAAATTCAACAAATTTATTCTTTTAATAGTAAAGAAAAGAAAAAATTATATGGTGGCCCTTTTTTTCGTCAATGACCCCTTTTTTGCGACTTTCTGAAAATTTTCAACGGCAACACTGGTCCCGTGCGGCAGTGATTAAAATTAAATTAAAAAAAGGTATAAATAATTTTTGGGTAAAGTCAAAACCATTTTTAGGAGACATCAATGCATACCATTTTGAAACTAGTCACATTAAAATATTGCCTCAGGTTTCGCTGAAATCGGTGTTTGAATTGTTGGCCGCGAAAACCACTACTGTTATGTCCCGTCTGAAATTATCTTGAAAACGAAAAATTGGCCAAAATCAACTTTATCACCAATTATAGGGCTAATTAAGAGCTATAATTTAAGCCTACTGTCAAGATAAAAAAAAGTTTTAGATTACGTATTTTATCAGTTTGAATGTGTTCGATGGTCACGTGCGACATAATGGAAATGCCCATATTTATTTTCCATACCTATCAGATGTGGCCCCTTCAATGTTCCAATATCTCAAAAACCCCAGCCTCCAGAACCAAAAATTTAAAATCGGTCTGAGAGACCGAGAAATCGGAATGTGTCGCAAAAAATTAAAGTAGTCCGGAAAGTTTAAAATGACCTTTAATAATAAAATTTTTTATTTTTTTGTTTCTTAAAAAACATTTGAAATATTATTTTCTGTTCTGCCGACTATTTTTTAAAGGATTTACATAACAGCCTCTCTGTTTCAGAACACTTTCTTTCAAAAATTTGTATGCAATCAAAATAAGTCGAATGCCCACAAGATTTTCTAATGCTCAATAGTTATGGCAAAAAAAATTTAAGCATCGGGTAATTGATCAAATAAATGATCAATCGAAAGCATCAACATAAACTTTTTATTTTGACCAATTTTTTTTGTTAATATGTCACTTTTTGCAATATGCATAAATCCTATCAAAAGGATACCGCTAAGATATGTCTATAGTATATGTATTCCGAGAATGCCAGCGATTTCCAACTATTAAAATTATATGTAATATTATGTAGCGTTTAGAGTGGTCATTTTGATGGCTGTAAATATTTCTCCATAGGTGGTTAGAGCGGCAATATTCGATGATTGAGTTTTGGATTCATGCGTTATTGCTTAATATTTAATGGTTTGTTGTGATGATTTGTTTTCGATTATTTTGACAATTAAGTTGTTAATCATCATCGCATGATCCTCATTAAAATACACTGTTTTGTTGAAAATGATTTTCCTAATACCTCTAGCTCTAAAAGCGCATCTAGTTTTTTTTTTTTTTGTAAATCAAGATACAAATGCCAGCAGAGTAGCTTTCAGATTAAATCCCTTTTGGAACGCCAGCGTTCGTGCAGGATTACAGTATACTTAAATGATATTAAATTTCCACAGTTAAAATTGAAATATAAAATCTACATATAACTACAGGATTCACCTCAAATCATAGTTTTATTCTAACCTCAAACAACACTGCCTGTTTAAATGCAATAAAAATCAAATACGATCCACGGTTGTCAGGGTTCTTGGAATTAATGAGTTTAACTCTGTTTTGCATTCTACTTGAAGGAATAAATTCTGACTGACTACACTACAAGCACAAATAACCGTTTTAATCTTTAATATGCGTCCTTTTTTCTCCATTCTTTAAAAAAAAATAAAACATTTTTATAAAGTTTTTAATTATTTTTAAAAATAATTGAATTTAAATGACCTCCACGCTCAGTGACGCCTGTGCGATTTCTTATCAAAAGGTTATTCATTACTGCCTGGGAAGCATGGGATTGCCTCAACTATCGTAAAAATCTGGCACAGTGAAGTCAGGCCACCTTGAGGGCTAACGAAATGTGGAGTTTCTTGAAATCAGCTGGTTGGGGAATTTACGCTGTAATTCTGCCATAACAGGGCTGGCTGTATGAAAAGGTGCGTCGCTTAGAGTTGGCGTGGTTCAGAAAAAAAAAGACTCTTTTAACAATATTAAGTAACGCTCTCCACGTGCCCCTATATTCTCTTTGGACGAATACTACGGACTCCAACGCGTGAATGTGACGCACAATCCCAATATTCATCGCAATGTTCCAATCCTCCATTTTCGTTAAATTTTAAGATCAAAATGTATAATAGAAATAAAATGGAACAGATTTGCTACACAGAAAAAAAATTATTGCGTTTTTTTTGGTAGCACCTTTCAATAGCCACACTGTACATAGAGTCGGCGTCAAAAATATGAATACCCAGACGTTTCTTTATTTATATTTTCCATACCAAATGTTTCTTATTTTTTATAAAAGTATATTTAGTTCAACAGCAAAAACCAGCAGAATCAATTTTATCAATTTCATATATTAACTCGGGAAAATTCAAGAGCTACCAAAAAATGTGTCATCAAAATTTTCAACATTTCAATTCCATTTCTTAGACAAATTCTTGGTATGCAGTTTTGTAGCCCATTAAATTTTAATATAATTTTCAGCATTTCAATTCAAATTTAGTATAATAAGCCGAAACTTTTCAAGTCTATAAAAATTACCGTTGATTTTTGAGAATTTTTTTTTGTCGAGGGTGTTGCGCATTTTCTTCCATATAAAAATAGACTTTGTTCGTGCGTTATATGGAAGATAATGCAAAACACCCTTGAGAAAAAAATTCTCAAAAATCAACGGTAATTTTTAGAGACTTGAAAGTTTCGGCTTATTATACTAAATTTGAATTGAAAAGCTGAAAATTTTGATGGACATTTTTTTGGTATTTCTTGAATTTTTCCCCGAGTTCTATATGAAAATAAAAAAATCGGTTCTACTTGTTTTGTTTTGTAGAATGAATTATATTTTTATAACCAAAAATTGGCATGGAAAATATAAAAGAAGAAAATTGTCAAAATATCAGGGTATTCATATTTTTGACGCTGACTGTATGTATGTATGTACTTTCATAATTGGATTGTTAACAAATAGCCACAAAAGGAAAAAGGATCTAAGTGCTGGACAATTTCAACAGTTAAAAAGTTTCAAATATGTAAATAAATAGTATAATTAATTTTTTCTCCATCAAATGAACCATGTTTATGCTTTGAAGTCGCCTTTTGTTTACTGTATTTTTTAATTTCATTAACATTTTTTGTTCTGCTTATTTTCTTAAGACTATTGAGTTGTCTGACATATACATACATATTTTAAATTTAATTTTGTTTAAACTTCCGGCTACGTTTTTGTTATATTTCTATTAACTGTTGATTCTATTTTATTTCGGTTGAATGCTTTTTCTTACATGTTTTTTAATTTGTGCAAAAGTGATGATTCGTTTTTTTTTGTTATTTTAACTCCAATTGCCATTTTTACCGCTAATTCTTCAAAATACTTATGTATATTGTTATAGGAAATTGAAAAAGAAAAAAAAACAAATAAAAAACTGTAACATGTGAAAGCACAATGAAATTTCGTAAGCTCGAGAGGCGCTTCACTCTTTGCCTAAAGCTTTTAAAATAAGTTTGAAACCGTAACGGATGCAAAGCCTTTTTAAGCTCTTTCTGATCAACAAAAAATTGAAGAATTCAGAACGAAAGGAGCTTACATCAGTGTTCGAGTAAAGATATTTAAAAATATTGCAAATCAGTAACAAAAATGTACGAAAGTGTTCTTTAGTGAAGGCTTATAATGTACTACACGCTAACAACTTTTTTTTTGTTTCTTTTGAAAGCACTCACTAAAAAAATTTTAACCACTTATACAGTGTGTTTCACAAAACAGATTCGCCTCGCTAAAAAAATTTTTAACCAATTACAAATCAATGCAAACCCAGCATTTAACAAGTTTCGCATTTCACTCGCATGCAATATCATTTGGTCCGCTTGGAAGTGTAAAAAGTATGCGATTATGTATTTTTTAGGGGAAGAAATGCTTATTCGGAAGATTTCCCTACCAGCTTATCACCAGGCGTTTAACCCTCCTTCAGTTTTTTCGATTCAATTAGTACCTTCCACTTTTTAATACTTTTTCCAATACGTATTGTATGTATGCATTTATGCATTTACTTAAAACAGCAATATTGTGATTTTTATCTTGCGCTAACTTCTTTTTAAAGAGCGTTTTTTTTTCAATGAATTGTATTATATACATATTATTTTTTAATTTGTTTCCTACTTTGAATGACTGCTACGTTTTTCTTACACACTGTCTACATGTCTATACAGTTAGGTGCATAAAAATAGCAGTTCATATATATGTATATGTATATGTATGTAACTAAAAAGTTTTGTGGGTAAAAAAGTTGTTTTAAAGGCAATAAAGCTTTTACAAAATTAAAGCGCTTGTTTTTCAATGTTGAATCTTTATAAAGTCTGACTTTATTATGTAAATGTTTACACTCTCCAATGTAGTATGCACATTAGATAGTACCAAAAAAAAAAGTTCGCTGTACAACGCTGAGTATAAAGTATTTTTGCGAGGCAATTTCGAATTTTTTGATCGTACCTTTTTAATTTTTTTCGTGACATTTATATTCGGCATCTAAAAAATATACTTAGCGAAAATTTAATGACATTTGGTGATCTTTAATTTTGTGACCTTAGCGTGGAAACTTGGAGTGATAAGAACTGAGATATGCTGGGTAAGTACTAGAACGTGGTACTTGAAGTTAATAAACTTTGGAACAGAAAAAATTCGCTCCCCCTTTAAGATCCGACTGTAAATGCCGAAAATATGGCGGGAAATTGAAAAAGGCGACCCCTACGTTCGACAAAAAATATGTATTTTTATTTTGGAATTGCCTTGTAAAAATACCCTAGACTTCGGGGTGTACGGTGAACTAGTTTTTTCTAGCACATGCTGCTATTTGCATTAACACAACTGTAACTAGATGCGAAATTTGAAATTAATGATTTTTTACACTCTGTGTTATACTCTTAACATTTTTGGCATACAAAATCTTTCGCTTTTTTATTTTTGAATTTTTGATTTCATGTTTTATTATAAGGACGAGGCATTGCCGTTAAGGGTTTAGTGTTAAGTAATTTATGGATGAATTTCGCTACCGAGTTTGTATTTATTTGCATAGGACGGGCAGGGAAGTGTGGCGGAGATTTATTACACAAATGAAAGTGAGCTTTACACACTAGTTATTAGTTTATGTAGTTTGTTTAATTTTTGTATGCAGTTCACTTATTTTTTTTAATTTACTTTTATTTTTCTACTGACTTAAAAGTTATTTCTACTCGCTTTTTATTGTTGTGTAAATAAAAAAAAAAAATTACGAATGATATACTCAAAGGAATATGTGGAGTGCGTTAAAAAATTAAAGTGAAATTATTTTTTACGTCAATTGGAGGCAAAGTTTATGCGCTCTAATAGGAGCTTTTCGTCTTAGATTACTTACATACCTCGCAATAAATATAAAATTTCAAACAAATTCTGCTTTTTTAATGTATGGAAACTCTATTCCTGCGCTCGAAAAGTAATCTAGGAAACCTATCAGGCCTTTAAATGACGCAAAATTTAAGTCGTTGGCAGATTCGTGTTAAATCTAAATGCAAGCTAATTAAAGGCTGGTTTTTACTATGTCGTATTTTGAAAACAAATTTTGTCAACATATTGTGACACAACTTTATGTCCTTTTCCCACACCTTCAACGAACGCCATGGGCCAAAAACGGACAGATAGCTAATTAAGCAACACATGCAAATGACTGAAGACCTATTCTGGTCGAAATCATTAAATAAACCGTCTTTAAGTTCCATTTGACAATGTGTTTTCATTCATTTGACATAGTGAAAACCAGCCTTAAGCAAATTCTGGTCAATTCTAGCCAAAGATCATTAAACCTCACACAAAATTCATAAAAAAAAATATGAAAAGCTACATACAATCGATAGCCTTATGCCGAATTTTC
Source organism: Rhagoletis pomonella (assembly GCF_013731165.1). Classification (NCBI taxonomy): domain Eukaryota; kingdom Metazoa; phylum Arthropoda; class Insecta; order Diptera; family Tephritidae; genus Rhagoletis; species Rhagoletis pomonella. Next base: position 45,457,751 of record NW_023458560.1, read on the forward strand.
ACTCGACATTTAAATAAAATCAATTTGCATGGAAAAGTTGGGCATTAATAAATAACATAAATAAACTGTTTTGGAATTTTTTAAATGTCTAAATTCATTTTAATGCCTGGTGTAAACTCGGTATTAATGAGTATTTTTATTAACGTAATGACACGGATTTTTTTTAAGTCCGTAATTTCCCATTGAAATTTGTATAATTTAATACCCATTGGAAATCCGTCGTTATTCCCTGGAAGATGAGGCAGGTAAGCAGAAGCTTCCAGAATGCTAATAGAGTTTGCTTTACATTTGTAAACCAATTTCTGTGAATTGAGTTTGAATATCGCTTGAAGCGTTAAGGCATTTTTGATTCTTTTTGGTAAAAAAAAATTTAATTTGCAAGATTTTTTCTTTAAAATCATTAAGCGGACTCCGTTATAGTCATTGGTGTTGGAGCTCGCCAATATTTTCATGCGAATTTTGACAGTTCGGTAAAAGTTTCGTGGTATTCGAAACCTCCCGAAGATCAGTTGATTATCTCAATTGAAAAGTGGTTATTTTGGAGGTTTATGCAAGAATTTTAAATATGTTGCTTTCATATAATATAATCGAAAAAGTGATAGCAAAAGGTAGCGTTCAAATGTGATTGAAAAAACTTAACGATTTTTTATTGAAAAATATCGATAAATTAATGTTTGCCTTCTCTTACCGCAATGCTCGAAATTTGAAATCAAAAGGTGAGCCAGCCAGCAGAGAAACGTAAATTTTGCGGACAGTGCGGTCTCGTACAATATTCTGTATACGGAAACGAACAGAAAACGACTATAATTTTCATTCACTTTCGTATGCGGAAACCGTTTGAAAATGATGTTATTTGAAAGCAATAATTGTATTTTATTTGTGCAAGCTGAATATTTGGAGCCTAGTATTTGTTGGCTTTCTGAAGGTGCCGGGTTCGAATGCCGTTAGGCACATTCTTAATTTTTTTCGAACCATGAAAAAGCATCTGTGAAGTGCAGAAGGAAAGCGTATGAACTAAAACTTCAATCACAAAACCTGTAAAAGCGTATCGGTTTCAAAGCAATTTTCGGTACTTTGTCTGTACAGACATTTTCACCGTAAACTTTAATGAGAAAACCGATCGTTAAAGTATCCGAAAATGGAATCGGTAAACGGACGAAAATCCGCATTTCATCTAATTTTTTTCCTTTTTCGTATCCATTTTCGGATTTTTCGCTGGCTGGGTAGCGCTTAAATGTGCTCGAAATTTTTTTTAGATTTTTTAATTGAAAAATATCGATAAATTCCTAATTGCCTTTCTTATAACGCCATGCTCCAAAAAGTGATTCCAACAAGTATTGCTAAATTGATTCGAAGAAAATTTAGCCCGAGTATAACGATTATTTTTTTATCGAAAATACATCGATAAATTCTTAATTTAGCCCAAGTCTAACATAATTGTAATTTTGTATCGAAAAAATATTGATAAATTATATTTGCCTTCTCATAACACTTTGCTTGGAAAAGTGAAATCAAAAAGTATTGATTAATTGTGATCGAAATAATTTGAGGTCAAACCTACTTTTTATCGATAAATTCTTAATAGTGCTTATATGAGGCCGCGAGAGCAGAGGTAGCCTAACACTTAACTAAAAGTAGTTTCAAAGCCTCAAGCTCAATCAAAATTGTTGAATATAATTGTTATAAGGCCATAAAATAACAAAAACAAATACTGTCTAAAGTGATAAATTTTTCACTTTGTAGCGTTGTACCATAAAATTAAGGAATAAGGGACTTTTATTTTCAAATGTATCTTATTTGAAACTATTTTCAGTAGTAAGTATAAAAAAAGGGTTGGGCCACTTCTGCTCTCACGGCCTCATACAGTGGTATGGTCGAGAATCTCAAGCAAAAGATTTTTTTTTTATTAATTATTTTTTTATTAATTTTTAATTATTAACTATTAATTTTTTTAATTTTAAGTTCAAAACGTACGATTATTTTTTATCGAAAAATATATCATACATATCTTATACATAGGTGATATCAAAAGTAAAATAAAAAAGAAGTGCTTAAACAAATGCCAAAACTAACGGTCATTTTTTATAGAAAAAAGATATCGATAACATCCAAATGGCTATCTTATCAATGAAATCAAAATTAGTGATCAAATGTGTTCGAAAAAATGTAACACCAAAAGTAACGACAATTATTATCAAATATTATGGATAAACAAATCAAATTTGATCTAAATAATGGGGCGTAGTATTTTCGGGTGCAACCAAAAAATCCGATCGATTAGTTTTGAATATAAATAAAATGTCGATCAAATATGATTGAGATTGTAAAAACTGCAAAAACGGTGAAATGTAATTGAAATGATTGTAAAAAATGTATCAAATAGTATGTATGAAAAATAAACATTTTAAAATAACAATGTACCTAAACCACAATCTAAATAATTGTAAAAAATATCTGAAATATGATTGAAGAAAAACATTAATTAAAGATAAAGAAATCGATGTACTGATAATCGAAATAATTATAAAACAATATGATCGAATAATTAGAAATTTAATTATTCCACGTTCACACGACAGTCGCGTCTACGTACAATTGTATGTAACTGGAATTAAGCAGATTTACTATAGGGGTATTCTCGAAGTCTTGCAAAGCTGTCCCATGGGAAAAGCAGTTTTACGGTGTATTCGAGCTGCAATTAATGCGGCAGTGCTACTTTTTATGAAAGAGCACCACGTTCTACGCGAAAATTTGGTGACTTTGCCTACATCAAGCGTTCGAGGAACAAAATTTTGACAATCAATTGCTCATCATTGGCAAATCAAAAGCAACAACAAAAAATGTTTCACTTCGCAATTTTCGCAGCATTTCAGAAGATTTTCACTTGAGCATCAGCAACATATCATCAAGAAAGCAACAAGGCGGTAATTAATACGTAGCTCGCACACACCTGCAAACCATACCATGCTAAGAAGTCATTATAGACTTAGTAAGACTTAGCATAGTATGGTTTGGAGCCGTCGATATGTACCTTGTGCCTAAAACGATGATCCCGCTTCAATCGTTTATATTGTTATCAGGAAACTTAAAAAATATAACAAATTATAGAAGGCATTAAACATTTTTCAACACTTTCATTTTTGACGTTCGTGTATAACTGGAAAATCCTTAAAGTGCGGTTAGACGTGGCAATGCAAGCGCCTTTTGCCGTCAAAATGTGAAAGCGAAAATCTAGTCGGCCATGTAAACACCCAAATGGAAAAAAATATCAAAAACACTTGGGTTTAATTCATTCTCTGATATGAAGTATGCATTTAAGTATTAATGCACTGGACATTTTGTGGCTGATTTGTCCACATTCTAGCATTTTTAGAACATTTTTAGGTCATCAATTTTGTTGAGCATCAAAATACGTGGTAAAATATAGTTGAAAGTGGAATTTTTTGCATTCAGACAAACAGATAAATAGTAATATCAGAAAGTTCGATTTTCGGAATTCAAAAGCTGCTCTCGAAGTGACTTTACATGCAAGCTCTAACTGATCTTGTAATCAACAAAGAGCTAAACGGAAATGCATTCCACAAACCAAGCCAATGAACAACCCGCCACGGCGAATAAAAACAAAAAACGATGCAAACATTTATATTTGTAAGCTACATGTATGTATATTATATATTTATTCATATACTTAATATATTCATGTGTTGAGTATATCATTCGTTTGCCGCTTGCGTGCATGCGCAAATCCTCTGTTTGTCTCGTCTCTATTTAGCGCTATTTCTAAGACATGGGAAACATCATCAACTAACTCATCTTGATGAATGATTTTAAATTTAGTTTTAGTTTTTAGTTTTTTGTTTTTGTTTGTTTAGAAAAGTTTTATTATTTATTTATTATGCGTATATATATAGCAATTTTCTTTTTCTTGTTGTTGTATGTATGTAGTAGAAATGCTTCTTAATCCATATGTTTCATAATAATAAATGTATCATATATGTGTATATATTTTGCTTGTTACTTCTGCTTTGTTTTTTTTTTTTTTTTTTTAATTTAAACCAACTACAGCTCTACTTGCACTACTACTCATCTGCTAGCTATTCGACTCGACTTCGTCGTCTCCAAACAGTTGTGTGTCGTCGTGTTCTAGATACTATTCGTTCGCCTTTAAACTCCTTATCCCTCGCCTTCGCCATCCTCATCGTCGCCGCCTTTGTCACCGTTGCATGCTCGTTACAATTAATTTCCACATCATTACCGCCATCACACTTTTTCAATGTCCCGCTGCTTGTTTATCACCTGACCCAATGTTGTTGTTGTTTTTGGTGGTGGTGATGGTGGTGGTGGTGGTGGTTGTGTTGGTGTTAATGCTATTGATTTCGCTTCATCCAGAAATGTGCACACTTAAACAAACACTTTGGCTAAGCCATCCGCTCCAGCGCTAGCGATGTATGGTTTTGTAGCATGGAACGCCACATCGAATATACTCTCATCGAATTTCTTGCGATGCGCTGTGATCTCTTGCACACATGTCTTATTGTCCAAATTCCAAAGTCGTATCGAGCAATCATGTGAACCCGATAGCAAGTACAGTCCATGCGCGTCCACGGCGAGCGATGTGACAGGCTCCAAGTGTGCCACCATCGAGTGTATCAACGTCCCCGAAACGTTGTCCCAAAAGCGTATGTGACGATCTTCATGCGCTGTGATCGTTATAGGCAGCGTCGGATGCGATACCACTTTGTTAATAAATTTCCCCGTATTGCCAGACATCTCCTGAGCAGCCTCCAATTTGACCACCTGCTTGCCGGTCTCCGTATCGTACACAATACAATGTGCACTATTATATGCCACAACAATGTGATCCACCTCATTTCGCACAAAATCAACAGATGATGGTGTACCCTCAGCCTCGGAAGCAGTGTAGGTGCGCAACAGTGGCTCCTTGGTGTACGGCGACCAGAGTTTCACGGTGCCATCGGCTGAGCATGACACAATATTGCTGTGCATCGTAGTCAGTCCCCATACGGCATCGGTGTGACCCTCCAATGTGCCCGAATGCACGCTTGGATCGTAACAATCGTATGGATCGATGTTGGGCGATGGTAGTTGCCAGCATTCAATGTTTCCATCCAAACCGCCTGAATAGCAAACATCACCGGTGGTGGACATGCCGAGACACAGTACGGGACCGGTGTGCGCACGGAACGTATACAATGGCTCTACATCGAGACTAGCTGACTTTTTGGCTTGTACCGTCTTCTGTAGATTCCACAATTTGAGTGTGTGATCCTCGGAAGCGGTGATCAACACCGGCTCCTCGGGGTGGAAAATCAATGCGCGTACACCATCGAAATGCGAACGTAGCGTATATTTGGCGTTCCAGGTTTTGCGGTAGCTACCAGTACCGCCGCCAGTGCCATCCTTGGCATTCGCATCATACGAACTCTCCGCCTCGTTGTTGACCGTCAGTTGGGCAAGTTCACCTAGGCCGAGTGAGGCGTCAACCTCCTCATCGCCACCTGCTGTGACGGCGGTGATAAGATTGCGCCGAGCCGCGGCAGAGGCAGCTGCATTGTTAGCCGTGTTGTTCAATTGTTCCGTCGTATTCGGTGATAAATATCCTTGGAGGTGGGGAGTGTGAGAGACAGAGAGAGAGATGTGTATATATGCCAGGGATTGGTTGAATGGGGTGGTGGTAGATTGAGGTCACAATGTGGACAACGACGGAATGCAGCGATTAATATAAATTTCCAACGTACAATGTAGTCGGTGTGATGATCGAGTTTGAAACAGGTTTTTTTTTTTAATTAAATTATTTTATGCAATAGAAAGGAAGAATAAAAAAGAAATCAATTAGTTCAAAGCGTAAATATATATTTTCTATGAAAACTCAATAATATATCGAAACCATTAAGGCTTATATTGAAAAAGGATGCAGAAAGATTGAAAGGCATGTTGAGAGCGAAAGGCAAAGAGCAATATGCCATAATTTACTATAATTTCTTAACATAAAAACAAAACATGAGAGCACCTGGACCATCTGCTGAAGTGAAACTTTTATCGCATCATTTTTTAGGGCTGGATTTTCTATATCATATTTAGACAACGATATTTGTTCGTCATATTTTGGCAAAGCTTTCTTCGCCTTAATCGATGCTGTTACCGATAATATTACAGTCTAAAAATTGATAGATAGGCGCTATTTAACAGCACATGCATGCGACTGCAAGAAGATACCCGATAATACGAATATTTCGATAATTCGAATTAGCTCTGCAATCACTAGTTTGCATTATCGAGTTTTGACTGTATTAGGTTCTGATTCAGTGACTATGTTGATTGGAAATATTTTGGTGGCTCAAAATTACAATTACAATGGTTTAAAGCATTTATATTTACTTCTTCTGATTCTAATATAAACGTTACTGTTAATATTAATCTTAAACTTAACCTTAATCCTAAGCTCATTGCTAATCTTAATTCTAACCCCATTCCTAGTCCAAACCTTAATTTTAACATAGATTTTGATCATAATCTTGATTTTAGTCTTAATTTTTATCTTCTTTTTGGTTGTTTGTGTTTCCGAAAGGGTAGGAGTATGATGTAGTGTGTAACGATTTTCCGTCATCCCTTGCCAAATTTGGTTTGGAGACATCTTAGTTTTTATCGTGACCTTTATAATTCATAATTTCAATCTTAATCTTTACCCTATCTATGAGCTTGACTAATTGTCAAAAATTTGCGATGAAAACTATGTCGCTAAGATTTGTCTGTATTTGACTAAATTTGTTGTGCACTCTTAAAGCACCTAAAATTAAATATTTGCAGCATAGTTTTAGTCGCAGTTCTTTTGACAAATGGTATAGCTTGGCAATTTATCAAGTGCACAGAATTCGGAGGTTAATCTCAATTCTAAGTATAATCCTTATCTCAATCTTAATCCTAACCTTAATCTAATCTAAATGTTAATTTTAATCAAAATCATTATCTCATCCTAATTTACCTCAGTAGTAATCCTAGTATTACGTTAATGTTAATCCTTTTCTCAATGTTAATCCTAACCTTCATATTAATTCGAATTTTCGAAAATTCACTCTCAAGAGAGAAAAAAGCAACATTTTCTTGTGGCAATTTTTTAATTCACTCCTGAATTAATTGACCCATTTCCCAGGTACACAAGTTAAGAAAAAAAACGCTCTTTGCCCTTCACAACTCGTTCAACAAAAAGCATTCACAATATATGTACATAAGTAATAATAAAAGGCAGGAGATTAAAAAAGGCAAAATATTTAAGTAAGTTTTTTTTTTTTGTTAAAGGAACATCTATTTATAAGAATAATAAGCACCTTCGGTTATTAGATTTATATCATTCAGAAGCTGCTCCCCAACCTCGGCATCAAGATCTTTTAAATATATAAAAAAACGAAAAAAAAGAATACAAAAAAATACAAAATAATTGTTGAAATAGAAAGAAGCGAAGAAATTTTCTTGTACTTGTTTGTTATAGCTGATTGTTATTTTTTAATTTTTTGATACGTTCAGTGCGACTGCGCAACAGCTGCGTGATTTGATTGCAATGAAAATGAATTCAATTCGATTGTACGTAAGTAAGTAAATACTAAGTACTACGTAAGTTTAGCGGGGGAAAAGGGAAAAATCACAAGAATTGAAACCAAAGTAAGTGAAGAAAATGTTGTGGAAAATGTGGAGGAGGTTGTGGATATTGAAGACTTAGTCCGATCACTTCGAAGCGTACAGTTGGAGAATAAATTTTCAGTGAAACATGAAATTTTGGAGCAAGATTTATTTTTTTTCAATAGGTTATCTATGGAATTACTGATGAAGTTATTATTCTAATTGATAAAATTTACTTTTTATGCGAATCGCCTTGAAAATCGAGATTTTTGGCTAAATATAATGGCTTCTAAACTATTAAGTTGCTTTTGTATGTAATAAATTGATTTATTATAAATTCCTTTCAAAAAAAAAAGAAAAAAAACTAAAAATCTTAAGATTTTGAATTTGGAAAATCAAATGCATAAAAAGCGCAGCTACATACATATGTGTATAA
>NW_023458560.1:45470821-45490463 GCF_013731165.1 Rhagoletis pomonella
AATTTCAATTACTAACCCTCTGATTCTGCAGCACGTTTATTATTCTCATTGCCATTTATATTGGGACTGACATTCTCCTCCTGTTCGGAGTTATTATTGAGACCAAGTATGGAGCGCACCCGATTCGAACGCACATCGATTATGTTGTCTGTGTAACCGATTTCGGCCAAATATTGTCGCAGCATTTGTCTGCCCTGTCGCCAGGTTGTATTCGATACTGAACTGTATGGTACTTCGGAATCGGGCGCCACTTCGCTACCGAGACCAGCATCATCTGTTGGCGGTTTCAATTCGTTCAATTGTGGCGGATCGGTACCATATTTGAGTCGATAGAATTTGGCACGCTCCTGCCGCAAGGCGTACTCCAACATTTTAATGCGTCGTGTTAAATCTGATTTGAGGCTTTCGAGACATTTTCGTTCGCCCAATAACATGGCTATGCGTGCCTGTTTGGAGAAAGATAAAAACAGGGAAATTTTTTTTTTTATTGAAATACGGATGTATTTTATAAAATAGTAAGAAGAGTTATATGAAATATTCTTACAAAAACATAATTGAAAGTAATACATTTGAGTTACCATCATAATTTGTCAAACTCAGCAAGAAAGACGCACTAGATTCACAAATTTCAACTCGAAATTATGAAAAGCTTTTGCCCACAGCTCCGCTACATGCATATATCAATTTTTAGCATAATTTTTATAAATGTCAATTCCTTCCGAAAATGTGCCAGAATAAAACCATATACTAAACCTTCTTGTTAAATACCAATATATCATTGTTATACGTATGTACATACATACAGTATCAGTCATATCATTAGTACCCCCAGTTCAAAGTAGAATTGTTTGCCACTTATGTTTATTTATTTACTTTTAAGACTTTTCATTTAAAATGCAGTTCATATAAACCCAAGTGTAAAACTTTTTAGAGAATTAACTGTATTTTAATTGAAAATTCTTAAAAATAAATAAATAAACGTACATAAGTGGCAAACAATATCACTTTAAAATCGGTGTGCTAATGATATGACCGATACTGTACGTACGTATTTCATTTAGTTTCGTAATTTAACAACCAAACCAAAATCAAATTGGGAAACATGGTTTTTATTTTGCTTTATAATTTTTGGAAATATTTTTCTCAACTGAAATACGCAATAGGGCCGAAAGACGAAAGATTTTGCAAATGTTCACCTAAATTCAATTTACTTTTTTTAAACACACTTCAAAACTGATTTCTTGAGCATCTTTCGTTTGACATCCATATTGTAATAATTCATTAAATTGAATTTCAATTTTAAAAAGGTGGCAGCCCTCTTAAAAAAATATTTTCAAAAAACTAACGGTGACAAAATTTATGTTAGCGTATTAATATATGAGTCGTTTATTTTGAAAGTGGCATAAGTCACTTCATACTTCTTGTGTTTAAATCACCGGTTACTTGTATCTGAACGCGTCGGTTATTCATTCAACTTCATCATTCAAATGTAGAAGGTTTTGTCGTTAGTTTATGATGATTTACAGATGCATTCGGTTACACATAGCCGGTCATTTAAGCACAAGAGGTACGAATTAACTTATGCCACTTTCGAAATTAGCGGCTCATATAGATGAACATAATATTTGAATTCCCAAAGAAGATCGCACATAAATATATAATTTCATTGTTAATCCCGAGCAATTTTCGATAAAGCGGATAATGTTCGCCCCTCTTTTGTTTTGTGAAGAAAAAATGTTATCAAAGGACGCCGTTGTCTGATAATGCTATGAAATATGCAAACATGTAGTACAAAGTCGTATATTTACTTAAGTGCACCAACACTAAGTGGTATAACAACAGCAATAACGATACGAGCCATTTTAAACTATTTCGCATTTTTTATTGATTACACAAATGTATTTATTAATTGCGAAGTAGGTTTGTACTTATGTAAGTATGTCATACACATGTTTTTTGTTGTTAAAACCATGTCGGAAAATCAACTACTATGGTACTATGGTACTATGGTACTACGGTATGGATATGGTTTGGAGACGTCGGTTTGGCTTAAAAAAACTTCAAAATCACTGGTCGAAATGATGCATCTTTTCAAAGTAAGTTCTTTCCGGCAACTTTTCCAACGGTTTAATTTTCGAAACTAAGTAATTGTTTTATTCCGACAGGGAAGCGTCAAAAGCAAACCGAGCGTGGTGGCATTGTATACATACATAAGTCATTATGTACATATTTACTATACCATAAGTGTGTATCAAAACGCCATAAAGACTAAAAACAAAACAACAAAGACATGGATATGTGAAATATTAATTAAAATTCATTGAATGTGTATGAAGATAGTGATGAGCAAAGTAAGGAAATTACATGCTTATCACACAATCGATGCAGAGCGACAAATGGAGACTATAAACAAAAAAAAAGGATGCACATATGTATGTACATCTGTAGGGCAATAAGAAAGAGATTATATCATAATCTTTACACTAAGTATATATGTACGTTTGTATGTAAAATAACACTTGAAAAACATCGAATATCTCTTCAAAATCACAAAACAAAAAAAAATAATTTAATTCTAACCTCTACCTCACCTGCTAGCTAAAAACTTTTAGATATTATTTATTATGCATTTGAGTACATGATGAGCATTTGGGGAATGTGCATAAGAAACATGTTAGTCTTTTAGAACTTCTATAACACCGAGCGACAAAAACAAAAAAATTCCAAAACAAACGAAAGAATCGATATACTCACGAAACTATGGGCCAAGTAGAGTAAAACTGCGCTTTTAGTTTTTCACTCTGACGTCAGGATTTTTTTTCAAAGGACTTTGAAATTAATTATATGATTAATTCAAAAAATTATTTAAACAAATCAGTGCAACGTAGAATAACAATATGGGTACCAAATGAGAGATGAGAAAATTCTGTAGAATTTAAAAACAATAAATTTTTGGTTTACAAGGACGAATAGGTATTGAAAATGTGCTTTTAATACATTTTATCTTTTTAAGTTGATAAAGTTTGTAAATAGAACCGAATTCGATGATGAGGTCGTGTGTATATTAGTCCTCAAACAGTAATTTTTCAAGAATAAATATTGCAAATTTTCAAGGATACTTAAAAACAAAATTTGTAAAGGAAATTTTCCATACCTATTCGTCCTTATGCTCCAAAAAATCTATTCTGTTATAGTTCTACAGATTATTTTCTTTATCCTACATTGCACTGATTTTTTTTAATAAAATTTTTTAAACTAATTTCAAACTGATATTGTGTGCCTATTTGTTTATTTATTAATTTTTAAGAATTTTCAATTAAAATATAGTTCATTCTCAGACATCCCCCATATATACCCAAGTTTAACAATTTGTAGAAAACTACAAAAAAGTGCAACACATTTTAACCTAAATTTCAAACTTTTTTGTCGGAAGTGCTAGAAGTTGAGTACACTGTTTTTTAGACCCTGCAATTTTAGTCTGATAATGTGCAAATTTCAAGTGACTAAAATTGATTGGGCTATAAAACTGTGTATTCAGAAAAATTCTAACACTTCCGAGAAAAAAGTTTGAAATTTAGGTGAAAATTCGTTGCACTTTTTTGTAGTTTTCTACAAATTGTTAATCTTGGGTTTATAAGTATGGGTTTTTATATCTAATTTTATATTTTAAATTAATATGAATTGCGAAAATTAAACCCTGACGAAGAGTTCATCAGCTGTTTTGGGACATTTTGACGGCTAAAATTCCAACGTGAGAGGATTGATTGTCTTTTTGTTATACAAAAAAGGCCGACAAGGCACATAAGAAGTACGCACGAAAAAAATTCAACATTGTTTTTTACTTCGTACTTTCGTATTAAATTTCGTATCTCATCTACAAAAGTAGAAAATAAGTAACAGAGACAAAGTAACTTGGTATCCAAAATACACGTTATTAGGACAAATTTTGAAACGATTTTTTGTTTACTTATTTTCTACTTATTTAGCAGTGAACTAAATATTTTTCGTTTATGTTTGTAGCTTTTATTTACATCCATTCCCATACTGGCTGTTTGCTTTTGCTCAATATTAAAAACCGTTATGAGCACAACACCATAGCGCTTAGGTATTGTTTATTTTACTTAAGGAAGTCCTCCTTGCTACATACATACATACTCAGAAAACATTTATGTGCTGATGTATTTATGTGACTTCCTTCGCTTATTGAACCCGACAGTAAAAATTGGGGTAGCCTTGTAAAAGCATTAGTTTGATATTCACTTTTATATGGCAATTTCCAAACTGCTGCGCAATCGATAATCAATTTGATAGTTTTTGAAAGTAAAAAAGAAATTCAAAGCCTTGCTCTTGAATGAAACTAAGAATTATACCATAAGCAAGCGGTTTCAGTCCAGTTCGAGTTCAAAAAATCAGACATCCGAAATTTAACTTCAACTGAAGTTCATAAAACAACGTTTCTATTTTTTTTTTAGTTCCAATTTAGGCGGCAGGGTTAGAAGAAAACTATAAAGGAAGGAAGACCGTTGATATGCTCTTAAAATTTTTCAGTTAACCTTTGTCGTATTAACGTTATTGAATATCTCTCCACTTGTGATCTTATTATAAACTAAGGGCCTCCAAAAACAGTGGCCAGCACTGGATAAGCAGAGGGGGGTTTAGAAAATTATGCAGCATTCAAAAAGCATATTATTTATGCAGGGCCTATAAGAGTAATTATCTAAATAGTGTCCCATGGAAGCGCTTAATATGTTTCTGCATCAACTGCCCATAGAACTGCAAATACGCGAAATAAGTAACAGCGCATCTGGAGTAAGACTCAAAGGGTCAGGCTGTTGAAGGCCGAAGAAACTCGGAAATAATGGTATTTTTGCCAAGCATTTAGAATCAGGAGAGCAACTGGAGTACATACCTCCAACGCCAGATTTAAAGAAATACTTTCTACTGTAGTTTTCTTCTAGACGGGAATGCAGTTAAGACAAGGTAATTAAAAACAATTCTAATACATACATACATATGTATACTGACAGTTCAGAAATGTACTGAAGAAGTAAGCGATATACTTTTAAATGTTCGAGTAACCTCAAAAATAGGCCAAACCCCCCTTTTCGCAAGTTTAGGTTAGGATATTATTTAAAAAAAAAAAAAGTTTCAGAGCAATTCTAAGTTAAGAACACGAATTCGGCGTACCAAAATCTGTTAGAAATCACAAGCCTTATCTTGGTAAAAGTTGTATGATAGATTTAATTTCATAGGCCGAGGAGACCTGCATGACCTGCAGCAAAGCAGAACTCAAAAATCGCAAAACTTTTGTCAAATTTATATGAACCATATTTTCAAAGTTGTGGTCCCCAACTGTAAACGCCAATTTCGGGCTAGTTTAGATAGAGCCCAATACACTACTGGGTAAGTACACATTTGCCACTTAAAAACCAATAAAACAATCAGGAAAAAAAACAAGAAAATAATCTGCGTGTAATGATGCTTTAGGGATTTGAGAATATTTCATTTAATTTCACCCCTCTGTGTTGTTCCTTTTAGCGCTCGAAACCAAGAGTGCCAATTGAAATGTGGAAGTAAGCTGACAAAGACGCGAAGTGTGAAGAAACAGGAAGTTGATGTAACTGTAAGGTGCCGTACTGAATGGTGGAAGGAGCGTAGGCGGATCTGAGAAAATATGTGGCATAAACATTATTGGCATTCTTGCGTATTTTCGTAATATATTTGCAATAGCTAAAATGTTGCTTATATCAATAGAAAATGTATAGAAGAGCAGGAAAAGAAACGCACGAAAAAAGTGCAAGCAGCGAGTTTAGTTTATTGACATTTTATACGTAGTATTGCAAAGGTCAACATTTACGTACATGTTTACATACATTAGATCGTACCACCGTATAAACAAACAAAGAAAGTTCGCCATACAATCTGAGATCTAAAGATTTTTGCTGCACCTACGGCAGCGGCCTGACGAACTTCGTTGCCGCTTTGGTTGTGTTCAATCTCATCTCATATACTGCGGCGTGTTTTAATTTTCTTTTTTTAATTTAATTTTTAAATTTTATTGTTTTAAAAAGATATACACATACATATCTATGTGTGTATATATATTTTTTAATTTTGTTTAATTTCTGGAATATTTCTTTGAATTCTTAGATTTTATTATTTTAAAAAGATAAATCCAATTCAATTTAGTTTTTAGAAACTTATTTTTTATTTTTTTTAGCAGAAAAATGAGTTTCATTATATTTAATTTTTTGAAACGTATTTTTATTTATTTTGTTTAATTTATCAAAATTTTTTAATTTTTATATTTTATTTATTTATTTTTGTTTTATTTATTTTTTAATTTATTTCCGTTTTGTTTATATTTTATTCAATTTTTAGTTTTTTGTTTTACGTTTTTTTTCTTTTTTTAATTTCCTTTTAATTTGTCAAAACTTATCTTTTTTAAATTGTTTTATTTTTAATTAAATTTACAGATTTTATTTTTTTAAAAAGCACTTTTTTGAATTTCATATAATTTTTAGGAACTTAGTTTGTTTGCCTTAAAAAAATTGTTTTTTATTTTATTTAATTTTTAGAAACTTATTTTTTCTTTTATATATATTTTTTTAATTTATTTGTGGTTTTAATTGTTTTAAAAAGATAAATATGTTTTTTATTTAATTGAATTTCTATAAAACTTATTGCTAAAGGACAAACAGAACAACGCTAAGACCTTTTCCTTAGCAGATCTTTCAATCAGTCTTTCGAAAGACAGAAAATAGATTCCAAGATAGTTGCCAGAATTGACAATTATCTAACGAAAGATTTCCAACGACTGTGGGAGTTTAAAGGCAGTTGCCAGAATTGCCCTGTTAGCTTACCGACATTAGGGTGTTACGTTAGGATGATTAAAACTGAGATATGATGGGTAAGTACTAGAACGGGGTACTTAAGATCAATGAACTTTCGAACAAAAAATTGCCTCCTACAGACATTGGTCAGACTAAAAAATAAAATCGTGGGTCTGATAAAAGTTCTATCAACAATCAACCGCTCATATCAATGTAAGTACTTAATGCCACACAATCCTCGACACGATGCGAAATATTGACTTGGGTGGGAGAACCATACTCAGTTTTGGTAGATGCCTTGATTTCAGTTTTAAAATATTGACTGTCTAAACTCCTCTGCGATACGTTATAAATTGCGTTCTAATTGTAAAACCCTTCCATTTAATACCCATTGCCCTTATTAAGAGGATTGAAACAATTATGAAAACCACCATTTTGTACCGGAGGCCATTTTGGATTTGGAATACTTGGAACTTTTTCATGGTCCTTTCAGATCAATAGGTCAACAGGAAGGGGGTGAAATTTTAATTACTAGATTTGAGCTAAATAAAATTGGTTAAAAACTAAAAAAAAAAAGAATTGAAATTGCCTTGCAAAGATACCTTAGGCTTGAAGGTGCATGACGGTCTAATGTAGATATATACATACAAATATTTGTGGTCACCCTTAGAAGACAATTAAATTTGCGTCAATATCAACGACGGCGGCGGTTAGTGCTAATTCAATTACTAATTGATAGAATTATTTTGTTGCCATAACAGCCGACCAACTAAACGACCGATGGATAGGCTGACTATTTGCCCGGTCGGTCACTCAGTCACTGAAACAGCTGTGGCCCCTGTGGCAATTGGTAGTGTTTGATGTGCAATGTGTTCAGTTTAATGAATATGGCTGGGTGGTGGTGGTTTTAGTTTACTGGCGGGCGTCACCATGTCGCGATGAATGCGTCATAGTTGTGCGAATAAAACAAAACAAATACAGCTAAGTATGTTGTTGCCAGGGTTTGCTAGTCGTCACTATTGTTTTCCTTTGCGTCGTCATTAATATTTATGAATTTTTTATTTATCTACACTGTAACGTAGTTAGCACTTAATTTGCTTACGGTAATAATTTTAGGTAAACTTTGATGTCAAACATCATTCCTTCCAAAATACGAATTAATCTGTACTGCGGTATGACTTACGTTATTTAATTAACCAGACAGTAAATTGCGAAATTTAATTAGATTGCTAATGTTTCTTGTTTGGAAGTAAAAAAATTAAAAAAAAACGGCCAAAAGCGATCTATATTGAAGAGTATCTGAAATATTCATCCAAACGGCTACCTTGTCTACTACCGCCTCCACAGAAATAGTTTGAATGACGAAAAGTGCTGCGCCGCAGCCAATGACGCGACAAAATGAGCGTTACACGAAGAAGAGGGAAGAAATACGTATTTTTAACAAAAATAAAAGGGAGGCAGAAAGTAGGTGAGTATGAAGAGCTCGAGATGAATGGGCAGGAAAACAGAAAATATGGCAGCATCAAACGATTTCCGAGAGGAAAATGGGAATATCGTAACAAACGTCGGGATAGACTTAAGGCTAAGTGAATTGAGTCATTACGAAAGGTAGACCCCTGAATTTTCCTTCGCAGTGAGATTAGCAAAACTCAGAATATTCCACCCGAACGAGCCGATTCCTGAAGCTAATATCAAGGGCGCCAACCGGTTGTTATTTGACGACATGGCCCTGCGCGAAGAAGAAGCCCATCAAGTCGATGATGGTAGTTCAGACAAATCTTAGGCATTCTAAAGCCGTCTCCAACAACCTTCTTGTTAGCGCTGCGAGTTCTATCAGGATTTTTTGACTATCCGGATAATCTATATATTCGAATACCTGAATAAAAAATCCAAACTCGATGGATACAGTAAATTTAAGAATAACTTTCAAACCCTGTTTAGAATATCCGGATAACCAAATGAACGGATATTAACCGGTTATCCATACTATTCGGATTTTATACGTATACACAAATGTCTGAACGGATACTCCCAGCCATATTTCTTGTTTTTCGAAAGAAAACACTAATTTAAAGGTCTGCTAACGAGGAGAACCTTGCGTTATTATTTTTGTCTTTTAGCAACCAGTTTTCTGTAAATTAAATGAAATAATAAAAATATATTTATTCTTTTTAAAACAATTACAATTAAAAATTAAAAACCATTTAAAATTAAATAAAATGTGGAAAAACTAAAAAAAAATAAAATAAGTTTCTAAAAACTTAATGAAAATATTTTTCTTTTTAAAATAAAATCTAAAAATTCAAAGGAACAAAGAAAATTTAATGAAAAAAGCAAAAAGAAATAAATTAAAAAAAAGACAAAATAAAATAAGATCATAAAAAATAAATATTTTTCTTTTTAAAACAACAAAATCTAACGAGTAAAAGAAAATTTAATTGTTATAGAAAGAACAAATATAAATTAAGTTTCTAAAAATTAAATTAAATTAAAATTTTTTTATTTTTAAACAAAATCTAATAATTAAAAGAAAATTAAAAACATACACGGTGTACAACAGGCTGCCTTCGCCACAGAAAGTCTACACCATACAGAGGGTGGCTGGAGCTAGCCCTAGGGTACTCGGCAAGAATGCTAACTAACTCACGGCATATATTATGGGACAGCTATGAGACCAACGATACAGGTGGGTTACTATTTAGCTTACTTAATTATAAGTTTATGAGTTGTAACACAGGTAGCACTACTCCTAATTTTATCTTACCTAGTACTTCTCGCGTCCGTCGACTGAGAAGAAGTCCTAGATCTAACGTTGTTAACCTAAAGTCATAAAAGGGAGAGTATTCGACGATTAGACCTTATCATATTACCGTTGTTGTTTTTGCAACAGCATACAAATTCTCCAGAGTTTTTGGAAAGATATAAATCTGGGTCGTTCCGGTTACGTAGACCTGACTGTCTTGGGAACGACCACATTACCGTCGCATACTCTTCTAGTTTAATATCGTAGCGGATACAACTGCTACATTTAGGAATAAACATACCATAATTTATTCCAACAGTTTTGAAACATCCCGGAAGCCAACCGGAAAACCAAGCAAGCCTGCTGGAGAGAATTTTTCGAATCTGTTAAGATACCAAGCGAATATACTTATGTATATTAAAAGGTAGATTGGCTAATGGAGCAAGTCGGTGGGCCTAAATGCACACCGCCCAGGGTGAAGGGTCGACGAATTTGAGACCACTGCTCTAAACACGCCTTACAAAAGAGCTTCTGAAGATAAAAAAAAAAACCATTTTCAGTTTTCTATATTTCATATAACCGGGTGTTGACGGAATATTACCAATCATGCTTTGGGAAGCTTCGTGGGTAGCTATTCTAATTTTCATAGCAATTTTTAGAGGGATATTAAGCATCCAATAAAGACCCGCTAAGCTGAACAAAGATTACAGTAATCTTTATTTTTAAATCGAGTAAATGTGGCCACGACAAAGCTAAGGTTTCCACACCCCCATAAACCTAATGTCCTTCGTACTCAAAACGTTTGAGAGGCTCTTAGAACTCAGAGAAAACGTGTTATTTTTGCCAATCAATCAATTGGCGATTGTGACAATGACAGAATTGTGAAAATCACCGTTGTCCAGATTTTTACAGCGCGCCAAATCCTGGGAAATAACGTATGTACAATATATTAGAACGTATCAGAAAAGTAGCATTTACATATGGAAATACATATCATGTAAGAATGCTTTAATTAGCGTACGTACACGTGGCAGCGCTAGAGAAACGTAATTCACAACTACCTACTAATTTATTAAGCGCCGTAATATCTCGCACTACTCATTTAGAACAAATGTAGAAGAGCACGAATGTACTGCTGCATATTTGTAAGGGTAAAGCGGCGGCCACTCTGCATGGCTTGGGTTCCAGCCCAGGTTCCGCATGACATCAAAAACAAAAGAAGTGAAGAAGTATTTTCTAACACCGCCCGCTCCTCGGCAGGCAATGGCAAACCTCCGAGTGTATTTCTGCCATGAAAAACAGCTTCTCATAATAATTCAAAAACTGTAGGCCCCTCCCCCCTTTGAGTGACAACTTAAAGGCACACGACAGAAATTATTAGTAAAGTGAAGTAAACTGAGGAAAAGGGAAGATTAAAAAAAACAGAAGATAACAAAATAACTACTATGCTCATGCTGAGATAGTGCTGAAGTCTGACATTTATGGACAAACGCATTTAACAGCTGTTACCGGCTAATAAGTTTTATGGCGTCATTACATATGTACAGCTACGAGCATTGAAATAGTTGTGGGTCCAAAGAAATTATACTTTTTCAGACCACGCAATAGGTTTATTTTTAACAACTTCCCTGTCCTGATACAATGCATTTTGTTAATGCCCCACGTCACAGGTTTTTTGCTCTAATATGCTAAAGAACGTCCATATATACCATAACATATAATTTTTATAAATTGTTGTATATGTTTTTGTTATTTTATTTTATGACTCATATGTGACTCATGGACGTAGGACGAAACAGTTTCTTTGCACGTTCAATGAGTCACATGTGAACACATCGAGCAAAGTTGTTTTTGAGTTACATTTAGGGATGTTCCGATACAAGTAAATACGAGTATGTACTCGATACTTTTGTTTCGATAAAAACTACTTTTTTTACTCGAATCGTTGTTTCGATACCTACTTGGTATTGGAGTGCAAGGTCTTTCTGGCCACGATGAGCTCTCGGGAGTGGACATCAGTCGACTGAAGAGCTTGGTTGTGAGCACGGAGCGTTTCTCCGGCAAAAAGCCATAGTTGTCGTCCTTCTCCCATAGCTTCCTCCCTCTTTCCCCTCCCTGCGTCCCTTTTTCCCTCCGCCCTCTGAGGGCATCACAGCGGACAGCTTAGTCGAGTCCAAGTGTGCCTCCACATGCGGAGGCAGCCCGCTTACCTAACCTAACCTATATTTATTGTGCGCTTTTTCTTTTTACTAAAAGAGGACTTTCAGGAAAAAAATCTCGAAATTTTCTTTCATATATTTTTACGTTAGGTTTTTTGCCGTACGTCCACGTATCATTTAAACAAATATCGCGTACCCTTCACACCAAAAAATTTTCCCGAAATTGTACACAAAAATTAGTCACTTGTGACTCATGAACTTATTTCAACACGCTCTCGTGAGTCACATATGACTCATTGGACAGGGAAGTTGTTAATTACGGCTGAGCAACACCGAACCATGGAAACCACAAGGGTTTCACATCTCTTCAGAGGTATAGTTTGATATGTAAGCTAAACCATGGATAACCAAAGCTCACTTTTTTTTTTTTTTGGCTTAACATTCAACACGGCTTTCTTAACATCACTCCACAGGTTCTCAATAGCAATGAGGTCAGAAGACTGAGCTATAACCCCGATTTCATTCACCCGAAAACATTTCTTTGTCAGTTTACTGGCATGTTTCGGTGCACTATTTTACTGTAATGTCCATTTCAGCAAGTCCTCTTCAGCAAATGGTAATGTAAGGAGTATGAAATCATCTGACAACTTTAGTTAAAAACTTCAGGGGTAAACCAACGTGGCAGCACTTGGTAAACTTTTGAGACATTCGATTTTTTTATAAAATAGATTTTGATTATGAGTTATCTGAAAGAAAATGCGCAACACCCACCGCAAAAAAATTCCAAAACTAATTTTAATGGATTTTTGGCAACTTGGGTCAGCTAGGTTTATGGACGTGTATAAGGCTTACGCCTGCCTGAATGGCGTAATGTGCGAGTATATGTATGAGTGCTTCTTGAACTTGTGCCTGTACATAACTATGCGTGTTCCACAGCATTTTGTTTTTGTTCACAGCATGCTGGGCAGCGCAAAAGCAACGTAAAAAGGGACATGGAAAGGGAGTAGCGCGAATTAATTTAAAATTTCATTAGCATAATTATGTTTGGTGTGCTACTGCTGGAAGTGCGCACATATGGATTTAAGCCTTACTCGGATCGACTCGTTAAGTAGCCATTAATTAATGATAAACTATCGCAGCGCAAGTACAATCAGAGCAAGTAAATGCATTTATGGATATATTTGTAGAAAAAATTGAAAGCACACAATGGTAAATGGTTAAATATTTAATGCAATTTCACTATTTTTAGTGATTTTACTTTCGCAAATTTGTTGTAATGAGATTTAAGTGCTAATTTATTCAAACTTTTTCTCCATTGCTAACACTTCATTTTAAAACGTGTTTTTTACGGTATTTATGAGAGAAAAAAATTGTTCATGCCTAATTGCCACTGCATGTTGCATGTTCTTGCACAGTTTTTTTATTTAGTTTTTTCATTGCAACAATTGTTGTGGCATTTTGGTATTGTGGTAGTCTACTTTATAAGCTTTTTTTAGGCATTTCGAAATTGCACATATGCATACACTGCCGGAACAAAGTATTGGCACAGCAAATTTTTCACAATATATGCAACAATTTTTATTCTAATATTTTTCCGCCAATTTTGTATAAAAATGTGGTCCACTCTACAATAAAAAAAAACATTAAAATATAATTCCTAAACTTTGTGCTGAACTCGCGAAAATTCACCACATTTTCATGCAAATTTTCAACTTTTTAATCAGATTTTTTAGATTTTTTTTTAGTATTAAGTTGAGTATTTGAGTTTTAAGCAGCTAGTGATTACCGTTGATTTTTGGCATTTTTTTTCACACAGTCTCTTCCATACAAAAAAATTTTTTTTTGAAAATACTTTTTTGGAAAAAATGCAAAACCCCTTCAACAAAAAGAAATTCTCAAAAATCAATGCGATTTTTGACTAACTCCGTACTTGCATTTTTTTACTAGAATTTAATGGGCTGCAAAACTTCTTACTCAAAAAAAAAAAAAAATAGCTAAAAAATCTAATTAAAAAGTTGAAAATTTGCATTAAAATTTGCTGAATTTTCGCGAGTTTTTTTTCAAAAGTTTTTGAATTACATTTTTATGTCTTTGTTGTAGAACAAACTATATTTTTACAAAAAATTGGCGGAAAAATATTAGAATAAAAACTGTTGCTTATATTGTGAAAGATTTTCTGTGCCAATACTTTCTTTCGGCAGTGTATGTATGTGCGAGTATTCCGTGCAGCTCTCACCTTAACTGCCTGCTTTTGCATGTTGAATTTTATTTTATTTCTACTCTTTCCATTTCAAATTTGGCCGCTCGTGCTGCATGCCACATGCCATAACAATGCACATGCGCTTGGTATGCCAAAGCATTCGTTCCCATAAATATTAGTTTGTATTTTTGTACATACTATGTACATATGTGTACGTTGGCACATGCATTTAGCACTTCACACAATGATTTGTTAAATTGTTTAGCATTGAGTAAAATTATGCATCCAACGCCCTCTTCATCATCATCAGCTAGCAGCACCACCCCTTCTACTCATTGTCATTAGTATGATCATCAGCTGCGCCATCATTTTCAACACTACCCGCAGCATTGTTTGTAGTAAATTCCAACCACATTTGTGGCGTTTAGCATTTCTTTTGGTGTTTTATGTTTCTTTCTTTTTTATTGCCGCTTTGCATGATTTTTAATTTTGTAAATGCTTTACCATCTTTAATGAAAGTTCAAGTGATCATTGTGTTGCCACATTTTTTCATGTAAGCAATTAGACATGACCGTTCAAACGCAGTATTGTAAGCATTATTATAATCTTTTGTTTTAATATAACATATTGCTGGTATTATATTTGTTGCAGCAAATCCAATATTTACATGCAGAAACTTGTTTTGCGCTGGACTTCACAAACTTTTTCACTGTGCATTACTAATTACTAGAGATAAGCCTTTTGAATCGAGTTTATTGATGACAGATTACTACCGAACTATACAATATCAATATGTTTATCGATATATGTATGTACATAAATAAAGTTGCTGTTTCGTTTTTGTCAGTCGACCGGACAAAGCTAATAGTTCCTGAATATGCCTTTAGACTGAAGGCGAAATATGGACCAAAATAAAATTTAAAGTAAATAAAGTAGAAAAACTTTTAAAGTTTTATTTGACATACGGCCTATAGCTCAAAAATAAATTATTTAATTATATTAACAATTTTATTATGGGTATCAAACAAGAGAAGTTTAAGTAAGCTTTATTTCTAAATTAATTTTAATGCTTTATTATACCCGAACGCACTTGTGTAAAAGGGTATGTTAACTTTGTTCGCATAACTGTTGTTTGTAACAGCCTAATACGGCGTTTCCACGATTCGTAATTCGCTCTCTCATTCGTAATTCGCTCTCCCATTCGTCATTCGCCTTCCGAATTACGTAATTCGCTATACAACATTTTGAGAGCGAATTGTAGGTAATTCAGATCGAATTACTATTCGAATGACGAACAAATCGGTGCCTTCTCTAATATTTATCGGAAATATATCGAAGGTTTCACCGGCCTGATCCCATTTGCTGGCACTTTCTCTAGTTATAGAATAATATTAATAAAATATTCTATATATAAATTAAAACTGATAATGATAACTTAAATTTTAGCACCATCTTCGATATTTTCAGTACACAAAAATAATAATAAATAGCGAAGAACAAGAACTAGAGCTGCCAAATGAATTACTAATGTGTGTCGTGGAAACAGGGTAATTCACGAATTACATGCCGAATTACTTAAGAGAGCGAATTACGAATCGTGGGAACATCGTATAAAGTAGTGTATTTCTGTCATAAAAAACAGCTTCCCATAAAAATACAATCGCCGTTCGCGTAAAACTGTAGGTCCCTCCACTGTGTGTGACAACATCAAGGCGCACGCCAAAAATCGGAGGAGAAGCTTGGCCAAACACTAACATATCGAGCCCTAACCGTCGAAGGGCGTAAGCGACAAAAAGTAAATTTTACAGTAGGCGTTCTTTTTTGTTAACACGGCAATTACTGTAGATACTAACGTGAAGGTCAATGAATAAATTACGTTTGATGTTAGGTATATAATACTGGTGGTATTATTTGTCCACCTTTAATGAAACAGGTGATTTTGTCGCTTACGCCCTTTTTGCCGTCACAAAAAAAGGCTGCAGCACGCAATTGCGGTGGTTAAGCCAAAAGATATATTAAAAAAAAAAAATGTTTTTGCAGCAACAGGCACATTTCTTGTATTCCTCTTATTAAGAAAACAACTCTACATACCTACATTATTGGATAAAATACTATTTCTCTGTAACATAGGTTCTTAAACTTTTAAGATGATGGAACCCTCACTAAACACCATTAATTTTATGTAACCCCACATCAAATTACTAAAAATCTAAGGCATTGCAATTTATATCTGAATAAAAACTTTTACTAGAAATATTATACATACTTTAAATTTTAATGTAAAGAATGAAATTGCTTCACTGTTATTAATTATTGTATAAACAAGTAATTTTTAAGCAAAAAACAAAAACGACTTCAATTCTCATATGAGCCTTTTTTGCCTTATTGGAGTGCATTATTTTAAGAAACGAACACAGAATTTTCCTCTTTTACTAACTCTTCAGAAGAATCGGTGTCGCTGTATGGGACGAGTGCCCCTTTAGTTAAGCGCTGTAACAACCAAGCATTTTAACACCATATAGATGTATTATATTTTTATACTTTTGATTAAAAATCTTAATCAACCAGAAATATATGCATTTACTTTTGTTTGTAAATGGTCCATATTTGGAAGAAATAAGTTAATAGTAAAATCAATAACGAAATCGGACAATAACTACTGGTTTACCAGACTCGTTCGCCACCTATCGGCAAAATTTTTAGTGCAGTTTGTTAATATGCGTTCTACATATGAACCAAATCGGACTATAAATAAGGGATTTTCAAATATCTCGACTCCTGCGCCACCTATCGGATTAACTCATCTTTCGTATTGCATTGTCATCGGGTTCTGATCTAACTGTGAAGTTTCAAGTCTATAGGTCATTGAGAAGGTGATCAAAAATTGATTGCAAAGAACGTACAGGTTGTCGCTTACGCCCTTTTGGCGGTTAGGGCTCGATATGTGTAAGCGCCAATCTATTATTATTATTATATTATACCAAAATGCTTAGAAAATATAAATCGACTAAGCCATATCTGTCTGTCCGTCCGGGCGTACACACTCGAGTAAAATACGAAATTTGTTCCCATTTATCCAAGGTAAGTGGTATTGAAAATGGACGAAATCGGCCAATAACTAACGTGTGTCAAGTTAGCACTACACTTTTCGAAATTGGAAAAGTTAACTACGGCATTAATTGTAGTGTTTTTGTTGTAAATTTGTTGTGGAAAGAAAAAATTTGTAGCTCTCGTTTTTTACGAAAAAATGGTATGTAGTGCTAACTTGACACCATACACCTAGGCGATAGAATTGAGATATATAATATGCTACTATGCCATTAATTGTAGCTTTTAACTTTAAACTACATACCATTTTTTCTTAAAAAACGAGAGCTACAAATTTTTTCTTTCCACAACAAATTTACAACAAAAAAGCTACAATTAATTCCGTTATAACATTTTCAATATCTCAATTCTATCGACTAGGTGTATGGTGTCAAGTTAGCACTACATACTAAATTTTGTTCGAAAACGGGTCAACTAAATTTTTTCCAGAAAAACGAAAGCTACTAATTTTTTCTTTTCACAACAAATTTTAAAGTTAGAAGCTACAATTAATGGCATAGTAACATACTGGATATCTCAATTCTATCGACTAGGTGCATGGTGTCAAGTTAGCACTACATACCATTTTTTCTTAAAAATCGAGAGCTACAATTTTTTTCTTTCCACAACAAATTTACAACAAAAAAGCTACAATTAATTCCGTTATAACATTTTCAATATCTCAATTCTATCGACTAGGTGTATGGTGTCAAGTTAGCACTACATACCATATTTTCTTAAAAAACGAAAGCTACAAATTTTTTCTTTCCACAACAAATTTACATCAAAAAAGCTACAATTAATGCCGTTGTAACCTTTTCAATATCTCAATTCTATCGACTAGGTGTATGGTGTCAAGTTAGCACTACATACCGTTTTTTCTTAAAAAATGAAAGCTACAAATTTTTTCCTTCCACAAGAAATTTACAACAAAAAAACTACAATTAATTCCATTATAACATTTTCAATATCTCAATTCAATCGACTAGGTGTATGGTGTCAAGTTAGCACTACATGCCATTTTTTCGTAAAAAACGAAAGCTACAAATTTTTTCTTTCCACAATAATTTTACAACAAAAAAGCTACAATTAATGCCGTTGTAACCTTTTCAATATCTCAATTCTGTCGTCAATGGTGCGTGGTGTCAAGTTAGCACTATTTACTAAACTTTGTTCGAAAACGGGTCAACTCAATTTTTTCCAGCTTTTTAAAAGCTACAATTAATGGCATTGTAACATACTGGATATCTCAATTCTATCGACTAGGTGTATGGTGTCAAGTTAGCACTACATACCATTTTTTCTTAAAAAACGAGAGCTACATTTTTTTTCTTTCCACAACAAATTTTAAAGTTAAAAGCTACAGTTAATGGCATAGTAACATATTGGATATCTCAATTCTATCGACTAGGTGTATGGTGTCAAGTTAGCACTACATACCATTTTTTTCATTAAAAAACGAGAGCTACAAATTTTTTCTTTCCACAACAAATTTACAACAAAAACACTACAATTAATGCCGTAGTTAACTTTTCCAATTTCGAAAAGTGTAGTGCTAACTTGACACACATCAGTAACTACACCCACCTCCCATATAACGGTATTTTCGAAAAATGCAAAATACACTCAAAAGACTTTTCTGGGGGTCTTGGGGTTCGAAGAATCTGAATTTGCAAATTTACCTTTAGCAAAAAACATGGACAGAATATGAAGGAAAAGAGGAAAAAATGTTTCCCAACAATATATCGAAACAATGTTTCTTCAAGTTTATTTGCACCAAAGTGCACCCAGCAGCCGCGGCGTTTTTGGTAAAAATAAACTGCAGATTCAAATTCCTCGTGCGCGAAAACCCCCAGAAAGGTACTTTGATGGTATACAAATTTGCATTTTCATCACTTTTAATTGATTTAAATGCTGCTCTGCGACTAACAATTTCAATTAAAGAAAACGCTTAAAATCGCCAACCTGGGAAAACTGAGAAATTACTTTTTTATATACTTAAAATCCAGACATATAGTGTCTTTTGGCTGGGCAATGTCCGCGGCGGCATTTAGCCATGGTCCATTTCATTAAACAACGGACATTCAATTTACAGTCAATCTACAGTGCAACACCTTTTATTTGATATAAGTACATAACATGGGTTGCCCTTATTTTATAAGTCAATAGAACAAATAGTTGGAACGGTTTACCAAAATTCAATTACTATCTGTGGTTGTAGGCCAAACTTATAAGCGCTGAGACTAGCTGTAATGTTTCAAAAAAAAAAGTTTTGGTACTAAGTATAAAGTACTAGAGTATTTAACTTTGCCGATATTAAATAGATTTTTTTCTGAAACTCGTTCAACAAATCCTTACAATCAACAATCATAGACAATTTCAAAAGGCCGCATTCAAAAAGCCTTCATCGCCAGCTGTTTAACTAAGAGGACAAATAAACTCAAAATAAGCCGAGCCAAGTTAGTGTCTCTAGCAACCAACATAAATAATCTAACAAACAAACAAAACAAAAAAAAAATACAAGTAATTTTTAGCAAAAAAAAAACCGACTTCAACTCCCATATAAAAAAACAAATATATATATATATATCTCATGATCCCCTGATCGGATCTCAACCAG
>NW_023458560.1:45490473-45491635 GCF_013731165.1 Rhagoletis pomonella
GGACCTCCTCTGAGACACTACCTTTCCGATGCAAAAAGAATTATCGAAATCGGTTGACGTGGTCCAAAGTTATGCGGTAACATACATAAAAAAAAAAAAAAAAATACGACGAACTGATAACTTCCTCCTTTTTTGGAAGTCGGTTAAAATTTAAACTAATTTTTTCGATTTGCAAAACCACAAACTGATGGCTGAAGAAAATAAAGAGAAAAGCAATAAAGAACTGGTTCGACGTGCTTGCCAACGTAAATAAATGACGCCTGCAATCATAGCCGCAACAATGCGCACAAAACAACGTCCAAATAAATGAATAGACGACAGACAACACGACCAGGCGACTAAACAAGCCTACAGCAGTGCACGGACTTTACCACTTTACTGGTAGATCTACCAACTTTTTAGCTATATTATATTTTCTACCATTTTTACCAACACAGACTAAAATTCTGCCAATATTTTGCCGAAAGAAAGCAAACAGATTTAAATGAGCATACATATTTATTTTGTCATCGAACACACCTTAAATAAAATTTAAAAGTTAACTTTGACGGCGAACAATTGCTTGAGTCTCCCTCCTATTAAATTAATACAGGACCCAGGGCACAGGAATCAGGCCATCCGAGATCGAACTAAATTTTATACGAAATTTCTTTTTGAACCTTCGGACAGGAGTATAGAAACCCCAATAATAAAAGTTTAAAAGCTTGCACAAATTGCAAAAAAATTAATCAAACTTGAATAATTGGAATATTTAGAAAATTTTCGGATATGCAGTTTTGTAGCCCATTCAATTGTAGTATAAGAAAGTGCAAGTTTCAAGTCGTTAAAAATGACCGTTGATTTTTCAGATTTTTTTTTGTGTAGGGTGTTGCATATTTTCATCCATATAACACATGATCAAAAATTTTTTTTTTATATGAAAAAAAAACAGCAACACCCTCCACAAAAAAAAGTTCTAAAAAATCAACGATAATTTTTAACGACTTGAAACTTGCACTTTCTTACACTACAATTGAATGGGCTACAAAACTGCATACCCGAAAGTTTTCTAAATATTCTAATTAAAAATTTCGAAATTTTGATGAAAATTTTTTGAATTTAATTACTTTTTTTTCCAATTTGTGCGAGCTTTTAAACATTTATTATTGTGTTTCTGTTATAG
>NW_023458560.1:45491735-45501233 GCF_013731165.1 Rhagoletis pomonella
GTTGACGGAATATTACCAATCATGCTTTGGGAAGCTTCGTGGGTAGCCATTCTAATTTTGATAGCAATTTTTAAAGGGATATTAAGCATCCCGCTAAGCTGAACAAAGATGACAGTAATCTTTATTTTTAAATCGAGTAAATGTGGCCACGACAAAGCTAAGGTTTCCACACCCCCATAAACCTAATGTCCTTCGTACTCAAAACGTTTGAGAGGCTCTTGGAACTCAGAGAAAATGTGTTATTTTTGCCAATCAATCAATTGGCGATTGTGACAATGACAGAATTGTGAAAATCACCGTTGTCCAGATTTTTACAGCGCGCCAAATCCTGGGAAATAACGTATGTACAATGTATTAGAACGTATCAGAAAAGTAGCATTTACATATGGAAATACATATCATATAAGAATGCTTTAATTAGCGTACGTACTACGTAGCAGCGCTAGAGGAACGTAATTCACAACTACCTACTAATTTATTAAGCTCCGTAATATCTCGCACTACTCATTTAGAACAAATGTAGAAGAGCACGAATGTACTGCTGCATATTTGTAACGGTAAAGCGACGGCCACTCCGCATGGCTTGGGTTCGAGCCCAGGTTCCGAATGACATCGAAAACAAAAGAAGTGAAGAAGTTTTTTCTAACACCGCCTGCTCCTCGGCAGGCAATGGCAAACCTCCGAGTGTATTTCTGCCATGAAAAACAGCTTCTCATAATAATTCAAAAACTGTAGGCGCCCCCCCCTTTGAGTGACAACATAAAGGCACACGCCACAAATTATTAGTAAAGCGAAGTAAACTGAGGAAAAGGGAAGATTAAAAAAGAAATAACAGAAGATAACAAAATAACTACTATGCTCATGCTGAGATAGTGCTGAAGTCTGACATTTATGGACAAACGCATTTAACAGCTGTTATCGGCTGATAAGTTTTATGGCGTCATTACATATGTACAGCTACGAACATTGAAATAGTTGTGGGTCCAAACAAATTATACTTTTTCAAACAAATTATACTTTTTTTTGACGTGGTCCAAAGTTATGCGGTAACATACATAAAAAAAAAAAAATATTCCGACGAATTGATACCCTTCTCCTTTTTTACATGGAGCAGTAAAATAGTAGTTTATGAAAGAAATTAATATTTAAGGGACAAGAAGAATTTTTTGGTGCTCTACCTACTTAGTACTTAGTAGCATGGCCTTTATTTTTACGAGCAACGCCGAACCATGGAAACCGCACTTAAGTGTCTCACATCTCTTCAGAGGTATAGTTTGATATGTAAGCTGAACCATAGCTCACTATTGTTTTTTTTTTTTTTGGCTTAACATTCAACACGGCTTTCTTAACATCACTCCACAGGTTCTCAATGGCAATGAGGTCAGGAGACTGAGCTATAACCCCGATTTCATTGACCCGAAAACATTTCTTTGTCAGTTTACTGGCATGTTTCGGTGCACTATTTTTCTGGAATGTCCATTTTAAGGGCAAGTCCTCTTCAGCAAATGGTAATGTAAGGAGTATGAAATCATCTGAAAACTTTAGTTAAAAACTTCAGGGGTAAACCAACGTGGCAGCACTTGGTAAACTTTTGAGACATTCGATTTTTTTATAAAATTATATTTTGATTATGAGGTATCTGAAAGAAAATGCGCAACACCCACCGCAAAAAAAATCCAAAAAATCAACGGTAATTTTTAGCAACTTGAAGCTTGCACTTTATTAGACTAAAATTGAATGGGCTACAAAACTGCATATCAGAAAATTTTCTAAATATTCGGATTAAAAATTTCTAATTCTAATTTGAAATTTGTGCAACCTTTGAAACTTTTATGTATGTATGTGGTTCCGGTTATAGATTGAATTATATATATTTTAAATGAAAACTATTAAAAATAAATAGATAAACATAAGTTGCAAAGTCATTTTTAATTTCGGTGCTAATTAGTTGACCGCAGGTGTATGTGGATTTTTATACTTATACCCTACAAAAGTACTCTCAGTCAGGACAGTTGTTAAAGGTAGAAAATGACAGGATGACCTTCCTTCCCACCATTGTATTGCCAACGAACGTGTTGTGTGGGTGGTCCCACTTATCAACGTTGAGTAGTTGAAGTTGAATAATGGTTAATATCAATGGAAGTTGTTAAATTGTTACGTGCCCATTTAACAGAGCTTTCTAGCTCAGAGCAATGAGCTCATTTACGAGTATAAGGCTTACGCCTGCCTCAATGTCGTAATGTGCACCTACATATATGTATGTATGAGTGTTTGTTGAACTTGAGCCTGTACATAAATATGCGTGTTCCACAGCATTTGTTTTTTTTTTTTTTTTGTTTGTTCACAGCATGCTGGACAACGCAAAAGCAACGTAAAAAGGGACATGGAAAGGGAGTGGCGCGAATTAAATTAAAATTTCATTAGCATAATTATGTTTGGTGTGCTGCTGCTGCTGCTGGAGGTGCGCACATATATGGATTTAAGCATTACTCGTACCGACTCGTTAAGTAGCCATTAATTAATGATAAACTATCGCAGCGCAAGTGCAATCAAAGCAAGTAAGTGCATTTATGGATATATTTGTAGAAAAAATTGAAAGCACACAATTGTAAATGGTTACATATTTAATGCAATTTCACTATTTTTAGTGATTTTACTTTCGCAAATTTGTTGTAATGAGATTTAAGTGCTAATTTATTGAAACTTTTTTCTCCATTGCTAATACTTCGTTTTAAAACGTGTTTTTTTATTTATTGTGAGAAGAAAAAATTACTCATGCCTAATTGCCACTGCATGTTGCATGTTCTTGCACAGTTTTTTTTTATTTAGTTTTTTTCATTGCAACAATTGTTGTGGCATTGTGGTAGTCCACTTTATAAGCTTTTTTTTAGGTTTTAATGCATTTCGAAATTGCACATAAGCATACACTGCCGGAACAAAGTATTGGCACAGCAAATTTTTCACAATATATGCAACAATTTTTATTCAAATATTTTTCCGCCAATTTTGTATAAAAATATGGTTCACTCTACAATAAAAAAAAAAACATTAAAATATAGTTCCTAAACTTTGTGCTAAACTCGCGAAAATTCAGCAATTTTTCAACTTTTTAATCAGATTTTTTAGAATTTTTTTGAGTATGCAGATTTGTAGCCCCACCAAATTTAATATTATTATAAAGTACAAGTTTTAAGCTTAGGTAATTACCGTTGAGTTTTGGCAATTTTTTTCACGCAGTCTCTTCCATAAAAAAATTTTTTTTTTGAAAATACATATATATATACTGAAAATACATTATAGGAAAAAATGCAAAACACCTTCAACCAAAAGAAATTCTCAAAAAAATTTCTGACTAACTCCGAACTTGCATTTTTTTACAAGAATTTAATGGGCTGCTAAAGTGCATACTCAAAAAAAAATTCTAAAAAGTCTGATAAAAAGTTGAAAATTTGCTGAATTTTCGCGAGTTTTGTACAAAGTTAATGAACTATATTTTTACACAAAATTGGCGGAAAAATATTAGAATAAAAATTGTTGCATATATTGTGAAAAATTTGCTGTGCCAATACTTTGTTCCGGCAGTGTATGTATGTATGTATGTACGAGTATTCCGTGCAGTTCTCACCTTAACTGCCTGCTTTTGCATGTTGAATTTTATTTTATTTCTACTCTTTCCATTTCAAATTTGGTCGCTCGTGCTGCATGCCACATGCCATAACAATGCACATGCGCTTGGTATGCCACAGCATTCGTTCCCATAAATATTAGTTTGTATTTTTGTACATACTATGTACATATGTGTACGTTGGCTCATGCATTTAGCAATTCACACAATGATTTGTTAAATTGTTTAGCATTGAGTAAAATTATGCATCCAACGCCCTCTTCATCATCATCAGCGGCGTGCCAGCAGCAGCACCACCCCTTCCACTCGTCGTCATTAGTATGATTATCAGCTGCGCCATCATTTTCAACATTCAACACTACCCGCAGCATTGTTTGTAGTAAATTCCAGCAACATTTGTGGCGTTTGGCATTTCTTTTCACTCAGTGGTGTTTTATGTTTCTTTCTTTTTTTTATTGCCGCGTTGCATGATTTTTAATTTTGTAAATGCTTTGCCATCTTTAATGAAAGTTCAAGTGATCATTGTGTTGCCACCTTTTTTCATGTATACAGTTAATTGTTGTTTTACCACCTTTCAGTGCTATTGTAAACAATTAGACATGACCGTTCAAACGCAGTATTGTAAGCATTATTATAATCTTTTGTTTTAATACATCATATTGTTGGCATTACTGTGTTGCTGCAGCAAATCCAATATTTACATGCAGAAACTTGTTCTGCGCTGGACTTCACAAACTTTTTCACTGTGCATTACTAATTACTAGAGATAAGCCTTTTGAATCGAGTTTATTGATGACAGATTACTACCGAACTATACGATATCAATATGTTTATCGATATATGTATATACATACATAAATAAAGTTGCTGTTTCGTTTTTGTCAGCCGACCGGACAAAGCTAATAGTTCCTGAAGATGCCTTCAGACTGAAGGCGAAATATGGACCAAAATAAAATTTAAAGTAAATAAAGCAGAAAAACTTTTAATGCTTTATTCATCATACGGCCTATAGCTCAAAAATAGATTATTAAATTATATTAACTATTATTATTATTATTTTTATTATTATGGGTATCAAACAAGAGAAGTTTAAGTAAGCTTTATTTCTAAAATAATTTTAATGCTTTATTATACGCGAACGCACTGTTGTTTGTAACAGCCTAATACGGCGTTTCCACGATTCGTAATTCGCTCTCTCATTCGTCATTCGCCTTGCCAATAACCTTCCGAATTACGTAATTCGCCATACAAAATTTTGAGAGCGAATTACCTCATTTGTAGGTAATTCAGATCGAATTACCATTCGAATGACGAACAAATCGGTGCCTTGTCTAATATTTATCGGAAATATATCGAAGTTTTCACCGGCCTGGTCCCATTTTCTGGCACTTTTTCTAGTTATAGAACAATATTAATAAAATATTCTCTAAATAAATTAAAATTGTTGATGATAACTTAAATTTTAGCTCCATCTTCGATATTTGCAGTACACAAAAATAATAATAAATAGCGAAGAACAAGAACTAGAGCTGCCAAACGAATTACTAATGTGTGTCGTGGAAACAGGGTAAATCACGAATTACTTGGCGAATTACTTAGAGAGCGAATTACGAATCGTGGAAACATCGTATAAAGTAGTGTATAGTTCTGTCATAAAAAACAGCTTCCCATAAAAATACAATCGCCGTTCGTAGTCGGCGTAAAACTGTAGGTCCCTCCACTGTGTGTGACAACATCAAGGCGCACGCCACAAATCGGAGGAGAAGCTCGGCCAAACACTTACATATTTGTAAGCGCCAATCTATTATTATTGTTATTAAAGGGATAGAAATAGATAAGACACATTATACCAAAATGCTTAGAAAAGATAAATCGACTAAGCCATATCTGTCTGTCCGTCCGGGCGTACACACGATAACTCGAGTAAAATACGAAATTTGTTGCCATTTATCCAAGGTAAGTGGTATTGAAAATGGACGAAATCCGACAATAACTAGGTCCACCTCCCATATAACGGTATTTTCGAAAAATGCAAAATACACTCAAAATACTTTTCTGGGGGTCATTGGGTCCGAAGAATTTGAATTTGCAAATTGACTTTTAGCAAAAAAAACATGGACGGAACATGAAGGAAAAGAGGAAACATTGGGTCTCATGCATAAAAAGTGAGCTAAAGCTACGACTCGATTTTCAGTACAAATTCTTGAGCTTAAGCTCACTTCATCAGTGCAAAAATGGAGTATGAGCTTAAGCTCAGTTTTTATTCAGGAGGCCCAATGTTTTCCAACAATATTTCTTCAAGTTTTATTTGCACCAAAGTGCACCCAGCAGCCGCGGCGTTTTTGGTAAAAATAAACTGCAGATTCAAATTCTTTGTGCGCGAAAACCCCCAGAAAGGTATTTTGATGGCATACAAATTTGCATTTTCATCACTTTTAATTGATTTAAATGCTGCTCTGCGACTACAAATTTCAATTAAAAAAAACGCTTAAAATCGCCAACCTGGGAAAACTGAGAAATTGTTTTTTTTTTTATATACATACATACAATCCAGACATATAGTGTCTTTCGACTCTGCAATGTCCGCGGCGGCAGTTAGCCATGGTCCATTTCATTAAAGAACGGACAGTCAGTTTGACTAAACCCACACTGTGAGGAACGGCGACTAAGTTACGGCAAACTGACGTTTTCTTCATTTAATACAGTGACAAACAAATAGGTTCTGGCGACATCAGGCATTCTAGTAGCCAAGCGCACCTGTCCAACGGAATCGCTGGGAATCATCACAAGTATACAGCAAAATGACAAGCGACTGTTCTGTAGGCTGACGAATGAAACCCCAGAGCATATCGACTGCTGAGTGGACGATCGACCTATCTCGGCAGCCAGTTCGAAAACGCCCTATCTCAAACATTTTTTCAAAAACGTCCTATTTCAGAATTTGGTTGAAGAACGCCCTTTTTCAGAATTCGTTACAAAAACGCCCTATCTCAGCAAATTTTCAATAAATTTTCATTTGAGATAGGGCGTTTTTGAACCGAATTCTGAAATTGAAAATGTGCTGATATAGGGCGTTTTTGAATCGGCAGCTGAGCTGTAATGTTTCAAAGAAAAAAAGTTTTGCTACTAAGTATAAAGTACTAGAGTATTTAACTTTGCCGATATTAAATAGATTTTTTTCTGAAACTCGTTCAACAAATCCTTACAATATACAATCATAGACAAATTCAAAAGGCTGCATTCAAAAAGCCTTCATCGCCAGCTGTTTAACTAAGAGGACAAATAAATTCAAAATAAGCCGGGCCAAGTTAGTGTCTCTAGCAACCAACATAAATAATCCAACAAACAAACAAAACAAAAAATAATAAAAATAAACTAATTCTTTCGATTTGCAAAACCACAAACTGATGGCTGAAGAAAATAAAGAGAAAAGCAATAAAGAACTGGTTCGACGTGCTTGCCAACGTAAATATATGACGCCTGCAACCATAGCAGCAACTATGCGCACAAAACAACTACCAAAGAAATGAATAGACGACAGACAACACGACCAGGCGACTAAACAAGCCTACAGAAGTGCACGACTTTGCCACTTTTTAGGTAGACCTACCAACTTTTTAGCTATATTATATTTTCTACCATTTTTACCAACACAGACTAAAATTCTGCCAATATTTTGCCGAAAGAAAGCAAACAGATTTAAATGAACATACATATTTATTTTGTCATCGAACACACCTTAAATAAAATTTAAAAGTTAACTTTGACGGCGAACAATTGCTTGAGTCTCCCTCCTATTAAATTAATACAGGACCCAGGGCACAGGAATCAGGGCATCCGAGATCGAACTAAATTTTATACGAAATTTCTTTTTGAACCTTCCGGCAGGAGCACAAAAAGAAAAATTACATGAAAAAATTTTACGCACAATGCCAGTAATAATTACAACAAATACATACAGATGCGATGAATGATAATTAGCAACGAAATTCAAAATGATATTGTTTGCACATTATGTTTATTTATTTATTTTTAATAATTTTCATTTAAAATATAATTCAATCTATAACAGAAACCCCAATAATAAAAGTTTAAAAGCTTGCACAAATGGCAAAAAAAAATTAATCAAACTTCAATAATTGGAATATTTAGAAAATTTTCGGATATGCAGTTTTGTAGCCCATTCAATTGTAGTATAAGAAAGTGCAAGTTTCAAGTCGTTAAAAATTACCGTTGATTTTTCAGATTTTTTTTTTTTTGTAGGGTGTTGGGTGGAAGTGTATGCAGGAATTATCGCCTGGAAAGGGGCTACATAGGGATTCATAGGCCCAGCATCCGTAATCAAACAGAAGGATGTTACAATAGATCGTCCTAGGTAAATTGGTGAGCTGCTTCCTGTTCTAAATAATAATCTAATCTTCGTACACAAATAAATCAATGATAATTTTGAAAATTTGTAAAATTTATAAATCTATTGGCAATTTTATCTCCTAATCTTGACTAAGTTTTGGTATTAAACAGAATTAACGATGTCATACAAGCATTTGCATAGCAACCAAGCATCAAATATTTATAGTGTAGAGACAGTAGGGGGAGTCTTATAGCCCCACTATGGACACTGGTTGTTGATGAACTCCTGGAAAAGACACGTGGTAACGACTAAACGAAAGACTGATGCGACTGCCAATAAACCCTCTAAAGTCAACCATTGTTCCATTTAGCAATGAAAGTCAACTTGACTTGGTAGACCAACCTTGGCAGGGACAAATTGAGTTCTCAGAAGAGGCGAAGTATCTAGGAGCAGCTCTGGACAAATGGCTCAATTAGAACTCACAGCTCTCGAATGTTACCAATTGGGCTACAAACAAGGGCGTTTTATGCCTGCCAGAGACTTCATGGTAAAACTAAGGGAATATAGCATGAACTAAAGTATTAGTAAAAAACTAACAAAAGCTATGCAAGTAGGTGCCACCTAAAGGAAGTTGCACGAACTGGCCTGCATGGCCATCACAGGAGCCATGTCTACGCGAATGGAAAAGGAGGCCTTTTGGTGCGGCCTACGGCTGCCCAATATAATCAGCATGAAAAGTGGAGATCTTCGGGGTCATTTGAAGGTTCTGAAGCCATTCCTGGATGATTCCGCTATCATGTTTACGGACAAGGAGACAAGGTCAGAATTCTTGAAAGGGACTGCTGTGAAGTGATAATATCTATGATTAAAGCATGGTTCTAATCATGCTATGCCGACGGATCGAAGATAGGCGACGTGAGTGCTAGGAAAGCGGAACTTGGACTAAGATTCCACAAAAGTCTGCAAATGGGCACATACCTCACCATATTCCAAGCGGAAGTCTTCGTAATCGAAGTCTGTCTTCGCGAATGTCTTAGGGAAATACAAATGGGGCAAGATTAGATATTATGTCAGATAGTCATACAGCTTTGAAAGTCTTAGACTCATTTAGAATGACATTAAAGCTTGTGGACAGTTGTAAAACTCTTTTGAACCACCTGAAGGCAACGAAAGTTCTGAGTCTCCCAAAACATGGAGCCCAAATGCGATCGCATGGTCCCGAGTCTTTCTGCGCTACATCTAAAGTATACACTGCACTTAGGAGCTGGAACTAATCTCATATTGGTGCTCACTGGCGGAAGTCAAAGGGAATGAGACAATCAAAGAGATTCATAACTCCTTCTAGGTTGAACTCCGTAGACTACTTGAACTTAGCCGGGAGGATCTTAGACTCCTACTGGCTACTCGACAGCGGAGTTAAAGTTAAGGAACCATTTGCATGAAATGCGGCTTTCTATAGAGACGGTCTGCAGGTTTTTTTTTTTGTGCTGGTGGAGGAAACTCCAGAGCTTATTCTGTATAA
>NW_023458560.1:45501333-45502138 GCF_013731165.1 Rhagoletis pomonella
TATAGATTGAATTATATTTTAAATGAAAATTATTAAAAATAAATAAATAAACATAATTTGCAAACAATATCATTTAAAATTTCGTTGCTAATTAGTTGATCGTATCTGTATATCATTTTGACATTAAGGTTCATGAAGGCGTAAGTCCAGGTGCTCTGGTAACGCCATCTTTTATGAATTCGCCATGTTTTATCCTATTGGAGTAAAAACCATCTGATATTGTTTCTTCTAAAAAATCTACCAACTTCTACAATTTTTTGTATGTAAAATCTACCAATAATCGTTTTTTCGAACTCCGTGCACTGGCCTACACTGACAATTCTTTTTACAAACGTCGATACTCGATAGTTTTCCCCAATATGGAAAGAGCTAAAAATTGCCGATGTCGTAAACTTAATAAAGTGATGCAGAAGACGACAGTGGCAAATAGAAATATATCGTCCAGTGTACGAAAATAAACTATATTGTACGTTACTATTTCGTTTCGTTTATTACTTTAACAGTTCGGTACAATACGAAACAAAACGGCTGAGTTCACTTTGGCGATAGTACACTACAGTAGCTTAGTAGTTACAGACGACACAACAAACGAAATGAATCGTGCAGGGAAAATATATTTATGTATGCACATATATGCAATAAACAAATACAAAACGAATGGCTGCAATGAATAAAAAAAATGAAAATGTTTTTTAATTGAATTGGATATGAAAATTTACAGAAAAAATTATTTTTCACGTAATTGAAACGTTTGCATACATATAAAACGTACCCTATGGTACAATTGTCACAAACGAAAAGCAAA
>NW_023458560.1:45502148-45514975 GCF_013731165.1 Rhagoletis pomonella
TTGTCACAAACGAAAAGCAAACGTTTCTCGTTGGGGAAAATGACAGTGAATCTTAGAATTTGTTTCTGACTATTTACAAAACTGTACAAAACCACAAATGATATGATGATCGATGAGCAAATGGGAATTGTTTTGTACAGTTTATTTTCGTACCCTGATATCGTCACCTGAAATGCAAATAGACGTAACAACATCATAAATGAAATGGAAAAAAATGTGATTAATATTATTTTTTTTTTTCATAAAATTATGTGGTGAGTTGTAAATCGATGAAATCCATCATATAAATCAAA
The DNA here is from genome assembly GCF_013731165.1 of Rhagoletis pomonella. NCBI lineage: Eukaryota > Metazoa > Arthropoda > Insecta > Diptera > Tephritidae > Rhagoletis > Rhagoletis pomonella. The sequence goes on from NW_023458560.1 coordinate 45,502,442, forward strand.
AAGTGAATTTTGAATTTTTTATTAGTTATGACTGTTTGCATTCAAGCGATGATATTTGTTACGTATTTTCGCATTTCAAGTGGCGATATGTATATATGGATGTATGTATATCTACACTCAGTGCCAAAATAAAAGTGCACAATTTTTAAAAGCTAGCGACTAATAAAAAGGTTCATTACACAAATACATTTTATGAAAATGGATATTGATGTAATATAAACCAACTTGATAATAAACACGCTAGAGTGTAATAACTGACGACATTGGGGCTGGCATCTTTGGAACCGGATAAAGGATTTTAGTACCGATCGATAGAGCTTCAAGCCTCTTCTAAAAGGAAGTTTTCGTTTTAAATTTGTGTGCAGAGGAAAACTTATCGATCGAAAAAACGGGGCGAAAAACCTCGGCTTATCATGATCTTGGCCAAAGCACATACGATCAATTTCCACATAACTTCCGACAAAACGTCAGAAGAGGACTACATTTAGACGAGGTATTTTACGGAGTAACTATGTAGACTTGACATCTAGTGCATAATGTTCCAGAAAAAATGTGTAGTCACAGCCCTAAGTGATGTTGGTCACATGCCTGCTAATTTCATAGGAGTAATCGTCTCTAAATTAGTCAAATTTGTTTCCCCCTGAGCTGGACTATAGCACAAACACTTTCTAGCCGTCTTATTAATCGTAGCCATGGGCACCTGAAGTGTATGCAGAAATTCTCGCCTGGAAAGGGGCTACATAGGGATGTAAGGATGTTACAATAGATCATCCTAGGTAAATTGGTGAGCTGCTTCCTGTTCTAAATAATAACCACAACACAACACAAATAAATCAATGATAATTTTGAAAATTTGTAATATCTATAAATCTATTGGCAATTTTATCTCCTAATCTTGACTAAGTTTTGGAATTAAACAGAATTAACGATGTCATAAAAAGATTTGCATAGCAACCAAGCATCAAATATTTATAGTGTGGAGACAGTAGGGGGAGTCTTATCGCCCCACTATGGACACTGGTTGTTGATGAACTCCTGGAAAAGACACGTGGTAACGATTAAACGAAAGACTCTTGCGACTGCCAATAAACCCTCTAAAGTCAACCATTGTTCCATTTAGCAATTAAAGTCAACTTGACTTGGTAGACCAAACTTGGCAGGGACAAATTGAGTTCTCAGAAGAGGCCAAGTATCTAGGAGCAGCTCTGGACAAATGGCTCAATTGGAACTCACTGCTGTCGAATGTTACCAATTAGGCTACAAACAAGGGCGTTTTATGCCTGCCAGAGACTTCATGGTAAAACTAAGGGAATATAGCACGAACTAAAGTATTAGTAAAAAACTAACAAAAGCTATGCAAGTAAGTGCCACCTGAAGGAAGCTGCACCTACTGGTCTGCATGGCCATCACAGGAGCCATGTCTACGCGAATGGAAAAGGAGGCCTTTTGGTGCGACCTACGGCTGCCCAATATAATCAGCATGAAAAGTGGAGATCTTTGGGGTCATTTGAAGGTTCAGAAGCCATTCCTGGATGATTCCGCTATCATGTTTACGGACAAGGAGACAAGGTCAGAATTCTTGAAAGGGACTGCTGTGAAGTTATAATATCTATGATTAAAGCATGGTTCTAATCATGCTATGCCGACGGATCGAAGATAGGCGACGTGAGTGCTAGGAAAGCGGAACTTGGACTAAGATTCCACAAAAGTCTGCAAATGGCCACATACCTCACCATATTCCAAGCGGAAGTCTCTGTAATCCAAGTCTGTCTTCACGAATGTCTTAGGGAAATACAAATGGGGCAAGATTAGATATTATGTCAGATAGTCATACAGCTTTGAAAGTCTTAGACTCATTTAGAATGACATTAAAGCTTGTGGACAGTTATAAAAACTCTTTTGAACCACCTGAAGGCAACGAAAGTTCTGAGTCTCCCAAAACATGGAGCCCAAATGCGATCGCATGGTCCCGAGTCTTTCTGCGCTACATCTAAAGTATACACTGCACTTAGGAGCTGGAACTAATCTCATATTGGTGCTCACTGGCGGAAGTCAAAGGGAATGAGACAATCAGAGATTCATAACTACTTCTAGGTTGAACTCCGTCGACTACTTGAACTTAACCGGGAGGATCTTAGAACTCCTACTGGCTACTCGACAGCGGAGTTAAAGTTAAGGAACCATTTGCATGAAATGCGGCTTTCAATAGAGACGGTCTGCAGGTTTTTTTTTGTGCTGGTGGAGGAAACTCCAGAGCTTATTCTGTATAACTGCCCACGTATCATGAACAACAGACTGATACAGCTTGCGAAACGATTATCTTCTCCATCCAAAATTTAGAACATGACATCCTCCGAACTGCTTAACTTCTTAAATAGCTTCAGGTGGGGGCGATTACAATTTGGGTTTAGTACAAATTTCTCTTTAGGTCGCAGGGCGAGTATACCCAGCGTAATAATAAAAATAAAAATAGTGTGGCTTTTTTTGTGACACTGAGTGTACATACCTACATTCAATAAGTACCATATGTATGCATATCAGTATGGAAGGTGAAGACCAAGAACAAGTGTATGTACATACATACATAGCAAGTGTAATTACAACGAGTACGCACACAACAGACGCCAACTTGCTCTTCTACTCTATCCGCTGCTCGTCGAGAGATTACGCTTTGTTGGACACTTCGACATGTGCGCTTTATTGCGAAAATGTTGTCGGTCGGTAGGTAGGTAAAATGACAACAAGTAAAGGCCGTTTACAATTGGTCCGGTTTGATGAGGTCGGTCCAACTTACGTAGCGCGCTGGTGGCTTGACTCGGTGTAATGGGCCCGATTGCAGCGACGGACGAGGAGCAGCGATCGGCTGCTGAGACTTTGAAAAGGCGTTTTTGGTTATTTTGTCATTTAGTGGTGGGCCATGAATTCGCATTGTATTTAACAAGAAAATGTCAACAATCGCGACATTTTCATTATGGACAACCCGTTGGGTGCGCATATGGCCAATGAATAGATATGTATGTATGTATGTATGTACATATGCAGATATTTGCAGATTTGATTTTGTGCCCGCGATGAAGTGATAAAATTTGTCAATTTGCAAATATTGATGCACAAATTGTAAATAAAACGAACTTACGTGCGGTGAATTGGGCTTTTTTTAAACAAAGAAAGTGGGCGGAATGTCATGCAACAGGAAAATACTGGTAATAAAGCGATTTTGTTAGTTCCAAGTGTAGGAAAAAATTGAAAAAAGCAGGGGCCATAACGGTTATGATGTTGATAATAAAAACACCCAGCCGAAAGTCTCTGATGGCAGTGCTGCGTTAGTTTGTAATAACTGTATTCTTATGATAAATTTATAAAATAAAAAAATTAATTAAAAATAAAAATTTGAATGATAAAATTGGATTTTTATTTTTTCGATGTACATACTATGTACCTACATATTTTTGATCGCTATTTTTTCAATCACATCATAACCAGAGTTGGGCAAAATTTACTCGAATGAAGAATAAGAAATAAATAAATGTTTGTTTTCGTTATGCGCAAATAATAAATAATTTAGTTTATTCAAAGAAAAAATATTCCAATGACAAATAAATTATTTTATTCGATATTCGAATAATTAAAGAAAATAAAAAAAGTAATATCCGCGGTAAAACTGTCATTCAAAAAATTAAAAATCAGTGACAATTGAAATAAAAGTAAATCGTTGGAAATTATGTAATAAATTTGTTTTTAAAAATTATTTCATATAGCGATTAAATCACGAAAAATTTATTCGCAACCAATTTATTCACGAATAATTCATTCGTGAATGAATTTTTGGCGAATAATTATATTACAGATAAAATTTTATTGGAAAAAATATCTAAATAATAATTTACTCGAATAATGCCCAACTTTGATTAAAACCCGTTATATTCAGACTACATTTTTTAACATATACATTAACAATTTTTAACGGTCATAAATACGATAATTTTTTATCGAAAAACATAAAAATCATAAAATAACGCTTACATTTGAGCAAAAACAAAACCTAAACTTAACGATTATACTTGAACGCAAAAATAAAAAATAAAAACGAAAAAAAAACGATTTTACAATTCAAAATAACGATTATTTTTTGATCGGAAAACATAAAAATCACAAAATAAAGCTTAAATTTGACCAAAAACAAAATCAAAATTTAACAATCATTCCTGAAAATTCCAAATGTAGCGATTTTGCAATTAAAAAAACGAGTATTTTTGTATCGAAAAACCTAAAAATCATAAAATAACTCTTAAATTTGACCAAAAACAAAATCTAAATTTAACGATAATTCCTGATCCTAAAAATAAAATTCAAAAAACTAGCGATTTTGCAATGATCTAAAAATAAAAATCTGGGCATTTAGCGGTTATTTTCGGTCCTTGTAAAAAAAGTCAAAAATTTACACTAAATAGAACTAAAATTTAAGAGACTTGGGGATTTAAAAATCAAAATGTGGCTTGCACTCGAGCTTTATTTCTTCTCTGCACGCTGTTTCTAAATCTTTATTTTATCTTTTATAAATTTTTTTTAGGTTAAAAATATTTTCTTTACCTATTGCCACAAATTTGCCATAACAGAGACCGCAAATAGGCAGCTGAACTGCGCTCGCGGTGAAAGTATGAACAAGTAGTATGAAGCCGCTGGCACTTTCCGAAATTTGTTGGCTAAAAATACATCAAATATACATATTTGCAGCAAACGCTTTTAGCAAAATCCAAGGTCGAAATTTCATGAAATTGTAGATTGAGAGCGAGGGAGAATGGGGCGAGAGTAATTTAAGTTTTTCCAACAATGTCGATAATGTTTAATAGCTTTATCGGAATTACACACTCACATGTGCATACATTTTTACCTAATTGTCATGGTCAAGAATGGATATACATAAGTGCGAAAGCATTTAGCATTTACTATGTATGTGACAGGCGAACTTTTCAAATTGACGTGCATTTCGCGTAATATGTAAGTAAAAGCTTATTCAACACGAAAACGCGTGATAAACGTGCAAGCACTCATTGGATAAATGCACAATCGATGTGAAATGTCACAAGGAACAAAACCAAGAAACAAAAATGTAAAGAACGGAAATAAATAATAAAATAAAAGTCTCCTTTTTGTAGGTGCCAACCGCACTGACGTTGATTGCGTGACGCGGCGTTTTTATAGCGAATTTAATTGTTTGTTTTTGTTGTTTTGCGGAAGTAAGGAAGTGTTTTGTAACATGTATGAGTGCTTAAGTATTCACTTGCAAAAGAAATTATGCAATAAGGAGGTGGAATTTCAAATATGGAACACATAAATTTTACTGCCACATTTGAATATATTCGGGCACAGATGCTTCTTGGAGACTCAAAAAATTAAAAATATTTTGTTCATTTAATACCCAAAATCGATACTACTAAAGTCGAAGATATCACATAAAAATTTGGGTCCCGATTGGAGTCGGTTAAGACGTCTTCATAGGGTAATCTGAATTTTTGACCCACGTCTTAACCGACTCCAATCGGGGCCAAAATTATGTATGTATGTGATATCTTCGACTATAGTAGCATCGACGTAGGAGTTGAGGCTTATCAACTCTGATGTAAAAATTTGCTTCCTACATTTAAGGACTACCCTAATGTGCATATGTATGTATATCAGGTCATGCACAGTGCAGGAAATAGGTTCCCGGACTGACAGTATTTCTCATCAACAGAGCCTTAATTTTTCAAACGATTTTAAAGCTAATAAAATTTACGACGTTCTGAGCCCGATTAATTTAATTTTTATTTGTTAATACCAGGCATGCCCAGCGCTGGCAGAACTCAAAAGTTTTGCACTTGCTTTTGAATTATAGGATTCCCGTAAAATAAAAAATAAAAATAAAACTGTGAAACGTTATAAAAAAAAACACGAGCCGAGAACAAAAGGAATGATCGAAACTAAATGCCGTTATCATAGTTATGTTCCCAAGAACGCTTGAAAACTCAAACCGAAATGAGAGCAAATCCTTCGAGAGTGTTTTCACAAGAACGAAAGTGAGAACAAAACTTTCGGGAACGTTCTCGAAGAGAATAATACAAGACAAAATCTTGTAAAACGCTTCCAAAGGGAACCAAATGCGAACAATACATTCGGGAACATTTCTAAGAGAACAACGGGCACAAAAGTCTCAAGGAACTTTCTCTCGAATAACAATTTGGGAACTAAAGTCTCAGGAACATTCTGACAGGGAACGAAACTGGAAAACTGAACTATTCGCGAAGAGTGAAAGCGAAAACAAAACTTTTCTCATAACGTTGCATTGGTTTGAAATGCTTGAATATTGAAATTAATCAAAAAAGAACTGAAACATAACTATGATAACGAAAGACTTAAGACCCGAACTTTTCTTGCACAGAAAATGAAAACTGTTCTATTAATGGACAGTTGACCCTAATGATAAACGTTCCCAAAACTTTTGTTCTCAATTTGTTCCCGTTCAAACTACTCTCAATAGTTTTGCTCCCCGGTACCTGGAAAAAAAAATAATAATGAAATAAACCTTTGTTAGGCATTTTCTTCTATATGCAATGGTAAGTGTGCTCGAAATATCAACGAAAAAATTATTAAAAATCAAAGCGAATTCTTAGCCACTTGAAACTTGCACTTATTTTGTACTTAAATTTAAAGGGCTGTAAAACTGCATATCGTAGTTTAAAGTACAAAACCGCGTATCGTCATTCTGCAAAACCGCGTAACTGACATTGGCTGCCAAAAATTGGATTTGCTCACACAAGCTCTTGATTCACCTCTCTGAAGTTGGCAGGACAACTTTTTCTCAAAGCAAAAATTCCTATCGGATAATTTGCCGTTAATTATCCGTACATTATCCGTGAAAAGAATAATTTTGCCGCGGACTTCCACGGAAGTTAGCAGGGCACCTTCTGAAAACCAATTAAGGAAACCAGCTAAACCCAAACTAACTATCTGATAATTTGCCGTAAATTATCCGTTGTTTATCCGTGAAAAGAATTATCTTGCCGCGGACACATTTTAAAAAATATCATAGACAAGCCTGAGCAGGAGGGAGTTAGCAAGTGCTTAAAGAGCCCAAACATTAGCTGTCGGAGGCGACGACATAACTGTACGTTTACAAATATATGTACCAGGGTTGCTGCGAATATTCGCATTCGCAACCGCGGAGCTTCCACATTAAATTTAACATTCGCATTCGCTTTCGCATTCGCAAAAATCAATGCGGATCTTTTGCGAATGCGAATATTAAAGGGACCAAAAATAAAAGTACTTTCCGGATAATAAACAAACCGCTTACCCAAATTAAAAAAGTTTGGTATCCAATGAAAGAGGACTTGAATAACTTTACAACTGAAATATCTAAAAGAGGAAAGCCACACATTGAAAAATATTTCAATAAAAAATGGTAATTAATTACCATAGAACAAACATTGGGTCATGTATTTACATGAATTTCTTTAGTATTAAGTTATAAAAATATATAAATAGTTATGGTAACCTTCATTCGTTATTTCTGTTTAAAAGCTATTTCAGTCCTCTTTCATATGATACCAAATTTGTTTAATTTGGATAAGCTGTTTCTTTATTATCCGGATAGGACGTTTATTTCTTAATAAAAAATATTAGGCCAAATTTAACTCGGAAAAAAATAACTGTTATTTTCGGTCCCTGGAATATTGTGCAAGTGCACAGACGTATATCTAACCAGTCACAGAAGAAAGCAATAAAAATTAGTTATAAAAACTAAAATCGATAAACGCTGATGACGTGACAAATTCTGCAACAACCAATAGGATGACAATGAAGAATTCTTTCAAAAAACGGTGTTTAAACCACGACTGTGCCATGATGCTAGATTGTGAAGATGAAAGTCAGGAGGATACATCCGACATTTGCCGCCTCGATGAAATTCTCAAAAAGTAATTATTGCACCGCAATAAAAATAAATAAATATAACTGAAAGTCCTCTCCTGCAGTGTCAATCGAAAAGAATTTACAATTTTGTCAAGTCTCCAGTTTTTCAAGTTTGTCGCCTCGAGCGAGTAGTTGTATAGTGGCGCAGGTTTGATTTACGACCCTTCAAAAAGTTTTTATTAAGTACAATGTTCCAATTTTTAAATTCAAGTACTAAAAAAACATTTAGTCTTATTATTATTAAGTACAATGTTCCAATTTTTAAATTCAAGTACTAAAAAAACATTTAGTCTTATCATGAGTTTAATTTTCACCGAACCGGTTCACTTTTCGCCTTTGGGTTTCACGTACATATTTACTATGGGCGGAATACAAATTTTCGGGTGAATTGGTTTTCGGGCAAATCTCAGGATAAGGCAGATTATTAAAAATTATTAAGCTTTCCATTGTTTATTTAAATAAAATCACCTAATTTACCCACCTAAATTATTTCTTAAAAATACATGACATCCGCATTCGCACCCGCATCCGCGGATGTTAGCTTTTAAACACCCGCATCCGCACATGTTACGCCATGCGAGAGAGAGAGATAATTTTTGCGTCGCTGATCAGGACTGCCAATTTGAATGAAAGCGTGCCATTGTTGTGTTCGACCGAATGTTCGATTTCGCTTTCGCTTTGACGGTTTACCGACAATATTTTCATGTTCGTGTAAATGCTGGGCTTCTGCGAAAAAATAGACCGTAGATCTTGACTTCCACGGCAAGATTATTCTTTTCACGGATAAACAACAGATAATTTACGGCAAATTATCAAATAGCTAGTTTGGATTTAGCTGGTTTCTTTAATTGATTTTCACTTCCGTGTTAATTGATTTTCACTTCCGCGTTAGCAGGGCACGCCATATTTTTTGAAATATGTCCGCGGCAAAATTATTCTTTTCACGGATAATTTACGGCAAATTATCCGATAGGAATTTTCGCTTTGAGAAAAAGTTGTCCTGCCAACTTCAGAGAGGTCTTGGCTCAATCCTTATCCATTCGTCCCGAAATATACTATCCAGAAATGCGATTGCTTTATAAAAAAGAGAACCATTGTGAAATATGAGAGTTTTTAATCTCTAAAAAATAATTTATGCAACCTCACATACGCGGTTTTGCATTTTGCTGATACGCGGTGTTGCATTTTGTTGATACGCGGTTTTGCACTTTAAACGACGATATGTATGTATCTATATTAAATTTTTCTAAAAGTTTTGAAAATTAAATTTTACCGATTTTTTTTTACAATTTTCAACAGTAAATTCTACTTTTGACCACTGTGCAGTGGCGCCACCTAGGTGTTCATGCATGTATTTTAACTTTTTAATCTTTTTCTGCTGTCTGCCAAAAATTTTTCGAATGATTGTTTTAGAATTTTATTAAACAAGAAAATACATATCGTCGCCCGCATGCCAGCAACATGAATGGGTAAAAATTAAAATTTTGGGAAAAAAAGTTTGAACATTTTTTTTTTACGTGTCTTAACTCTACATTTATGCAATTGAAATTGTAAAATATTTATGTGGCTTCCGTGTACGCATGATATTCTGGGTTTTGGTATAATATAGAACATCCAAAGGTTAATGAAGTCAACACAATAACTCAAAACTGATATATTTGCTGATAATTGGCGCAATAAACAGGTGTAATCACAATTACACAAGGAGTACGGAAAATTTTTCAATCAAAAAATGAAAAAAACTGTTAAATGAGGTGCCTAATTAAGGTTTGCCACCCGTTAGACAATTTGATTCAAATTATTTAGTAAGTTAAATACATTCTTACAATATGGGTAATAATTAAAGGTTTAGAAAATGCTTTATTTCTTAAATAAATGTAGGAGGGTTACCACCTGTTTAAAAAATTAAATTCAATTTGAATTAATCACCATATGGGTGCCAGACGAAGCAGATTAAAGGTTCCAATTTGAAAATACCTTTGAAGAGTGTTGACACCTGTGTGCAATATATAAAGGGTGAACACACCAAAACTGCGACACTTAGAAATTACTACCAGAAACAAACTAGAAGGCTTTGAAATTATTTTTTTTGTATTATATAACTTGGAAGTTTAGATGTTATTAAAATGTTAAAATATTAGTTATTATTTGCTCCATATGCAAGTGATCGGTATTTTCATCGCCCACGCGACATAATGTTCTGCACGACTACATCATCGACTTTACGCGATGCGCACAACTACTTTATTTTGCAGTCTTCAATATTTTTCACTGTTTCAACTGTTTTCCTGCAAGATTTTTTTGACAATTGACCAATATTCCCCAATAGGACGTGGCTCTGGGCTATTGGATGGATTGCAATCGTGAGGTACAAAATTGATGTTATTTGCATTATACCACGGCAATGTGTCCTTGGCATAGTGGCAGCTTGCCATGTCCGCCTAGAACAGTGGCCTACTCCTTATCTGTTGATAAACGACAGAAGACGCCTTTTGAAGCACTCATCCCGATAAACTTGATCATTCATTGTCCCGGATGGGAAAAAGGGCTGCTCTTACGGCAACAGGATCAACGGCGGGATTTCGCTGTAACATTCTACTTTGCGCCTCGGTCTGGCGCTGTTTGAGCTGTAGAACATTTCAATGAAGCTTTCCGCTTTACCTTTTGTTCGAAAAACTGCGATCTGCGTACGGGTTTTGTAACATAATGCGAAAAAATCTTCGGATTTCGCGAAAACGCACTGAGGACCTTCCGAGCATTGTTTTTATCACTTTGACCATGCTAACCCCCGCTCCCTAGTTTTCTCGTAACTGCCAGGCCTTATTTGTACCGATTAAAACCCTGCAAACTGTCGAATAGTGCAATCTTTAATTTTTGAGCAATTTTACGTGTACTTAAGGCCGGATCATTTATAAACTCGTGCAAAATGGTTTGTCTCGTTTCTAACTCGGTTACCATTTTTAACTCAACTAGGAATCAAATTCAAATGAAATTTCTTCTACGTCCAACTAAGGCCATGTGGTCAGCTTATGGTATTTGAATTTCAAAATTTGGGTAAGTTATAAGCTTCCCAAAGTGTCGCAGTTTTGGTGTGTTCACCCTTTATGCAATATTAAAATATGCGTGTCAAACGAAATAATTCGAAGAGATCTGAAGTTTGAACATTTAGAACATTTTTAAGACATTTGAGAAGGGTTGCCACCTGTTAAAACATTTAAATTCAAATTATTGGACCCTTCAATGCCAGTTACGGGTTAAAAAATTATACACATGTGAAATATTTCGATATACATACAGTATCGGTCATATCTATAGCACGCCATTTCCAAGTGATATTGTGTGCCCCTTATGTTTATTTATTTATTTTTAACAATTTTCAATTATAATTTAGTTCATTCTCAGACAAACCCCATATATACCCAAGTTCAACAATTTGTAGAAAACAACAAAAAAGTGTAACAAATTTTCACCTAAATTTCAAACTTTTTTCTCGGAAGTGATAGAATTTTTTTGAGTACACAATTTTTTATCCCCTGCAATTTTAGTCTGATAATGTGCAAATTTGAAGTGGCTACGAATTACCGTTTATTTTTTAGAATTTTCTACATACTTAGTTTCTTTATTGCGCATTTCTTTCAAAGAGAAAATTGCTTATAAATAACTAACTACAAAGAAATCCAATAATTAAAATTCCCAAATGTTTTGACCAGTGAAACATATTTATAGATAATTGACATAACCCTAATTATAATTTCAATCCTTAGATAATTACCATGTACAATGTTTTGAGTTCAACAAAAAAAAAACCAAAAGCACACAGCAGCGAAACTAATTTGCTGAAGTAGAAATACGGAAAAAATTAAAATTGGTATTACGGTTAAAATTTGTAATTGCAATTTTGTATTAAAAGTTTATAACGGTTATGCTTATGTACACATACATACATATATAAAAATTAGATATGTATGGATGTGTTTAATGCAAACAGAGCATGACTAACAAATTTTTAATGCAATAATACATTACAAAAGCAAAATATTTGTACATACATAAGTTGCCACTGTGGAAAGTATATTTACTATGTAAATATTAACTGCATACTCGATTAGTGCATAGATATAAATATGCATAGTACATAGTAAACCACATATGTAAGTTTAAGCTGAAAGTATGATTGCAATTATGTATTAACTCCAAAACTAGTAAAAAGCTTGTCTTCTGATTTGGATCGAACATAAATTTAGCGCACAGAAAATTTAAGGCCACAATTTAAATGTAATTATTTTTAAAAAGTAAATGTCAGAGATTGTTCTTTCGGCCAATATAGGATTGACACATTTAGTTAAACTTTTGGCAAATAAAATTAAACCCTGGGCAAATGGATTTAAGCTTTCAGCGGATAGATTTAAACATTGGGAAAATAAATTTAAACTTTGGGCAAATAAAATTAATCTTTTGGCAGATTAAATTAAATTACTTTTCAGTGTTTCAAACACTGTTTAGTACTATAGTAGGGTTTAATTGTTTTGGCCCAAGGTTTAAATTTATTTGCCCAAAGTTTAAATCTATCTGCTGAACGTTTAA
>NW_023458560.1:45515075-45528019 GCF_013731165.1 Rhagoletis pomonella
GAGTACCTCTGCCAAATCTAAGCCATCTGTGTAGAGCCGCGCGCATAGGACAGCTGATCAGAATAGTAAAAAAAATTGATAGGTAGATTTACTCGAGCGCATCAGATTAAGAAATGGTGGGTTAATTACATGCTGAAAAGTGTGTATTTAAATAATCTGACGATTTGATTTGGCAGGGTCGCAAACTTGCAAAAAAACGTTACCTTGACATTCTCGAGCGCGCTCAATTTTTTTTATTATGAAGCAAACAGCTGAAGGATAACGGCAGGTATATAATCTGACGATTTCCACAAGCTGGATTAACGAAAACCGCCAACAAAGATTGCCGCGTGCACTTGCTGTTTTGCAAAACTACTACAGTTTTTTCTACGAAATTTGTTATTAACCGACTTCTAAAAAAGGAGGAGGTTATCAGTTGGTCGGAATATTTTTTTTTTTTTTATGTATGTTACCGCATAACTTTGCACCACGTCAACCGATTATTAATTCTTTTTGCAACGGAAAGGTAGTGTCTCAGAGGTGGTCCCATACTATATTGGTTTAGATCCGATCATTGGATCATGAAATATATAGATATATATATAATTTTTTTGAAGTCGGTTTTTTTTTTGCTAAAAATTATTTGTTTTTTGATTCGTTTGCTGTTTTCCGTTCATATTATTTGTCACAATCACATGACTGTAAGAATATGCAGCGGACCAAATGCTCGCAAAATGATACCACTTGCGAGTGAAATGTGAGAATTAACCCAAACAATCGCTCGCTAATACCATGTTCTGACCGACAACGAAAACGCTTTGAAAACGAGTTTTAGGATTGTGGGCTGAAGGCTGTTCACACCGGCTGTTAGTGTTTTCGTTGACATTTCTTACATCTTACAATACTTTTCTTCATTTTCTTTTCATTTACAACCTCTTACTTTCATTCTTATTTTACTTATACCATGTTCTGACCGACATCGAAAACATGTTTTCGTTGCTAAAACTGGGCTCGAATCGTCACATACGATATCGTACTACTCGTCACGTAAAAACCTATTTTTCGGATTATGGCATACGTGAACGTACTCTGTGTCTCATTCAGCTTATACTGCCTGACGTATCACGTAATTTTCTTTCGTATCGTTTTCGATCAGTGAACCGATGTTACGATTCGAGCCCTGGTTTTCGACATAAAACATGTGTTTTCGTCCATGTAAAATCTGTCAAACGAAAACCAGTTTTCGCTGAAAACTACTTGAAAACTCACGTTGCACTCAATCCAATCGGTGTCTTCACTAGATTTTTTCGATTATTTATCGAATTGGAAGTCATATTTTATCATCTTTAATACGCTATTTCGTATTTATTGTTTATTGGCTGACCAAAGTAAAATAAGAATGAAAGTAAGAGGTTGCTAATGAAAAGAAAATGTGGGAAAAGCATTTTGGTTTTGTTTTTGTGTAGCAAAACTGCAACCAGAGGATGTAAGAAATGTCAACGAAAACACTAACAGCCGGTGTGAACAGCCTTCAGCCCACAATTCCAAATCTCGTTTTCAAAGTGTTTTCGTTGTCGGTCAGAACATGGTATTAGGCGAACCAATTAGCAATAAATCCGAAATGGCCTATTAAAGACGATAAAATATGACTTCCACTTCGATAAATAATCGAAAGAAACTAGTGAAGACACCGATTGGAATGAGTGGAACGTGAGTTTTCAAGTTTCGTTTGACAGATTTTACATGGACGAAAACACAAGTTTTAGGTCGAAAACCAATTTTATTCAATTCGATGTCGGTCAAAACATGGTATAAAGGATCGTGTGTTGTTCCGCTATATACATAAATAAGTATGAGCATTTGCGAATCAAAACGGTTATATACAGCCGGGCTCCCGTTTCCGAATTCGCAAAAATTTTGCGTTTTAGTTTTCAAATCGCATAATTGCGCGCTCTCACAATCGTATATCGCAAAATTTTCGCGGTTTCAAATCGGAAACTTTAGACTTAGTGGAATGAGAAGTAAATGACGTCGCACGCTTAAATAACCGATTTATACAAGCTTGGACAACTTTTATTTATTAAAAGAAATTCTTAAGATACATTTCCCGTCCTTAAAAATAAATATTAGATTTAATTTATTTTTTAATTAAATATTTACGGACCACACCTCAAATTTTTCTGCAGCAAAATTGCCGATACAACAGCTGTTTGCGATTTGATTCAGTCGATAAATCGATTAACTTTGTCAAATAATCGGTATGTAATTGAGGGTTGCCTTAGTAAATTCTGTCTTTTTCTTTAATCTTGTCGAATTCAAGAGCACCCAAAAATAAAAACGTACGATTTTTACGAAAACGCCAAACGCAAAAGTAAATGAAAATGGGAGCCCGGCTGATAAATTTGAGCCGAGTGATGAAATTACATGTGTAATTAAGTGCGTCTACGATTACGATTACTTTAATCCCAGTTTCAAAATAGTTTGAATTAGGATAGAAATAATCGTAAATCGAAAGAGTATTAGATTAAAATTATATTAAGATAAATTAGAAGCACATGATGTAACATTTAGCTCAACAAATATCAGTTAAAAATTACTTTTTTAATTCATGGTGTTACATGAAATATAACCTTTGAAATTTTACTAACTAAATTTTGTGATTCATGACCAGTGGAAATGGTTTTTGTGTGTTGTGTGGATCAAATTCTTGTCAAAAAACTTGTTGGTAGGGATGCAAACTATGCATCGATATTTTTGAAACATCGATAATATCGGTTCAAAATTCGATGCTTACCATCGATTTTTACAATTTCCTAAAATCGCTAAATTGACGATACATCGATGCTAGTTTCAGCGATGTTTTAACATCGACTTATGCTCCTAAAATTTTTTGACTGGCCATGCATTTTATTACTTATACTTTTGAGGAACATTCTTATCATTCGATATAAAAAATGCTTACTTAGTCATAAGGCTCAGCAAACTTCCGACGCCATGCATTTCTATTCTATTTATAGGAAGGGTAAAGGAATAGTAAATAAATACAGGGAAATACATACATATGTAAATATTTTTCTAATTGAACAGAGATTTGGAACTGAAAAGTATTAATATATATATGTATATTTCCTTTTAATGTGACTACAACCTAACAAATTTTGAAACATCGGATACCATCGATATATCGATGTTTTTCTCTCGATGTATTTTAGCATCGATGTTCATTTTTCCGATGCATCGAAACATCGATGAATCGATGTTACTCCCCAAAATTTGCATCCCTACTTGTTGGACTATACTAGGGGATTTAGGTATAATACCTTGTGAATTCTATAACACACTTTTCATTTAATATGTAAAAAAATATTGTCAATTACTTCTTGTTACAGATGGGAAAAATGTAGAAGAAATTGACGACCAAGTCGAACCGGACTTGATAGTTGCACGGAGAAAATAATAAGTGTTTACAATAATATATGTTTGGTTGACTGTGCATCTCAGAAACGAAATTATTTTTTTAACCCCTCCAGATAATCGTCAGATTATGGAACAGCACGACCAGGGCGTCGAGAGGAACCTTCTGTATGAAAATCTGACGCGCTCGAGTAAATCCAAATGGCGATTTTTTTTGCATCTTCAAGAAGACGCCACGGGCTTGCGTCACATTTGAATCGTCAGATTATTGAATGGGAGGTTTAACATCCCTTGTGAATATCTGACGCGCTCAAGTAAATTTTTTCGTCACCCATTTTTGACCCTTCCGTACCCCTACCATGCAATGGCAGATTAGCATGTCTCCGCCATCAGAAATACGTTTGATTTATTCACTATCAACATCTGACGCGCTCGAGTAAATACATGTAACTTCATCACACCAACGTGCTGTACCATCGAGTATGTTGAACTCCCGTGTGTACCTGGGATGAGTTGTCCAGTGATTTTTGGAAGCCTGTAGATCCTCCAACCACCGCTGTAAGGAAAAACTTCACTTGACCTTTTTCTCTTCCCATCACATAATCTTCAAAATCCAATAGGTCAAAATGATGCTCGAGTAAATCCCGATTTAGCATCGTGGGCTCCCCTACTACAAGGTTTAAATTTATTTACCCAAAGTTTAAATATATCTGCTGAAAGTTTAAATCTATTTGCCCAGAGTATAATTTTATTTGCCAAAAGTTTAACTTAATGTGTCAATGCTATAATAAAGATTCCGACATCCAGTTGTTTTAAGGGTTTTATTTAAATTTAAAGAAATTTAAAATTTAAAAAGAAAATGCGCAAAATTTTCAAAAATCAGCGTCAATTTTTAACGACTTGCACTTTTTTATACTAAGCTATAATGGGCTACAAAATTGCATACTCAAAAGAACGGCAGGTTATCTATGTATATAACTCAGAGTTTATCGGTTAAACTGATAAGTTTGCTTGCACAACAAAAGGTTAGGCCTAAACTCACGAGATAAAAACTTAAATAATTAACCCAAAAATTTTTGAGGATTAGTTAAATGGTTAAGTTAATGGAAATAAAATATTTTTGAGATGTTGTGTAAGTAGTTGGCAACCCTATGTATGCATGTATCAAAAAATCGTCCATATATATAATCAAACCTTGAATGTCCCCAAATAGCCTCACCATTTCTGCATGAAATATTTCAGGTGCAGCATTTATGCCAAAAGGCAGACGTAAAAACTTGTAACGACCGAACGGAGTTATAAACGTACATAACTTCGAAGACTCCTCATTTAATGGGATCATCCAAAAGCCCGAACTGGCATCTAATGTGCTAAATATTCGAGACCCAAACATTTTAGACTTGCATTCCTCCACCGTAGGCAACGTAAAACGCGGTATTACTATTGCTTTATTTAAATTTTTAGGATCTAGACATATACGTAAATTGCCATTTGGTTTGGTCACAATCACAATAGAGCTAACCCATTCTGTTGTGCCTTCTACCGGCTCTATAACGTTAAGGTCCATCATTCGTTTCAGTTCTCGTTTTAAAGGTTCATACAAACTAAATGGAATTCTACGCGATGCGTCAACGGTTGGGATACTACCTTCTTTCAGTTGTAAACCACACTTTCTTTTTAATACACCCAATCCACTAAACATTTCAGCGTACTTTTCCAACAAATCTTCACTCTTTATTTCATTAACCATCTTTATAAGCTCTAAGTCTTTTGCTGTAGGTAAACCTATGACATTTTTGCAACTCATTTTTAGTATGTAAAATATCGCCTCAAAAGTCTTGTTTGCATACTTAAATTTAAGGTTGGTTGTACCAACTACTTCCAGTTTCTCACCACTGAAAGTTCTAATTGAACTCTTTACATTGTAATTTATTTGCGCTTTTAACAAATCTGCTGTTGCTTTCGAGATCAAATTCACTTGTGCCCCTGTATCGACCTGACATCTTAACCCTACTTTACTTATGTATATATTTATGTACCATACATCTTTACTTTTGTACGTATCCGCCTGCCGCTCGCTGATTTCGCCAACAAATAACGAGCTTTCTTCTTCGCCTTCATCCGCCTCATACATACACATCTGCTTCCCTGAATTGTCCTCGGCTCTGCCTGCTACTTTTTCGACCGCTCTCACATATACACGGGAATTTCCACCGCCGTTAGGTTTTTTTCGCATATAACACATTTTAGCATAGTGGTTGAGTTTACCGTAATTATGGCACTTTACCCCTTCTGCTGGGCATTTGTATTTATGCCACGTTCCACATTTGGTACAAGTAACGGCCTGCACTTTTGTTTGTTGTTGTTGCGTAACTGCGTGGTCACCACTTTTGTTCCTGATAACTGCTATAAACTTTTCATTATCTGCACCCAATTCGGCTGAGTTTTCTTTGGCTAAGACCATGTTTTTTGCGATTGCCACTGCTTTATCTAATTTTAAGTCCACTTCGCTGAGCAAGCGTTCTTTGACACTTTTAAACCTTGGCGAAAGCCCGCACACAAAAATGTCTCCTATTAAATCTTCCCGTAAAGTTTTGAATTCGCATGATAGGCTAAGGTTCTTTAAAACAGTTACGAATTCTTCAATTGTCTCTTCTTCAGCTTGCTTCCTGGAGAAGAACCGATATCTCTCCACAACCACATTCACTTTAGGCACGAAGTAGTCGTTAAAACTTTTTAGGAGTTCATCGTAGCCAACCGTATCAATATCATAGTTGAACGAGTTGAACACCAAGAGCGAATCCGGTCCTATGTGGTGCAGCAATAGTGCCACCTTTTGCTGGTCGGTCTGTTGCTCCAGCCTCGCTGCACGCATGTATATTTTGAAGGAATTTTTCCAATTATTCCATGCGAGTGACAAATTGGTTGCCTTTAGGTCCAATGGGGTAACTGTTGTAGTCATGCTGACCACTTTACTGCATTCTGCTGTTGGTTGCGCCTTCTCTGTAGGCATGATGAAAATATATATATATTTATTTCTTTATTTTTTGACCGCGATCTGACACCATGTTATGTAGTGTTCGACACGAGTGGTTGCTTTGTACTGAATCTTCTTTTATTTTTTTTTGTCATTTGCTTCTTACTTACTAACATGCATACATAGGGTTGCCAACTACTTACACAACAGTGAGATATTTAAAAAAACAAACAGATAAAAGTATTACTGTATTCTAACAATGATGAATAAATCATTGATTACGTTATCTCAGATTTCTTTAATAGATCAACTGTAGAAGGAAGTGATCATTATGACGCTTTGCGAGATAAATAATTCCATAGGAGATTTCGTTTACAAAGGGAAAGCGCTATTTTCCTATTAGACAAACTCGAAACGCTGTTAGAATGCTAAAAACACATTAAACATATAGCTTTTCATAGACAATATCGGTCCACAACAAGGACATCTAGATCCTGTTGTCGATGGTAAGCATTCTCTAACTGTAGAAAAAAGTCATTGGTAAGACAATTGCCAATTCTGACAGCTATCTTGAAAGCTCATTACCGTCTTTCGAAAGACTAATTAAAATAGGCCTTAGCGTTATTCTGTTCACATTTTAGCAATACGTTTTTTTAATTAAATTAAATAAAAAAGTATGTATATATATATTTTTAAACAATAAAATCACATAAATGAAAGTAAATTAAATAAAAATCAAATAAAAATATGTAAAATGAAAATAAAGCATAGATATATAATTACTTTTAAAAACTAAATTTCAATTCAATTAAAAAAATATTTTTTCTTAAAAAAACTAAAAATTAAATTATAAAAAGAAAAAAATTAATAAAAAAAAGTAGAAAGTAATAATTAACAATTAAATTAAACAAAAAAAGTATTTTTATTTTTAAAACAAAGTTTTAAAACTAAAAGAAAATTTAATTAAAAAAGCTAAAAAAATGAAATAAAAATTTAGAATAAAATCCTTAAAATTAAATTAAATAAAACAAATACATTTTTCTTTCTAATCAGTAAAATATAACAAGTAATTTTTAAGCAAAAAACAAAACCGACTTCAATTCTCATATAAAAGTTTAAGATTATCTTTTTTTCTTCATGATCCAAGGATCGGTTTTAAACGAAATTAGTATGGGACCACCTGTGGGGTAACACCTTTCCTTTAAAAAAAAGTATTATGGAAATCGGTTAACTTGGTCCGAAGTTATGTGGTAACATACATAAATTTTTTTTTTTTTAAATATTGCTACGAATTGATAACCTTCTCCTTTTTGTGAAGTCGGTTAAAAATTAAGAGAAGGTGGAATTAACGCAATAAAAACAATTTAAATTTCTAAAATAAATAATAAAACAAATAAGTTTCTAAAAATATAAGAGATTTTTTGTAAGTGTTTAGTAGGTTTCTGAATAGTTTAGATTCACGGTTTGACCCACTAGGTGGCGCTGGAGTCGAGTTATTACAAAAAATCGTATTTATGATCCAATTTGGCTCATATTTGATATACGTAGCGGTAACGGTAAGGGCAATACTATTGCAAAAAGAGGCGCCGGGAGGCGCTGGAGTCGAGCTATTACTAAAAATCGTCAAGTTAGAAAAATGCCGTGAATGGCCGATCACACCAACGTGCTGTACCATCGAGTATGTGAACTCCCGTGTGTTCCTGGGATGAGTTGTCCAGTGGTCTATCTCAAATGACCATCGTTAAATCAACCATCAGCGCCACTGCACTACTTGATAAGGCATTTATTGTATTTCGTCTGAAATAAGTCTAAGCATATGCTATTTCTGTAGAATAACGATACTCACTCATTTTGCAATTGCCACCAACTATACTAGATATACAGTTTCAAGGACAGATTCACCATCGAACCGGTTCATTGTTGCCGCCAAGGAGTGAAGAGGAGAAAGTTCACCAATCATAAATCTAAATATTTTTTTAATATTTCTATGAAGATAATGTTATCATTAGATATTATCAGCCTAATTTTGATTGAAATCGAAAGTGTTTAGTTAATATTTTACACTATTATTTATATGAATGTGACTGGTCGCACACTGAAAATCCCGGCTCACATAAGTTTAAGGCCTTAATGGCATATAAAGAATTCTCTCACCACCACTCTGCCATCCATCTTACCTAATGCGAGATAATTTTGTCATTGTCAAATTTCAAATGAGAAAAAAACATATCCATACTACCTACCTCTATGCTATATGATGAATTGCTATTGACAAGTTAAATAATTATCTACAAACATGCATACCTATAAATGTAGTATAATACTATATGCGACAGTCAAAATTGGGATGGGATGAAACCAATGGGAAATGTTATATCGGTCAAAAACAAGTTATACGTGGCCCGGCGTTTCGCTGGTTCACGTCTAGGAATCGAGATATATCGATTTGAAGTTAGTAACTATCATATAGGCGAAATTGTCACCTTTCGTGGTCTTTTTTTTTTTACATAACTCGAGAACCACTAGCCCGATTTTGCTCAAACAAATTTAAAAAAATTAAAAATTATAATTCCTTTAATCTGTTAATATAACGTTTTTCTATATACTCAACAGTTTTGCCGGTAAAAATAAATGTATGAAGAAAAAAAAAATTATTTTTGCCTTAAAACAGTTTTGTTATGTGACTTTGCGTGAAAGTAATATGACTTGCCTTTTTTTCCGTTTTAGATTTTTTATGAATTTAAAAAATAAAAAAATTTAATATTTTAGGCAAAAAATATTTTTTTTCTTCATACAATTATTTTTACCGGCAAAACTGTTGATTATATATAAAAACGTTATATGAACAGATTAAAGGAATTGTAATTTTTAATTTTTTTAAATTTGTTTGAGCAAAATCGGACTAGTGGTTCTCGACTTATGTCAAAAAAAAGACCACCAAAGGTGACAATTTGCCCTATATGATAGTTACTAACTTCAAATCGATATATCTCGATTCCTAGACGTGACCCAGCAAAACGCCGGGACACGTATAACTTCTTTTTTACCGATATAACTTTCCCCGGTAGTTTGAACCCTTCCCGATCACTGACCCCTACCATTTGTCTCAGTGTTATTTTTAAAAGCTCAACAAGTGACTCATCTTGTTGCCAGATAAATATTACATCATTCCTTAACCCTTCCCAAGGAATAATTTGCCGATTTCTACAAACGTAAGAAAAAAGTGTGACACATTTCTGTTAAGAAAAATTGTCTTTTAGAACAACCTGCCTTTCGGAGGCCAAATAATAAGTAGCTGATAAAGAAAAGCTCTTAATAAGTTGTGAACGATAAAATAATGCTTGAACATTATTCGAAATTTAATATGGATATGTATATTTATGTAGTCTACGTAGTTATCAATTTGCCATATCTAGTTATTCGTAGTTAATAAAAAAAAAATGTTGGCTCATTCAACGGTAATCGATACCGAACGAAATGAAGATAAACTTAAAAATTTTAGCGTATTATTTCTAGTAAAGAATAAATAAATCCAACTTTCAAGACTGAAACCCAAAACTTCTTAATTTATATTCCAATCGATATTTTTTTTAACTTAGGGCGTACCATTTACAAACTCATATGAAAGGTTATTATCTTTAATATTGACAAGGCTAATTTTCGCAGTCTATCGTATTTTTTATTTTGTTTTAAGCTGCCTTTATACGGGTCGATTCCCGTAGACTGGAAAATCGACTAGTCGGAGCATTTAGGTTAATTGCCATTTCCACTGGTCAATTTTGGTTAAATGACAATAATCGACTACATAGGAAAGCAAATGTTATTTTCAAGTGTTTCGGGCAAGTACATACTGAATTTTTTTTTTATTTTTTAATATCACGCCCGTCACAAAATTTAATACATTAGTTTTTTCTTGTAAAATAGTAATTTTTTTGATGGAAAACACCTCTTCCACTGTGTAAAAAAGCTGTAGAAAGTAAGGCTATGTTGCAGTCGAATGTGTGCGAATTGCTTTTAAAACAGTGTCACACGATTGGTACATTTGTACAGATTTGTATTGGGAAAATTTTTTTGTAGTCACACGATTGGTACAATTACAGCGAACTTCTATTGAAAAATTTTAACAAATTGTTTTGATTTAGCAACTTCTCCTTTCTGAGCTAGCGATATGTAGTTCAAGAGGTAAACTTTCAAATGTCACAACCGTCACCGTTGAAAGAGCCTCAGATAAATTGCAATATTATATCCTGGCGATCAACATTGAGTGCATGTGCGACATTTTATAATATTTATTTATTTATTTTATTACTTACAGTAACATAACTTTTTTAATAATAAGCGGATTGCTTTGTAATTTTCAGCAATTGGTCCTTATTATCTAAGGCATAAATCCTAGTACATATCGATGGCTGAGTGGAAGATCGACCTATCTCGGCAGCCAGTTCGAAAACGCTCCATCTCAAAAAACTTTTCAAGAACGCCCTAATTCAGAACTCGTTTCAAAAACGCCTATATCTCAGCTGTCGATTCAAAAACGCCCTATATCAGCATATTTTCAATACATTTTGAAGTTAGATAGGGCGTTTTTGAACCGAATTTTGAGATAGAGCGTTTTCGAACTAGCTGCCGAGATAGGTCGATCTTAAAAACTTAACTTAAACAAGTAATCTTTAAGCAAAAAACACAAACGACTTGGATCTCCCTCCTGCTTGCAAACAACTTCTTCCAAAGGGTATGCACTTTTGTCTACAAAGTCCGGCAAATTTGTTTAGAGAAGATGGAGATAGACTTCCTTGCTCATTATTCCTTTAATATTAACTAACATCAGCGTGAATCGCTTGTTTCTTTTTTAAGTTTAGTCTTTCTGCATTCTAGGCTTTATTTCTTTATAAAATAAGGAACAATTGCCGAAAATTTATATTAAAATTATTATTTAAAAAGTTATGTTAATGTAAGTAATAGAATGTCGTACATGCACTCGGTTTTGATCGCCAGTGTACATAAACTTTTTTTGATTTCCAAAATTTAATCATAATAAAATAAACATTTATGTGAAACCATTTCTAAATTTTATTTAAACATAACTCCTTTTAAATATTTTATGAATGGTTTAAGATACCTGAATAGATATAAAAATTGCTCGACTGGAAAATTCAATACTAATCGGCACATAAGAGTATGTGTGAATAAATAGCGAACGGACAAACAGCTTATGCATGTCTGTTTTAAAACCAAAGACACTGCAACTAGTGAAGCTTGAATAAGACAATGAACCTTTACCAAGTTACTCAAATGTAACTAATTTGGCACCATAAAGGACCGCAAGTCACATATGAATATCTACATATCAAAGTGGATTTAAAAACTAACACACACTAATCAGTTATGTATAAATTTGTATATTAGGCTCACCTGCAATTCTGCTCTATCCACATCCCATTGGGAGCGCTCCAATTCGAACCGTGACCATTCGTGCTGTATGAAGTGTAGTATACCTGGTATGGTGTATTGTGGTGTTGTTTGTTGATTATTTTGACCACTAGGTCCACCGCCACCACCATTGCCACAGTCATCGCTGCCACTGCTGCCGGTACCAACGCCGCCAGTACCCGCCGCACTGTTAGCATTGCCGCCGGTTAGCCCGCCAACACCGGTAACACCGCCCAAACTGTTGGTGCCGACACTACCAACTCCGCCAACACCACTGACACCACCACCGCCACCACCCACGACGCTACTATCGCTCGCACCACCCGCACCGACGGGTTTATTATTTATACCAGTTGTCGCTCCTGAATTAGTGCCCATCGGAAATAATTTTTACGCTGATGTTTTATTTCGGATGTTTTGCTGCTTTTTAATTATATGTACTATTTACTTGTGAGCTCCTTGTTGAAAATGCGTAGTATTTTATTATTTTAGAATTAGTACCGGCGTTGCAGGAAACAGTTCTATGCTTTTCAATTAGTAGCCCTTAGCAATGCTTTATCAGTGGGTTTTAGCTGCCTTAAAGAATTTAATATGTGTTTAGGAGACTCAATTTGATAAAATATACATACATATGCGATGCTATCCGATGGCGCTTGTAGAATTATAATTAATTGTTATTGCTTCTTGTTACAGTTGTTATTTTCTTAATATTTCATATTAATACTTTTTTACGAAGTCATTTGGACCATGATACAAAAAACAAGGTAGTTCCATTGTCACTTTTTCGTCGCCATATTAACAACCTGACAATTAAGCAGATTGTGACATTTCGTGCTACCATACCCAATATCTAAAATCCTTCAAATTTTCTTATTAATTTTTTATCGATTTAAAAATCTTTGTTCTTAAGCATAGTATTTAATTCCTGTTTCACGTGAAAAAGCTGTTAAAGTGCATATAAAATTTGTTTCTGTTAAATAAGTGTGAAATTCCATAACATTTCCTCGGCAAAGTAGTATTCTGTTCACGCTGTGAAAAAGCTTGCAACATTTTTGCAACATGAAGCTAGCAACACAATTTTCATGACATTTTTAAATACACGTGTACA
Source organism: Rhagoletis pomonella (assembly GCF_013731165.1). NCBI lineage: Eukaryota > Metazoa > Arthropoda > Insecta > Diptera > Tephritidae > Rhagoletis > Rhagoletis pomonella. The sequence continues at coordinate 45,527,984 of NW_023458560.1, forward strand.
TTTTAAATTGTGTGAAAGCTGACTGTTTATAGAATT
>NW_023458560.1:45528119-45540464 GCF_013731165.1 Rhagoletis pomonella
CCAATGCCAGCTAATTCTGTCACAGATTTGTTGCCCATCGGCTCGGCAACAAAGTTTCTATATTTTTGTGAAGTTCCAGCCATTTCGTATTATCTTTTTATGCTAAGAATGTAGTTTATTTTTGTCGGTGACGAATTTATGCCGCGAAAACTCGAGAAACAAAATTGAAGCGCATGCAAAAATGAAATCCACAAAGCAAAGGAAGAATGACGCACAACCAGTGTTGCCGCGCCGTCTCAAGAAAATGTATCACTGACCAAGCCAAAAATGTGTCCAAATGTATCCAATTTTCTTTTTTTACATATACATCTCATAATTTGTAAGAAAACCAAACATTTTCACGAAAAAGACATAATTTAATCCATACTAAGGACTTGGAATACATATTCATAAAATCAAACATTTGTAATTTCAATTTATAAAGTACATTTTTTGTGCATAAGTATTTTGCAAAGCAAGCATCCCTGCCAGCCACGGCTCACCATGAACCAAAAAGACAAGATCACGCGGGCAGGAGAGTAGCCGCAGTAGAATCGCATTAAGGAAAAAAGTTGACATACCCGATAAGAATTCGTACTCTAACAAGAATTCTATGCGTTAGAGCGAGCAAGTTAGAAACATCAGAGTTTTGATGACAGTATACATACATAAGTTGCGATCCCGTACGAGTCCGGACTAGTCAGAATCAGTCAGAATTTACTGGAAATCGATCCCGTACTCAGTTCTCTGACTATTGAGAGGACAAAAAAGAGAGTAAATACGGTTCTCTCTCTGTCAGAAGTTACCAGTTTTAGTCCGAGAATTTTTTGCTGGTAAATTCTGGTAAATGTGTCAAACGATCAGCTGTAGTGTGTTTGGCAACTAAATTGTAAACAAAAGAAAAGTGCACTCTGCTAATTCATGTTGAAAAGTATTTAATTACTTGTTTAAGTGGATTCTAATGAATTTGAAAGTATTTTTGGTTATTTACATATGTGAGCTAAGTGTGTTTACATACAAAATAAACAAAAATTTACAACCAAAATTTGGAGGTTATGTTGAAGTTGACAGAAGTTACCATTTTTTACTAGAAAGCGATCCCGTACTTTTCAATGTTACTCTCTCGCTCTGAGCGAATTTTTATTTTTTGACAGTTTTACTACTAGTCCAGAGTCCGAGGAATACGGGATTGCACCTATACTGTGAAGAAATGTCACTACGAAAATTTTGAAGGTAAGAATACGTATTTAACAATTTTATTTAATTATAATGTAATTTCTTATTTTAGATTGCAAAACAGCGGCGACTTAGTCACATTCTTAAGGTATGTATTGAGACGTTTTATGTTTATAAATTTTAATTGATATTTTTGCTTGTTTACAGATTCACTATCAGCACCTTCAACGCTTGCATCTTCATCGCCAGGAGCACCATTAGAACCTTCTGCACTCAGCTTCTTCATCGCCAGGAGCACCACCAGTACCTTCTACCCTCAGCTCCTTCATCGCCAGGAGCACCGTGAGTAACTTCCGCCCTCAGCACCTTCAACGCCAGGAGCACCTTCAAAGTGTAGGTCCAACTTGTCAAATTTTGCAAAGTTGCAAGAAAACTTAATTTTTCTGAACCACCATAAATGATTTGCAACTGTTAATATATACCAAAAGAAAGGTAAACCGATTACCTTTCTTTTGATTATAACACCGTTAAAATTGCTTTACGTTTTCATAAAAACTTTGCAACTTTTGTAAACAGCTATATATAAGCAGTGGAAAAGTGGTAAAATTTTGCAAAGTTGCAACAAAACAGATTTTTTGTGAACTAGTGCAAATGATTTGCAACTGTTAATATATATCAAAAGAAAGGTAAACCGATTACCTTTCTTTTGATTTTAATATTGTTAAAATCGCTTAACTTTTTTATAGAAATTTTGCTACTTTTGAAACCGTCTATATATAAGTCGAAAAAACGCAATCAAATTTTGCAAAGTTGTAATGAGACTGAATTTTTGTGAACCATTATAAATGATTTGCAACTTTTAATATATATCAAAAGAAAGATAAATCGATTACCTTTCTTTTGATTATAATATAATTAAAATCGCTTTACTTTGTTATAGAAATTTTACAACTTTTTAAATATCTATGTGCAAATGAGTAATACTAATAATAAGAAATTAAGCCAGCGCACATGTATGTATGTAAAAATATATTTATTAATGTTAATTACAAGTTTTATTCATAATATTGGTTATTAACTATGTATATTATGCATTTTGAAAATAAATTTTGCAAAATAAAAATCAGAATATTTTAGGATTTTTTATTTAAAGTTTCTAAGGTTATTTTGAATTCGCTGTGAAGAGAATGCAACCCTGAGCCGGCAGAAGGGGGCAATGCTAGACGAGTGTAGCTATATGTTTTCCTTACGAAGTATCTGAATGAGTGCGACAGTGATGCAAGGCTCACACGTACAGGGGGAAAGTGCTGACAATCTGCACACCGCCCATACAAATGTCACCAGTTTTGAAGTGACCGAAACCCGCGGTTTCACCAGATTTTTCACCACTTTTGGTAAAAGAAAGGTAATCGATTTACCTTTGTTTTGATATATATTAACAGTTGCAAATCATTTACACTAGTTCACAAAAAATCTGTTTTGGTACAACTTTGCAAAATTTTACCATTTTTCCACTGCTTATATATAGCTGTTTACAAAAGTTGCAAAGTTTTTATGAAAACGTAAAGCGATTTTAACGGTGTTATAATCAAAAGAAAGGTAATCGGTTTACCTTTCTTTTGATATACATTAACAGTTGCAAATAATTTATGGTGGTTCAGAAAAATTAAGTTTTGTTACAACTTTGCAAAATTGTACCACCTTTCCACTGCTTATATATAGCTGTTTACAAAAGTTGCAAGGTTTTTATGAAAACGTAAAGCGTTTTTAACGGTGTTATAATCAAAAGAAAGGTAATCGGTTTACCTTTCTTTTGATATATATTAACAGTTGCAAATAATTTATGGTGGTTCAGAAAAATTAAGTTTTGTTACAACTTTGCAAAATTTTACCACCTTTCCACTGCTTATATATAGCTGTTTACAAAAGTTGCAAAGTTTTTATGAAAGCGTAAAGCAATTTTAACGGTGTTATAATCAAAAGAAAGGTAATCGGTTTACCTTTCTTTTGATATATATTAACAGTTGCAAATAAATTAAGTTTTCTTACAACTTTGCAAAATTTGACAAGTTGGACCTACACTTTGAAGTGCTGAGGGCGGAAGGTACTCATGGTGCTCCTGGCGATGAAGGAGCTGAGGGTAGAGGGTACTGGTGGTGCTCCTGGCGATGAACATAACATGAATGAAAAAAACGGAATTGATTTGAAGTCAAGCGGAGTAGAGGACTTGATTTCAAATATTTTTAAAAACCGGAGTAAATCTAATCTGATTTTAGCTGAGTCCAAGCAATAGTAGGGAACGAATTCTTTACATTTTAACGCTAATGACCCACAGATGGCGGGAAAACACAGGGTTGTATCAGACTTTCGACGTGGTTTCGAGTTGGTTAGCTTTTAACCATCTCAGTAAAATGGTTAAGTGCTGTCATTTTTATATGGCGAAACTACGCTAAATCAAGTGGGTTACCGGGATAACCAACTCAATAGCCATAACTACGTGGTTAGCTCCGGTGAGGACATGGTATAAAAAGAGCATGTAAAACTACTACTGAAAAGTATCTATTTTTCAACAAGAATCTGTACGTATGAGATGTTCAGTATTTGATTTTGAACTTTAGATCATTAAAATATACACATAAATATACGTATATAGAATGTTTAAAATTGCAAACATTTTCAAACTACAAATACATTTCCTACTAATAATAAACATTACTTTATTTTAAACATTTTATGTGTAATTTTGCTCTTTGCGAAAAATTTGGTATGAAAAAGTAAACAGGCAATGATTAATTTTATTACACGGCGTGCAAATTTGCACACATTAAAAGAGGAAACTGGTTACCTCTCTTAATATGCGCAAATAAACAAAATTTTTTAAGGGTGTATTTAAAGTCTTTTCAGTAAAATTCATACAAGTTTCCTTAAATAAATCAAATTTAGTTTTTTAAACTACATTGAAATCTTCTTTCTTTTTAAATTAACAAATGAAAATATGTGATATGAAAGAGATTACTACAGAAAGAGTATAATTTACTTTATATATATCGTCGTTTAAAGTACAAAACCGTGTATTGTCATTCTGCAAAACCGCGTAACTGACATTTGCTACCAAAAATTGGATTTGCTCTCACAAGCTCTTGGCTCAATCCTGATCCATTCGTCCTGAAATATACTAGCCAGAAATGCGATTGCTCTATAAAAAAGGGAACCATTTTAAAACATAAGTGTTTTTACTCTTTAGAAAATAATTTATGCAACGTCACATACGCGGTTTTGCATTATCTTGATACGCGGTTTTGCATTTTGTTGATACGCGGTTTTGTACCTTAAGCGACGATATGTACCTATATTAAGATCTTGCTTAAAGCATCCTTTTAAGCTAATTAACACAATTTCGCTTATACCTATTTTGGTGAGATCTATTCATATGTTCATTGCTTCGTTCACAAAAAATAAAATGCTTTAATTTCACGCTTAAGTAGCGATTCTTAATACGTTTAGGAAACGTAATGCTTTCTACCATCTTCACTGAAAATTGATTTTTGAACGAAAAAAACTTTATAGGAAATATAAAATTTTGGCCTATTTAAAAAAGTATCCACATTTATACTGACCGGAAAAAATAAGTATCCCACAAAAATTCGTCTAAAAATGTATCCAATTGGATCTATTTAGATCCAAACGGCATCCCTGCGCACAACAAAAAAACTTCAAACCAGTGTTGCTGTTGTACAGTGAAAATGGGCAGGGTTGCTAATTATACGCCAGCGTTGGAAGTGTTTGGAAGGCAGTTTTCATGTTTGGCGGGTTGCCAAGCTTCATTATGAATTTAAATTTTGAACTTATAAAAATAAAATTGAATTTATTCAGGCATGTTTTGAATATTGTAAGCTTTGAAATCGGTGCGATTTACTTGGGAGATTTCCTGACTAAAAGGCATAAATTTGGCACTGAATCGATGAATATAACGTACGGTTTCGATCACCATTCACCAGGGAGAGCCGAAAAGCGTTTTTTAAGTTCAGTTCAAGCACCTTTCGGTGTTTATACGCGCTATTAGTATCTGAGCAACCGAACACCCGTTTGGAAGCGAGGTAATGTGAGAAAGCAAACCCACTACAATAGGTTGTGCGCTGGGCTTGGGACCCGCCACGTAAAAACAAATTTTAATGAGAGGAACAATTCAGCCTCAAATGAGACCCCCTATTTGCATGACGACCACGGCAAAGACTTAAAGGACTAATATTTCTGAGAATGCACCTGAAACATCCGCACACTTATTGGGGACCGTTGTTGTTGTTGTTGTAGTGGCTACTATACCCCGCTCGGATCGGTTCATCCGTCAACGTTGTCGTCCGTTTCAGCTAAGGGGCGACCCAAGAGTGCGCGACTTCGACAAGGTCTGTCCATAAGGACAGGGGCGTTAGCTGGATGCGGGGCACGTTCAGAGGTGCCGTGAGTCTTGTGGCGACTCTCTACATGGCGGGAATTAGTTGGGCACATCCTCATTAATTCTGCTCAGATATGGGTTTAGCCTGCTGGAATAGCCAGAGCGAAGTTGGGCTATTGTGGTGCGGGTCTCCCGAGGCAGACAAAGTTCTGCCCCGTCCACGTCAGGTGGCTGTGTGCCTAGAACGGCATTCACAGGGCGGGAGTCTACATAACTTGAGACCGACTCCCTGTGAATGTCGCTCAGGGCCTGTCGATAAGCTGACGGGTCCAGAGGTTGTTTAATGAACCCCTGAACTTCGTCTGGCGAGGGCTCTTCTGCGAGCAGTTGTTTGTTTTGATAACCATGTCTGTGGCTCCCCACAAGAAACTGCTTGCAGAGCATTGTGTTATGCTCCTTGATTGGGAGCATCTGCGCCTCGTCGTGAAGGTGGTGTTGGGGCGACATAATAAGGCATCCACTGCGTCCTGCTAGTCCCAGGCGACCCAAGTGTTGCCGACCGGCAACTTGAGGACATTGTTGCGGCTCTGCTCTCTGTTGACAATTGCGGTTGTGTGCGCCGAGAAGGAGAGCAGACTGTCGTAGGTGACCCGAGGATTTTGGGGTTATTCACCGTCGGTATTGTTACGCCATCGACGTGAATACCCAGTTATAGTCTGACCTCCTTCGTCCAGGTGGTGAATAGGGCAAGGCTTTTTGCAGTGAAGAAGCGAGATAACCGTTTACTTTCGAGCAGAAGTCACCAATTCCATTCCCAGACGTCATAATCGAGCAATCGTCAGCATAAGAGACAATAGTGACTCCCTCTGGTCGTTGAGGGAGCTTTGAATTATAACAATTAAACGGAAGTTGATGGTTTTGTCCCTAAAAGGTACTGACGAGTATCGACCGTTCAGATAATTCGCCGACCACCGTCTGAGTCCCTGTGGGAGTGAAGAGGTCTCTATGTCTTCTAGCAGCGCTGAATGCCTTACAGTGTCGAACGCCTTGTATTGGGGAACGTGCCTCTGCCCGGTTGGTTGATGGCGTAGGGAAAACAAAGACTGACATCACCGCCAGCCAAGAAATGCGATGGATAGGGGAAGACAAAAACACGTGTTTCTTTGCGACGTATACCACAGCTGTCATATAAATGAGCGCAAATTTGGTGTTGGATTTGTGATGGAAGAGATTTGGGTCTAATATGTGACCATTTCGGTACTATTCATTTACCAATATATTTGGCCAAGAAATTGTTGATGTTGTAGCGACTACTCAATTCTTCCTAGATCGGCTTGTCCCTCAATCGGTGTCGTCAAGATTAACTAACAGGAGACCAAGAAAGTGTGCAACTCCCACTGGGTTGGACCATGGGGACAGGGGTGTTACTTGAGTGGGCCTTTGGGGGCATTCAAAGAGATACCTCGTGTCATGCGGTGACTCTCCGCATGCAGGGCACTAGTTGGGCATCTGCATCTAACCGGCTCAGGTAAGAATTTATACTGCTGCAGTAGCCATAGCGAAGTTGGGCTATGGTGGTGCGAGTCTCCCGAGGCAGATGAAGGTCTTTCTTATCTACGTCAGGTGGTTTTGTTTCGAAAATGGCTTTCACAGGTCTAGAGTCGGTGTAATTGGAGACCGACACCGTGTGAGTGCCGTTTATGGCCTGTCAGTATACTGTCGGGTCCAGAGTTTGGTTTATGAACCTCCGTCAGTTCATATGGATGCCATTTTCCAGATATCTGGAACGATGAGGGTGGCCTTAGACAGTATCAGGACCTTAGTGAGATTATCTACTCTTACGGGACACAAGTTTTTCAACATCAGCATGCATGTTCCATCGGGTCCTATGACTTTGGAGGCTTTCGCTTCCCGATGGCTACCTGAACCTCATTGCTGGTGAAAGCAAGAGGTGCATTGCGTTTTGCAGTTTGGGCAGTCTTCTGGTCACTCCACGTTTGCATTTGCCCATCGGAGGATACAGCGTTAACTGTCGGCTAAAATATCGTTCGCATCGCCCCGGCTTCATCGGATTGGAAAGTGACCTCACGGTTGACTAAAGCTTACTCACACCAGAGGTGAAGTTGCAAGACTTCAGATTCTCCTCACACTTCTTCCGCTTGTGTACATTCACCAGTTTCCGAACCTCCCTGTTGACATCCTGGATCGGCCTGACGAAGGCTGTCAGCCGCTTCAGCTGGAAAATTCGGACGGGTGTCCGAAAGTCATCCGGCGGGAATGAAGCGGGCTGCAGCAGCAGTGACAACCCTGCGGAACTTACGCTCACTTACTTAAACGTCGGTTGGTTTGGGAAGGACATAGAAGGTACTTTCAGTAACTTCCGCGAAGCCGTTCCAATGCGCTTTACTAAAGTTTACGTAGGTTCGTATCATTTCATATGACTATGGGCGGATGGTCTGATGTTAGAGTCAGCATAGGTCGCCACGTTATGCTGTTTATCAGATCAGCGATTACAATTGCTATGTCTGCTGCCCATAATCCATATAATCCTAATGTCGAATCGTCTATCCGCTCAGATTGAATGCCAAAGATCGTGGTGCGTGTTGAAGTCTCCAACTTCTATACGGTTTTCACCTCTGATGGCGCAGCTATTTCAGGGAAGGTGGTGACAGAGGGTATATGTATATACGCCAAATATTTCGAGGTCGACATCGCCGGGCCGAAGAGCAATGACATTCCAGAATGGTATCCCTGCTGTCGACGATGTGGTGCGTGAATAACGCTGTGCCACACCCACCATTACCTCGCTCCCGCTCTTGGCGGTGCACATTCTATACAGCGCAGCTCAACAATGTTGAGTTGCTGTGCAGCTTCGTCTCTTGGACCGCAGCTATCAATAATCCATGTCGATCCATGAAGTCGGTTATCTCCTCAATATTGCTCTGAAGTCCGTTGCATTTGAACTGTAGAATCTTGGGGTGCCTTGTGAGACATCGCAATATAGGGCGTGAGAGATTTGTGGTGTTGCCTGCCGGCCAATTGATGTGTGTGCTGCTGTTGGGGATGCTTCCTTGTGGTGGTAGTGGGCAGCGTCGCAGAGGGTTTGCGATGGTATAGTACAACTAGGGCCCACAAAGTTGCTCGCCCAATCGCACGTCGTGAGCAGTCCTGAACACGCCCTAAAGTGGAACCAGCCAAGGCACTTGACTGATGTCACGATACGGTATATCCTGGACTGACACATCGAGTAGATTGTATGAGGAACTATGCGCTGTTGGCGGCGGGGTGTTGGTGGGGGTGTGGTTGTGTCTGTGGTATGCCTTTCTATGGCTGTGCTCTGTTGGGGTGGTCGAATTAGTTTTGTGTTGCTCAGCTGAACTGTGGTGTGCGGTGGAGGCGGTTCGGTTGGTGTAGCATGAGACCACGAATGATGTGATCCACCGCCGGTGAGTTCTAAGACCTGGACAGCTTCTGAGGTGACTCCACCAGAGTAGGTATTGCGCCTGAATGAGGTGGATTTTGGGTGTAACCGCCTCTGGCATACGCAGCAGGTGTAGGTTTCTGGTTCAGGGTTTGATTCGATGCCAGCCCTGAGCAGATGTTGCCCCTTGGATGAACAAAGTTCAAAAGATTTCGCCTACCTAAACAGGGTTAGATCACCGAAACAACGGAACAGAGCCAGACTATCATCAAGCAGATTCCCAAAGGCTCTTTGGAGAACTTTTACGCTGTTACAATAATGAACGCTAGCAATCCGACATTAAAAGTTCTCGAAGCGGTACGCGCTGGTGATCGTGGAGGCATAGGAAAGCCTTGCTTTATAGGATTCGGCCAAAATCATTTAGGCGGTTACAGGGCGATGAAGAAGGTAGATTGGTATAAAAAATTGGAAAAATCAAATATTGACTTTGGCACTTTTGAAAAATTCTAAAACTGACATATTTTAGTAACTATCTAATCTTTGGGGTTACCTTTGACAGCCTGCTCTCCATTTCCGCACACACAACCGCAATTAGCAATAAAGTACAGAGCCGCAACAAGGTCCTCAAGTCGCTCGCCGGCAGCACCTGGGGTAAAGATTCAAAAAACGAGGCAATCGGCCGAATTATGCGTCCCCGGTTATGAATTATGTGGCACCTGTTTGATCGCAGGGAACTAGTTGAACGCAGTGGACGAACAGCAACAGGATGCCTTCTGATTCACTTCAGCGTTATTTATGTATATATGTATGACATAACGAGTTCCAAATGTTCCCTGTAAGGGACCATGTTTGGGTGGAGGACCCAGTTACGTTAGAAGGCATCTTTTCGAGTATATGCACGCGGTCCAAACTTACATCGACCAACCACTGGCCCGATGATGCATCGACGAGTGATCAATGGCACTCAGAGGGGCTGACCTATGAATTCCGTGATAAGAGTCCAATCTACAGCTGTTGCAGACTCATAGTTTCGACTTGCACGTAAGACACGCGTCATTCTAGTCCAACTATGGTCTTGATATTGCAGCTACCTAAACGGCTACTTATTCAGACTCAACCCCGACATCTCCAACGAGTGTCCGGCATGTGGAGACAACCCCCATGAAACCATAAACCTCTTCATATGTGAACTCGAGCTTGCCCAGCTAACACCTCTTTCCCTCTAGTCTAACCACGTCGAAACGGCTAGTTTCCTAAGGATACCGTTAATTGAGCTTGACGACAATGATTGATGGACAAACCAACCTAGACGATGCTTAGTAGTGCCGCTACAAACACAACAACAACAAAGGCCAAAAGAAATTTATTCTAAAATGCATTGGGAACTTCTCTTTTTTATGGATTTTTTTTCTATGAAGTTTCACTTGTACCGCGCGTAGGGAATGCTATACATATTTAACAGCGTTGCCCACCCGCCATCTTATTTGATAAATGCACTTTCTGAATGCAACATTCGCTTCTAACTAATTTTAGTGCAGTGTAAAGCGTTTGCAATGGACTACGTTGACATTTGATTGATGTTTGCTATCCACAATCAAGCCATAAACATTTAAATGCTAAATAGTCATTACGAAAATGCAATTGAAAAGTGCTATGAACCCTTTGAACCTTCTTTTCAACGATAAGTGCGTAGATATGCCGCCACCAAGCAAAAACTTACAACGAAGTAATGCAAAGCCAACCAAAATGTATTTAAGCGTTTGAAAAAGTAGGCTTGAACAGTTAAAACCTAAGCTCAAATGTTCAACATGTTTTTCGTTTTTATGGTGAAAGTATGAATTGGATCCTAAGAATTTCTGTGTACCTAATTGCTTTTGGTAAGTGATGAAAGAAACAACAAGCGTGATCTTTACTATTAAATAATTTTGATGCACCCAGCTGTAGCGCACACCGAAGTGGAACTTAGAGATGAGGACTACAACAAGACTTGGATGTATAGCCCAACGGCGAGGGTGAAATGGAAGTGGCTTATTTGGTTGAACCGCCAGCTGAACACGATCGTAGTGAAATATCCGAATTTATACAATTTGAATTTTATGATAGATATGCACTAGCGCGCTCTACAATCATTCATCCCACATTTTTGCTCATATTTACTGCATACCAATGTACTTTTACTCACCAGCTCGAACCCTGACAAACCATTAACGGCCGCTTTTTCGCTACTCGAAAGCCCCACGACGAATACCACTCGCCGAAGCAAACGTGAGACCTGGGAGGAGCTAGCCGATAGATTTAAACCCGATATAAATACGAAAATTTTGGTACATGGCTGGAAGTCGAGTTCACACAGTAATTCCATACAAACTATACGCAACGCTTACACCGAACGTGGTAATGTGAATGTATTCGCTATAAATTGGAGCGATCAAGCGGATAATATTTACTATCTTGAACCGGCGCGTTATACTGTACAAGTGGGTAGAGCAGTGGCGCAATTAATTGATTTGCTAGTGGAAGAGAAAGATGCCGATCCGAAGAGCATACATTTGATAGGACACAGTTTGGGGGCGCATATAATGGGTTATGCTGGCTCGTATACGAAATATCGCGTTGGACGTATTACCGGTGCGTAGTGGAGCATATCGATTGCGAGAGAAACGCCTGTAGATTTCAATTGCACATGTACAGTGGCGGGAAAATAAATAGGGACGCGACATTTTAACAAGTTTTGGCTATTTATTATTATTTTTATTTAATGCAACTTGCAATTTATTAAATTAAAATTTAATGCATACTACAAATTTTACTAAAAATTCTGATTAAAAAGTTTAAAATTTTGCCGAAATTTCGAAATTTTTGTACAAAGTTTGAAATTCAGACTTACTGAATTTTTTGCAACGAGCTATATTCTCAAAAAAAAAACAATAAACGTTAAATAAACAAAAGCAAAATAGCAAAAATTTGTTAAAATGTCGCGTCCGTATTTATTTTCCCGCCCCTGTATGTATGCATTTGCGTATTTATGTAGGTTTGGTTCCCGCACGTCCCGCTTTTGAGGGCAGCACTGGTCCTGAGAATCATCTCGATGTAACCGATACTGAATTTGTTGATGTCATACACACCTGTGCGGGTATTTTGGGGTACAAGCAACCGATTGGTGTCGTAGATTTCTATCCGAATGGTGGAGGCGCTTTCCAGCCGGGCTGTAATCAACCTGCGCAAATATTTAGTGAGTTATTTAGCATAATTTCGTTTAAAACTTAGAGAACGTATAAACATCACTCACTTTTATTTTTCATATATTTATATATAAGGGTGCATCACTATCCCTGAAAAAATAAAAATAAAATAAATAAAAATCGTCGAGGGTTTT
>NW_023458560.1:45540564-45555125 GCF_013731165.1 Rhagoletis pomonella
AAAAAAAAATCATGGCCGACAAATTGAGAGAACGGTTCTACCTTGCTATGTTTTTATCATGGTTTTCTTTATATGTATACTTAAATATGCTATACTTTTGTGTATAGTTACGAATAAATAATATTCTTATGTCAGGTGGAGGACCGATGGCTAAGTGTGTCGACAACCCCCTTTTTAATAAGGTGAGGGGTTTAGTCGGACCTGCCATTGACGGTTGCTATACAATTTATGATGGTGATAGCAGCCTCATCAAAGCTCAGGAGGGCATAATACCTATCGAAGCAGATTTAAATTTTGAAGGTGATTTTTCTTAATTATCTTAAGATTTGTGATATATTAATTTTAATACAGATGAACTTCCCATACAAGAACCGAAACAAAAAGAGGAAAAGGAAGAATACTTCACAAGTGATAGGGCAAATTTAAAAAAGAATCCTCATCCTCTGTTGGCACGTAAGTAAACGATAGCGTCGAGATATTTGTAAGGTTTAATTGCACCATTTCTAAGATTTTATTTGTTCACATCTGAAAAATTATCAGATCGAGGGCTTATATTGAACACCCTCTATCTGCAATTTCTGTGGTTTAACTGATTTTTAATACCTATTCCAACTTTGAAATCTGCTGCTAATAGTATATACTTTCAGCAAATGAAGAAACACTATGAAGAATGTTATCACTTTAAAGATATACAGTGGTGGAAAAATAAATAGGGACACGACATTTTAACAAATGTTTCTTTTATTTATTTAATATTTATTATTTTTTTATAAAAACATAGTTCATTATCTAACAAAAACCATTTAAATTCATATTTCAAACTTTGTGCCGGCAAAAAGTATTGGTACAGCGAATTTTGCACAACATATGCACCAATTTGTATTATAATATTTTTCCAACAATTTTTTATAAAAATATGGTTCATTCCACAACAAAAAACCTAAAAACATAATTTCTAAACTTTGTGCAAAACTCGCGAAAATTCAATAAATTTTCATGCAAATTTTCAACTTTTTAATCAGATTTTTTAGAATTTTTTGAGTATGCTACTACTGCATTGGTATCGGCCCAAAAAGAACTTATAGACATTGAATTAAAAGATAAGGAAGAAATACTAGAACACAACCGCCTATTAAGAAAAATGGAAATTGAAGAAGCGAAAAAAAGATACGAATACGATGAGCAAGAAAGGCGGGAACATAACCGGATATTGAGACAAATGGAAATAGAGGACAAGAAGAAGAAATTAGAGCACAATGAGGCGATTAGAAGTCTTGAGCTGGAAAAATATAGGCAAACTTTGTAAAAAGAAGTTTAAATGAAGGCTGTCCGATGTTCACAAGTCCAGATACAAGATCGAATCTTGAAGAAAAAACTATGTGAATATTCAAGTGAAACTATTAATCTTTATATACTACATTTAAGCTTCTCTGTTCAAAAATAAAAACTAAATGAAAACCCGTAAACTAAAAATTAAAACAAATTCTCTTTTGTTAAACTAAAGGATATGTTTATTCAACAACATATGAGAAACAGAGGGTTTGTTTAGCAATAAAATTCATAATCGTCCAAAATATTGATCTATAAGGCCCGATTTCCTGGAGAGGTTCTAGAAGAACTGTTGGTATTTTGTATTTCATTCCGGCTGTCTACAGTTTCTATCATTGCAGGGTACTCAGCATCGACAACAGGATCCGGATCTGCTTGTTGACGAGCAATATTGTGGAGAACACAAGTAGCTATAATAATTCCAGGTACTCTGCTCCAGTGCACTTGGATTCCTCTGGACAATATTGGAAATCTTCTTTTCCAAACTCCAAAAGTTCGCTCTATTGTATTTCGACTTCTTATCTGTGACTCATTGTACAGAGATTGCGCTGATGAACTCACATTTCCTAATGGAGTCATCATAAATGTGGTTTGAGCATAACCACTATCTCCAAGCAAACAGAAATCACCATATGCTCCCTGAACAAAATATCTGCGCTGATTACAATTGTCCCAAATGTGAGAATCATGAGAAGACCCATGCCACCTTGCAACGACATCGGTAAACAATAAATCTGCAGAACAGATTGCTTGGGTGTTTACTGAAAAGTAACCCTTTCGATTCCTATATATTTCCGCATATTCCCCTCCTGAAATTGAAGTAAACTTAAGTATACAAGTTTCTACTCCTGCTAGTTGCAAATACATAAATTGTACCTACATATGGATGTACATACCTGGCGACTTTATCCTGACATGAGTGCAATCTATAGCCCCAATGACCCGCGGAAATCGAGCAATTTCATAGAACTTCACTGCAGCTTTCCTCATGTCTTCTACCTCTGTCGGCATTCGTATAAATTCTGGGTACAAACGTGCTATAGCATCAGTAACTTTATGCACGATTCTGCTTGCAGTAGACTCATGGACACCAATGAAGTCCCCACACGTTACGAGTTGACTACCCGTAGCATAGAATCGCAATGCACATAGTAACTGGTTCATAGGAGATATTGCATTGCTATGGAACAAGTCAGTATTATGTTTAATGTGAATAAATTGAGCCGAAGTACCAACCTCTTTGAGCATTCTAACCACGGTTTAAGCTTGTCTAAAAGGAAAATAACGCTTTCCTTTTGCAAGCGAAATCTCCTGTGGAATGCTTTCTCTCGCAGATCATTATAATGATCACTTCGCTCCGCTGTTGATCTATTATAGAAATCTGAGTTGACGTAATCAATGATTTCCTCATCATCGTCAGAATGCACCAATTCGTTCATCTTTTCATTTATTTACATAAAATATTTCACAATTTAAAGAATTTAAATTTTATTTGTATTTCTAGTTTTCGGCAGAACTGACACTAACTTAACAATTTAACCCTCAAAATTTTGTGGGTTAAATATTTAAGTTTTTATCTCTGAGTTAATGCCTAACCTACTGTTGTGCAAGCCAATTTATTAATTTAACCGGTAAACTTCGAGTTAAATAGATAACCTGCTGTTCTGCAAGTGGGCCTAAAAGGGAAAAAATTTCAAAATCAACATTTTCTTTTTAAATATTTTGCACTTGTGTTAAAGCCTGTTCCTTTCGAAAAAAATTTAGCTACCCTGGGGAAAATCGATGGATAAATAAGAAGGTAATGATTGGTCGGCCGCTGTGGTGTAGTGGTAAGCAGTGTGCGCTTTCGCTCATCAGAACCTGTGTTCAAGCCCTGGTCAAAGCAACATCGCAAAAAATATAGAAAATGTTTTTTTCCTAACAGCGGTCGTCCCTCAGCAGGCAATGGCAAACCTCCGAGTGTATTTCTGCCATGAAAAACACAAAATACAATCGCCGTTCGGAGTCGGCGTAAAACTGTAGGTCTCTCCGCTTTGTGTGACAACATCAAGGCGCATGCCACAAGTCGTAGGAGAAGCTCAGCCAAACACTAACATATCGATGGCTGAGTGGAAGATCGACCTATCTCGGCAACCAGTTCGAAAGCGCTCTATCTCAAAAAACTTTTCAAGAACGCCCTATTTCAGAATTTAATTGAGAAACACCCTATCTCAAAATTCGGTTCAAAAACGCCCTATCTCACTTCAAAATGTATTGAAAATATGCTGATATAGGGCGTTTTTGAATCAGCAGCTGAGATAGGGTGTTTTTGAAACGAATTCTGAAATAGGGCGTTCTTGAAAAGTTTTTTGAGATAGAGCGTTTTCGAACTGGCTGCCGAGATAGGTCGATCTTCCACTCAGCCATCGATATGTACATATAAGCGCAATATATTATTATTATTATTAATGATTGGTCAAATGAAAATGAGCAAGGTTTTTTTTGTATGAGATATGAGCAGAAAAGAGTGTTACTCATACGCAACATACACCTGTGTAGGACGAGTGTTTGCATCGAAAGCAAGAGGTGTCAAAAATGATTAATTAATTTCTCAGAAACTATCGGGGAAAAGTGATGTATATGGTTTATGGAGAATTTCATTACCTTTGATTTGTTGTATCTCGTATTACGATTATTCAGTTGGTTCGTAAGATATACGTGATTAAGTGAAACCACTCCTTTTTTAAGCTGATTAACGGTAAATTGCAAATATCTAGAAAGGTTATCCATAGATAAAAAAATATCTAGATTTTCGGAATCACCGAGCAATGCTACATAGTAATTAGACAGTGGCATCTATAGAACATTTTTGCTGTAAACCAGTGTAATTTTTATAATATACATAATTTAAAGGAGATTCGAATGCAGTTGTTACATCAGTTTTCGCTTTTAAGAAACACTGCAATTTAGGGATATTATAAGGCATATGAAAATAAAAACTTAAGAAAAATCTTCATTTACGCAAGTCTACGAAAACTCATTTTCAGTAAATGGAAAACACGGAGCTCATAGTATAGAATATTTATTAGGTTGAATGGCCTATACTTTTGTTGGGAATGTTGTCTTAGAATGGTTTTTCAAGCATAGTAACTCCCTTATAATATTTTTCCATCCCATGGATGATAAACACCGGTAATTTTGTTATTTAAGATGCTTTAAAAAAAGTTTGTATTATTAGAGACAAAGTGGTCTAATCCCAGTGATATGATTTCACCACCACCCAAGTTGTGTTAATATCCACTTCTTCATCGAAGAATGTCAAAGCAATGTTAACTTTGTTAAGATACCATAAATGTGTACGAAGTTTGCCATGCACTGCCTCTGCAAAATCTTCGTCAGTCTATTTGAACTGCTCTAGTTCCTTTAAAAGTCCTAAATCACCATCCGGTGCTGCTCGGTGAAAAGTATCTTTTTATAATGAGTTTTTATGCCTTAGGTACTGGGACCTGGGATTTTCCCAACAGAGGTGTCCATTTTTGTAATACCTTACTTGTTTCCTCGCCTCATATTTTTACAACCTTTTGGCTCAGTCTTCAATAATAAGCCTTACTCACATGGACATCCTATGCACCTTTTATCCACAGTTTAGGAAGGAGTGTTAGGAATCTTAATTCAAAACTGTAAAATGCTGCCACAGCGTTAAGCAGCGTTTTTGCTGCATTTAAAATGCAACATTTAGCACTTTCGAACATATGTTTTCGAAGAGCGTTCATGCTATCGCATTTAGCAAATGTACATTTACGCGAGTTCGAAATCGTATGCTTTTGATAAACAGCCGTGTTCCAGTCGCTTATTCAGATCCGTATCTATTGCGATCAATTCTCACGCAGAAGATAATGTGCAAAAAACCCTACTGAAAAGGAAAAAAATAAATTTGAAACCAAAAATTCAATACAAAAACTTGAATTGTTTTAACCGTAACCGAACATTTGTTTGTGTATATATTTATTTGTCGGTGCTGTCAATTAAAATTTCCTCACTTAATTAAGAAACAAAACAAACAGAGTTGATCACAAATTGATCCAGATTTCTATCACCATCACATCGATGGTGAATTTGCGTAACTTTTCTCTATCAAAATAATGTAAAATAATAAATGAAATCTCGATCGGCGACCACTGAAACGCAGCTAGCCACTGTATACGCGAAAAAGCAATGTTGTCACTTTTTCTCATTAAACCATGTTCTAATCGTGGAAATTTTGGAAGATTACAGGGTTGCTTTTAGCATTTAGATTCTTAATGGGCTGTTTTTGCTTACGCGTAAAAGCACATTTAGCGCATTTAGCTCTAAATGCTACTCTAAATGTACATTTATCCATACAAAATTCGTCACCTAAATGCAACTAAATGCAACTCCATTTTTGCATTTAGAATCTAAATGCTAAAAGCAACCCTGTGATCTTCCAAAATTTCCACGATTCGAACATGGTTTAATGAGAAGAAGTGGCAACATTGCTTTTTCGAGTATACAGTCGCTAGCTGCGTTTCAGTGATCGCCGATCGAGATTTCATTTATTATTTTACATTATTTGGATAAAGAAAAGTTACGCAAATTAAACATCGATATGATGCTGATAGAAATCTGGATTAATTTGTGATCAACTCTGTTTGTTTTGTTTCCTAATTAAGTGTGAAAATTATAATTGACAGCACCGACAAATGAATATATACACAAACAAATGTTTGGTTATGGTTAAAATAATTCAAGCTTTTGTATTGAATTTTCGGTTTAGAATTTATTTTTTCCTTTTCAGTAGGGATTTTTGGACATTATCTTTTCCGTGATAATTTATCGTAATAGATACGGATCTGAATAAGCGACTGGAACACGGCTGTTTGTCAAAAGCATACGATTTCGAACTCGCGTAAATGTACATTTGCTAAATGCGATAGCATGAACGCTCTTCGAAAACATATGTTCGAAAGTGCTAAATGTTGCATTTTAAATGCAGCAAAAACGCTGCATTACAGTTCGGAAATAAATCCCTTTCAAACCTATTTCGATGGTACCATCTTTTAATAATTCATTTAACTTTTCAAATAATTTTAATTTAAATTTGTCAACAGGTGGCAACCCTATTCAAGCACCCCAAAAAAAATGCTTAATGTCGAAACCCAGGTGTCAATCCTCTTGAAAATTCTTTAACTACTACTTTTTTAAACCTCTTGCGTCTGAAACCAATATGATGATACATATGTATTTCAATTGCCGAATGCCCTTAATTCAAATTGAATTTGATTTATTAAACAGATGGCAACCCTCCCGCACGTAGTAAAGAAATAAAATTTAATTTATTTTTATAACAAGTGGCAACTCTTTTCGAAAAAGGTAAAACCTTAAAGCATATCTACTCCTCATCATGAACCAACGACCATGATACAAATATAGTAAGGTAGAACCGCTGAGAGTCACTTTTAAGATTCTTGACGTTTCCAAACAATTTAATTTTTAAATTTACTCACAAACTCACACACACATTTTCACTTTCAATCTCAAGCAACAACAATTTCGAACAATTTCAATTTTTTATTTTCACTTTTATATGATTTTAAAATGTTGGCAAACTTCAAAAAAAAATCATGGCCGACAAATTGAGAGAACGGTTATACCTTGCTATGTTTTTATCACGCCAACGACTACAGATCACCTAATCAGCCATCGTTGTATTTGTAATCGATTTTCAGAAAAAAGTTTTCGAGCGTTTTTGACGTTTTTCGGGTTTGTTTACATCGTCTTCTACCTCTTCGTAGTGATTTTTTAGCGATTGAATGTGTTTTCTGCAGCGATTTTAATTATAAATTTTGGTTTATTACATATTTATGATATAAAATAAAGTGCTGTGTGATCGGAACAAGTTTGTGCGTATGTTTGGTTTGCCAAAAGGCGTAAATTTGCGTGAAAAGTGGGTGCACGTTTGTGGCCAGAACGTTGGCATTGAAAAATCGACCCGTGGTAATGATATGCGATTGTAAAACACTTTCAATCATGAAAACCATATTTTATGAACTTTTTTTGCTAATTGTCATCAAGTTTCACTTTGTATATTTTATAATAAATACCAATTTAATCGCACTCAATCACCGCGCCTTTTTCGTTTTCTTTGTTTGTTTTCATTCTTAGGCAGATGTCAAAAACCCTCAGAAATATACTTTTTTCTTGCTTCTTTGATTAGGTGATCTTGTATTTTTGGTTCATGACTCCTCATTTTTAAAAATCGAATGAACGGTGCAGATCTGATGGTCTAGACAAAAAATTCCTCAGCGTATTACATATACAGTAGAGGGCTGCATGAATTCATTCAAAACGGCTTATGACTTATTCATATACAAAACGAATGAATGATTTTGACTTAAAATTTTTTTGAATTTGAGTAAATACCTGTTCGGATACATGTGTCGACATTTCAATGTTCAAACAAAGTGAATATAAATTGAATTGAAATAAATGACAATTTTTTGTATGAATGTCCAAAAATATTTTTTCTATGCAAATATATACAAACATATGTACATATGTATGCATGTATTGCTGCGCTCCTATTACAATACGAACAGACTTGTTTGTAAAAAAAAACCACTTTTAGCGAAATGAGTTTGAATGATTTGAATATTTTTCGTTCATTCATTCACATTCTTCCATTTGAAGGTAGAAAATTTAAAACAAAATGTAGGTATATTCATAACTTACAAAATTCCGAACGCTGTGTTTTTTATGTGAAGTAATATATTCAAATCTACTGTACGCTGTTTGGCTAGAAGTTTGAATAAATTCATGTAGAATTAGTAAATAGATCAATGAGTTCAACGCACTTCTTAATCGATTACAAAGCTATAATTTTCTGATAAAGTTGTTTGCCCAAGTCGGCGCGCCTAGCGTTTTACAGCTACTTAAGCTAAAAACTTTGTACCCAAAGTTTGGCTAACAGTTTGCATACAACGATTTGAACGATTTCCCACTGACTTTAATATTTTACAAAACGCACCAGTTTCATAATTATTTAACTCTTCTAACAAAAACTTTCTGCCACCTACCCAAAAATTGTGCCTCTTGAAGTATTGCTTTCCAAATCAATTATAAAAGCCACGCAAAGGCCTTTTCACGTGCAAAGTGAAACAATCATCACTGCTGACTGTTTATTAACAAGTTTGTTTCTCAATACCGAAAGATCTTCTAAAAAAAAATTGTTTGTCTACCAGTAACTCGAGTACTTAAGTATATAAAACAAAAATGGAGTTTGACAACATCAACGGCGCTCGACGCATCATAAAGATCTTACAACTTATGGGCCTTTGGCGCTCGAGCGGTCCAAGGAAAAGGTTGTATGCCGCCTTTTCTTATCTTTTACATTTCACTTTCACCTTTCCATACACGGTGATGATATGGGTGGATGTGGTGCAGGCGAATGATTTGCAAAAGTTCACTTACATTATGTAACGGGTGATTTTTTAAGAGCTTGATACCTTTTTTTTTAAAAAAAACGCATAAAATTTGCAAAATCTCATCGGTTCTTTATTTGAAACGTTAGATTGGTCCATGACATTTACTTTTTGAAGATAATTTCATTTAAATGTTGACCGCGGCTGCGTCTTAGGTGGTCCATTCGGAAAGTCCAATTTTGGGCAACTTTTTCGAGCATTTCGGCCGGAATAGCCCGAATTTCTTCGGAAATGTTGTCTTCCAAAGCTGGAATAGTTGCTGGCTTATTTCTGTAGACTTTAGACTTGACGTAGCCCCACAAAAAATAGTCTAAAGGCGTCAAATCGCATGATCTTGGTGGCCAACTTACCGGTCCATTTCTTGAGATGAATTGTTCTCCGAAGTTTTCCCTCAAAATGGCCATAGAATCGCGAGCTGTGTGGCATGTAGCGCCATCTTGTTGAAACCACATGTCAACCAAGTTCAGTTCTTCCATTTTTGGCAACAAAAAGTTTGTTAGCATCGAACGATAGCGATCGCCATTCACCGTAACGTTGCGTCCAACAGCATCTTTGAAAAAATACGGTCCAATGATTCCACCAGCGTACAAACCACACCAAACAGTGCATTTTTCGGGATGCATGGGCAGTTCTTGAACGGCTTCTGGTTGCTCTTCACTCCAAATGCGGCAATTTTGCTTATTTACGAAGCCATTCAACCAGAAATGAGCCTCATCGCTGAACAAAATTTGTCGATAAAAAAGCGGATTTTCTGCCAACTTTTCTAGGTAATAAAATTCAATGATTTGCAAGCGTTGCTCGTTAGTAAGTCTATTCATGATGAAATGTCAAAGCATACTGAGCATCTTTCTCTTTGACACCATGTCTGAAATCCCACGTGATCTGTCAAATACTAATGCATGAAAATCCTAACCTCAAAAAAATCACCCGTTATATGTCGTTAACAGAATTGGCACTGCTGGCCAAGGTGATCAATGTTTGGCTCAATGCTAGATTGTTTGTGAATTTTTTTCACACGCTGGCTAATGATGTCCTTTTCCGCTTGCGTACTCACGAGGAACGACAGTTTTGGGCGCGTGTGCATAAATATTATCGTTGGATTGCATTTATGTATTTTTTCATGAGTATCACGCTGGTTACAATCGCTTTCGTCGGTGTACTTTTCGCTGCAGAATACGAATTGCCATTTCCTTATGCGCCACCTTTCGATTGGCACAATGAACGCGGCTATTGGTATGCGTACTTTTATGAGTTAGTGGCAATGCCGGTGACTTGTTTCTCCAATTGTGCACTGGATATGATTCAATGTTATATGCTGTTGCATTTGTCGTTGTGTTATAAAATGATTGCCGGACGTTTGGAGGAAATGGGCAAACAGAAGCAGCAGTTACGTCGATAGAGTGAGATGCGACTCTTGGAAGAATTTGTGGGCATATCGAAATTACATGATAAAACAAAGAAGTAAGTGTGGATGCTGAAAATATTGAAAGAGCCCAAGTTGAAAACTAATTGCCGATTTCTTTCTCATTTTCAAGACTATCAGAAAGTTGTGAGACCTTCGTTTCATTTGGATTTCTTATACAGATAATGTGCTCCTCATTTGTACTCTGTTTTAGTGCCTACCGACTGCAAAAGGTAAATAAATAATTCTAGTCAATGGTATATAGTTTTGTCCCAAATCAAACGATATTTGAAGGTAGTAACTAAGGCAAGATTATGAGTCTCACTCATAAGACTCCGGAAAGTTCCAGCTGTACCTGGCCCTATTATTTACCCGTGTCCAGTTGGAGGAAATATGACAATCTTATCCTCGCGAAAGCTAGGCTGCATAATATAAAGAACTGAGGTCATTCCACCTCATCTTTCTCATATCAGCTTCATCCGGAGGGATCAGGTATGATTTCTAGCTTTGCTGTGTGCATGTCAATTAGAAAATGACCAATCACAATCCCAACCTGCTCTTCGCCGAGTGCTCGCTGAGCCATAAGTGAACCACAGGAGGTCAGTTAGAGCACCAACTGTTTCCTATCTAGTGATACAGTTTCAAGGGTACCTTTCCATGTCAAGTCGTCTGCCATGCACTTTCCCAAAGAAACTCCGACGCCAATTGAGTAGAAGGTCAGACATTCTCTGACGAGTTTCGAGTGCATAACCATTGTACAGTGATTCAAAACTGGAACTTACTTTCCATAATTCACTGGAGCCTTGATTGTTCAACCAATTTGATGATTTTGTAATAAAACCCTGACAGCCGCTAGACTTTCAGAGCATATGCTTACCTCTTTTTTCGTCAATGAGTCCACTGCTTCTTTAACGGCAGCAAATTCTGTCTGAAAAATAAACAGTGTTGTTGGAGAGCCTCGGCAGAAGACCACTCCACCAATCCTGACTTCAAGTTTCGGTCCATCCGTGAAAAAGTTCACCGCTCCCTTCCTCCGGACACATCATTCCACCCAAATTCGGAAATGTAGGTTGTGAAGGTTGTCTCTGTAATCAGAGATTAAATCGAAAATGTGGAGAACTCCGTAGCGTCCAGTCTTCGAAACTGTTAACCGAAGCGTTTCGCTTATTCTGATAGCAGTTCGTCCTGTGATAGTACTTAGCTAGTATAGCTTAGCTACACAAAGAGTTTCAGCTCGGCGCTTGATAGTAGTTACCCTCTGAAGTTCTATTTTTTCTGTAAAACAAATTAATTTATGAACTAAATGCGTACACAATATTTCCCTTAACTTCAGGTCAGCATATTCGAAAATCCCTCACAATTTTGTACACTAATTTTGGCTGTGATTGTAATGACGTTACAAATTTTCATACCATGTTGTTGTGGTAATGAAATAATCTTGAATTCTGGTGCATTAAACAATGCCATCTACAATGCTGAATGGGTACAGTGTATGCCGAAAATGCGTAAATATCTAATCATCTACATGGAAATGCTGCAGAAGCCAATCAAAGTGAAAGCTGGTAATTTTTTCGAAATTGGTTTGCCGGTTTTTGTAAAGGTACTCACCAATTACCGTAAAAAAGTACTTCTTTAATTTCATAAAATTTTTTTACAGACCATGAATAATACATATAGCTTAATGGCATTGCTGCTTAATATGAATAAGTAAAAGTGCGCGAAGTGAAGCGTATACATTCTAAAGGATGATATCTGTTGTGTGCTGCAAGAGACAAAGGAATATCATGCAATCGAGATGGTGATCCTAAGATATGGCAGTATATCGGAATGTAATCTATTTGAGCTTGGTTTAAATAAAATTTGTACTTGGAGAAATATATGTATGTAATTAAAATTGGTATTTTTCTAAGGGTTTACTACAGAATCAAGGTAAAGTTGCAGTTAAACATGACAAGCTATGCACTTTTCCAGCCCAAATTGTGAAAAGAGTAAAGCGAATGACAAAAATGCAACGCGCGAATAAATTAGCATCCAGACCACATACCGGTTCTTGTATTGTTCTCATTTTCTCTTCCAGACAGGAAAGCTAAGAGGAATTGTCATGCATACGGGTTTCAGTGAATTTCCTCGTTAACTTACCTTTATGTGGCAACTCCTGGCATTGAATAAGTTTTGAGGTCACCAGTAAATATTCTGGAAAATTTAAACTCAAACTGTCTATTGGTGTTAAGCCATAACCCAGCCTCAGGTGACTCAATATGACAGTAGCTCTTCAGCAAAGAAACTGATGGCTTGCTGTGCTGTGACATTTATAAGACATTAGCGTCTATTTGTCTGCCTTCAGCAATTTCCGCTTAATATCACACTGTCCGACGTCGCACCCCTTCCTTTTAAGCCTAAAAGTGGCCTTTAATAATGACAATAGGTTTAGGAGTGCAGCCCCAGATGTTCTAAGAAAAGCTCCCGCACAGCACACGTCGATCATTCTTTGAAACTTGGTAACCAGATTTCCCACACTACGGACTGAGATTCTTCTTCACCACACCAGGGCTAACTACTTACTAAAGACCCGGTTATATTGGCAGACCTCTGTATCTTGTTCAACCTAAGGCTTCCATAAAAATTTACCATCTAGAATAAGAGTAAGATGGCTTTGATGTTCTGGGCTACTCATTAAAAAAAAGGAAACAATTCATAAAATAAATTTCAAAAAACTAATTGAAATTAAAAAAAATACGTTTCTTCTCAAAACCATTTATTCTAAAAATGCAGAAAAATTTAATTAAAGAGATACATAAGTTCGTAAAAATTAAATGAAATTAAAGAAAATATTTTTCTTTTCAAAATAATGTAATCTAAAAATTAAAAGAAAATTAAGTTTAAAAAAAGAAAACAATAGTTCCTTAAATTAAAGTTTAATAAAAAGAATATACTTTCCTCTTTAAAACAGCAAAATCGAAAAATTAAATTAAAAAAGATCATTAAAAAGTGGAAGAAAACACTTAAGTTTCTAAAAATGTAATGATAAATCAAAATCTAATAGTTCAATTTTAAACAATAAAATAAAAGCATTAAAAAAAATTAAATTAAAAAAGAAACAAAATTGCATTAAAAAATAAGAAAATAAAATAAGTTTATAAAAATTAAATTACATTAAAAAAGGATCTATTTAACATTGTAAAACCAAAAAATTAAAAGAAAATTAAACTAAAAAGAAAACCAAAAAACAAGTTCCTAAAAATTAAGTCAAATAAAGAAAAAAATTCAAATAATATACATGCCCATTCTGAACAGAAACTCTCTGGGAGTTTTCTCCTTTTTCTCTTTCCTACTATAATGAATAAAAATACCTCAAGAATTTTTTACTTTAAATGTCAGCTGTCAAAAAAGTGTCAAACAGCTCTTTCGAAGTTCGAATTTCCTCCTCCTAAATTTTCGGGGAAAATGCTTCTCCCTGGGAGTTAATTATTGGAGGAGAACAAACTCCCCGGGAGTTGGCTGATAATCTAAAAATTGCAAGAAAATGAAATTTAAACAAAAAAATTTATTTAAAGAAAGAAAATTAATAAACTAAGTTCCTAAAAATGAATCGAAAAAAATCTTTTTCTCTTTTAAAATAAAATCTAAAAATTAAAAGAAAATTAAATTAAATAAGATTAAATTCAAAGGAAATACAAATTCCACTGCCCGACGACTCAAAATATGATTTCTCGAATAGCACACCGGTGCTTTGCTCACTCGGCCATTGCGACTGTTGGAGAAGCTTTCCACCACGGGAGTTGGCAGAGGATCTTTTTTTGTGCCAGAATAAACAAACTATCTTGCCTACTGTCTTTCAATTGTCTTACAAAAGATTTTCAACTATCTTAGCTAGAATTGCGCTATAAGTGCTTTATCCCGGAAATATCCAGATAACCGAAGTACTCTTCCACCTTACAAAGAGCGGAGTAAGAGTTTTTATCGACTTTTTCACTTGCCACTACAGGCAATATGAATAGTGGCTTCTTTAGGAGACGTACTTCCTTCTAGTGAGGAGCACAACACCAGTTTTGGTTGGGATAGCGGACAGCCTATTCTCACATTCAGTGCTCTTTGGCCTCACAAAAGCACTTTATTTTACTGACGGTTTAAGATTCTTATTAAAAAAAAAAATAATATATATATATGTATATATATATGAATTAAATATTTTACCAAAAAAAATGTGATGAATGCTTATAGCCACTTTCATTTATTTTATTTGATGCAAAACACTACCACATCCCTGCAAGCCACAGCTAACCACCCTGCAAGCCACAGCTAACCACCCAGTAAGAACACTATCTGTTAACTAATGCGTTATATACGCTTAG
>NW_023458560.1:45555225-45567043 GCF_013731165.1 Rhagoletis pomonella
TTCTCTATTTATATATTTAACTCTGGATGTTCTGCAAGTGGGCCTTAAAGTTTGATTTCTTCCTGTTTTCATCAAACAAACAAAAAACCTGGAACTATTAATTAATTTCTCAGAAACTGTCCGGGCTATCGAAAAGCGATGTACATATATATGGTTTATGGAGAAGTTTATTTGCTTTCATTTTCCGTATCTCGTATTACGATTATTCAATTGGTTTGTTAGATATGAAGATTAAGTGGAACCACTCTTTCTTTTAAGCTTAATAACGGTAAGTTGAAAATATCTCGAAAACGTATCCATAAAGAAAAAAATTAACTCGATTTTCGGAATCAGCGAGAGATTCTACATTCAAATTGGATAGTGGCGTCTGAAGAACAAAAACAAAATTAAAATTTGTGATCCAGTGTAATAAACAAAAACTACATACATAAACAATTTTGGTTTCGATTGCAAAAAACTGTAAGTTTTTAGTCCATTTTTTGGCTTCAGGTCCAGGGGGATGGGATTTTTCCACTAGAGATGTCTTTTTATTTCTGCGTACCTGCGTATTCACCGAAAAAATTCAGATGTTTGCAATTTTAATATATGTATACTTGCGTTGCAGATCTCACGATATTCACGATTTCCAGGTTTTTTTTTACAGGAAAGCGATCCAGGTGCCAAAAAACCTGTAAGTCCAAGTAAGTAACTTGCACTCTCTCTCAGTCAGAAGTTGCAGGATTTAGCCCGAAGTTTTTCTTACTGCAAGTTCATGAAAAGTGTGCATTTGTAAACAAAAACAGAACGCGGCGAAAGCAAAGAACCTTACATTTGTTAAAAAATTTAAGTAGTTACAGGAAAAGTGGTTTTTCGCGTTCCAGGTGACTTTTACTGTTTCGTTCTCGCTCCTCTCTTTCAAGAGAGTAATTTTGTTATTTGACAGTTATACAAGTTTTTACACGAAGTTATCTGGAACATCACTTATGTACATATGTATCTCGTAGGTACTCCATTGTACATACGTAACTACATACATATACATATGTGCATGTTTATCACACAGTTATACAGTGCGTATGAGTGATCTTGCATTGCTCACTCTTATGGCTATGGTGACCATCCGTACTGTATTATACGGATTTCGTCAACTGTCCTGGTAATTTATTTATTTCATGTGGGACTCCAACTGTTCTGTATTTTGGTTGCCTTGACAGCTCATAATAATGGCATGCCTATGAAACACTTTTTATTTTAAAATCTCAACGCTTGTGATGCGAATTGAGGAGCACATATCGTCGCTACCATGTCAAACTATCGAATGTGAATATTGGTACTTTTCAGGAGAGCAAAGAAACTGTTGTAAAAAATTTTGTTGTCATTAGGAAAAACTGTGGGATTCGATACTTTTTTTAAGCCAGTATCTTCTGCTTCTAAGAAGACTAAAAATTCGACGCAAGGTATCGTAAATGAAAAAGCACTTTTGCACATTCGATACTTTGGTTCTGAAGCTATAATTTAGGTCGAAATTAGACGTTAATGACTACTGGTCAAATTTCTAAAAGAATTTTTATTGGTATTTAGCTTTTCAAAGGTTTCTTACAACGCATTTCACGTTAAATATTCGCTGATTTCACTTTTGTCGAAAATTTCGTCTTTAAATTGTCATTTTTTTTTACATTTTACTCTAAAATTTCAAACCTTGCTTACGTATATGGATTCCAAAACCAACTCAAAAATACACACCCGGCTTGGTGTTTTTATCGGATACTATTACCTTTCCAATGTGCCGTGGTGTGCAGGCAATTTTCAAATTCTATGAAGAGAGAAGTAATTCATTAGGCGAAACTACGCAACAACAAATTATTGCTGATTGTATGGGGGATTGTATCTTCAACGTGAGAAACTCCATGATATAGTTGTAATAGTAAAGAGTTATGAAGGATGGAAAGGAAGTGGAACCCTTCAAAGTTACGCTTTGCAATTCAGCTCGTTCCGAATGCTATTCACTGCATTGAGCTTGGTCGAAATCCGAGTCTAAAAATAATCCGTTGTATAACACTCGCTCGTGGTTCAAAATGAGTGGAATATTTTCGTCACGTTTCCCTGCCTCGTAATGTTTGTAACAAATTAAAAAATCCCGGGTACAAATTACAAGGATATGGAAAAATATTATACAAATGTGTGATGTTACAACTGAATACATAATTATGTACTGCTTTTACAAAATATTGAAAAACATATGCCAATTAAAGATGCTGTTTCGGTGTTAATAAATCTAGGATCATTGATCATTTAAGATGTTCTAGCTTTTGTGGAAAATATGGTCAAAATTATTTTTGGTCCCACATTCGGCTGCCATAAATATGGTCACCGTACTTATGGCGTTTTCGTTTCTACCGAAAAATGTTACCTTCTCATTGCCCCCTAATCACAAACACTAAGAACCGAACAATGAAAAGGCAAAATTTTTTCTAGAAACGAAAACACCATTAGTTTAGTATTCAAATTACGAGTAATTACTAATTAGCAATAAGAGTTTACAGGGTGTGCTCAGTTGTTAGCGCTTCTGACTTTGCACATCGATGATGCGGGTTCGATTCCTGCTGAAGCCTAGAAAAAGAGGTCTGATGAGGAGATGTGGTGATCTCCGAAATAGCAGCTATAACTTTTACAGCTTAGACTTTGTTGCTTTTTCCAACAACAATATTGAAATAAATATTAATAAGCCACAATAATATTGCGAGAAATCAAAATTATTAATTTATGTCATTGTCACTGTTGCACTGCATGAAGTCTGGAAATAAGATAGTGACGCTCACAGCTAATTGTTATGCACACACTACATTAGATGACATTTAATAGAACAAGTCAATGACAAGACGATTGATTGCGACGATGTCGCAATGAACATTTATTAACCTTGAATACATATTTACAATTTCAACACTTTTCATTTTCATGCTTCCAATTCCAGAAGCTTGTTGTTGTTAATGTAATATTGTTCCTATTATAGGGCCCGGATTTCTATTCATTTACATATATTGTTTGGTAAGTCAAAGGATCTTAAAGATTAACAAATGTTGCGAATCAAGAGTTTTGTGTTAAGATGACATCGATTTGTTAGTGCATAAATATTCTTACATATTTTGCCTTAAATGCATATATAGGAATATATTTTTGACAAAAAAGCATATTTAATTGCATTTTTATCAAAACGCCATTTGTCTTCATAGAACGGACGAATCACTCCACAATTGCAAGAGCATTTGATGATTCCATGCAACTATTGGGTACTGATTTCGTCGCATTTTGATGTCATTGAGGCAGCGCCATATATCATACATTACATCTACATATGTATATGCTCTATAGGCATTTCTGCATCAAAAAGAAAATTTTTGAAAAATATGTCGCTTACGTTTTTTTTGGCGGTTAGGGTTCGATATGGCGCAATATTCAGCAAAGGCGCTGAAGGTATTTTGCCCAAAGTTACTGCACCTTACATGTTTGGCACGCAATGCACCGAGCGGCCGAAGATGTAAGAGCTTGCTTCAGTGATGTTGATGATTTAATATCGAGTGGGAAAAATATATTTTTAAAATCTGATTGCGCGTTGAAAATATTATTGCCTACATTTTAAGGAATTTCAAACCCTTTTTAAAGATCTAAATGATAGTGATGTTTCTTCAATATTGAAGACGAAAAAAAAAACAATAGCTTCAAATTCGATTGAAGCACAGTTAGTCTATATCAATGCAAACTACAGCTTCTTGTCGGAAGGAAAAGAATCATTGGCTGAACAAGTGCATCTTGTGGAGACTGCTGTTACTACTTTTCAAGGGCAAAAAAATCAAGGAAAAATTGGATACAATTCTACAAAAGGACAAAAAAATAAGGGATTTAAGGAACTTAAGTGAATATCTGGTGTGCTAAGTAGCCAAATGGCCGCAAGTGGCAGCTGTTAAGCAGGGATCACACGACTTGTACATTTGTACAGATTTGTACATTTTGGCAGTTACAGAGTGGTGTCGTCTGGAAATTCTTTTATTGAGCTGAACTCAAAAACACCACTATGTGAATGCCAAAATGTAAAAATTTGTACAAATATACAAATCGTGTGATCCCTACTTAATAGCTATTATCCCAATGAACTAGCTTGATTGAAGTAAATAAAAAAGAAAATAAAAAAGCAAAACAAATGCGAGAAGTGTTTTTGCATATTTTTTTGTTTGCATATTTTTTAGTTTTCAGTGCATATGTATTATTGAGTTTTTAGTGCATAATTTCGATTTTTTAGCGCATAAAAATCCGGGCACTAGTTATCATAGTCATAATTACAGTATTTTCTCTCACAAACGATTTGGTTTGTTTTATATTTCAGTTTTGCACTAGTTTTGTGTAGTTTGTAGTTTAACAGCTGAAAATACTTAAAAGCTGTACTACCTTGGCTATAATCTCAATTGAATTAATGAGCGTGCAATTTTGTTTGAAACTGCTTTAGTGTTTACAAATAAATAATACATAGTGTAACCAGATTTTGTGTTACTAATAACTAACGACGAATTAAGTAAGCAATCAAATTATAAGTCAAATATTGAATGTGTTACATTTCCGTTTATAATTTATGCGCACACGAGTGGATGCATGCAGGCGTATAAAAGTAGGTACTAGACGTATGTACATTTGTACATACATACATGCAAGCGTTTCTGGGCAGGCACGCCTACGTTTGCACATTTTTAGTTATTGATTTATGAGATCATCTTTGGGCAGAAAATAAACTTAGAAACTATGAATAATAGCAAAATATTCAAATTGTTTTTGCCAGCGTTTCTGAGTGTAATAAATAGCTCATATTGATTTAATTTCTTGTTGGCCTAAAGCCCAGATAGATTTGTCGCTAGATATTTTAATTCAATAAAAACAAAGGCTTAGAAGCGATAGATTATCGACCTTTTGGCAGATTTAAAAATACCAATTAGTCTTCATTTAAAATTAGTATGTACTATATATCTATTTAATAAGCTTGCGAGCTAAGGTATAAAATGGAAAAAAATCTAGTAGAACAACATTTTTTGCTTCTCTTTAGCTATGTATGTTTTTTATCTTAGTTCTTGTTTTCGTTTTTCTATTAAAAATTGAATCCTTTAACTCAGCACACTTTCGATTCGATCACCGTACTCAATGCAGATCTCTGCCTAGAAGAGAATAATGACGAACACAAAACAGATAATTTCTTTGCCGCCAATGAAGCTTTAATTGTGCGACGCGGTGATCCATTCCGCCTGCGTATACACTTCAATCGTTCATTCAATCCGACACGCGATGCCATCAGTTTTATATTCACCGTCGCCGATGATCCAAAACCCAGTCCCGGCCATGGCACACTGGTAGGACTGGTGCCACGTGATAGTATCGACTATCTCGGCGATCCACTGGAGTGGGCTGCAGGCATTGAATCACACGAAGACACAGTACTTACGGTGCTCATCAAACCTGCCGTCACTTGCCCCGTAACCGAATGGAAATTAGATATCGATAGGAAATTGCTAACCGATGGTTCGAAAACCTTTTCCATACCCTTGCCAATTTATGTGCTCTTCAATCCGTGGTGCCCGGACGATCAAGTCTACATGGCCGATTATGATAAACGCAAGGAGTATGTTATGCATGACACAACTCTTATCTGGCGTGGTTCATATAATCGCATACGTCCTTCGGTGTGGAAGTTGGGTCAATTCGAGCGTCATGTGCTGGAGTGCTCAATAAAATTACTCGGTACAGTGGGACGCATACCCCCCGCCTATCGCGGTGACCCAGTGCGAGTGGCGCGCGCACTTTCGGCCGCTGTGAATTCGGTGGATGATGATGGCGTAATACTGGGCAATTGGAGCGAGGACTTTTCGGGCGGTACGGGGCCAACCAAATGGATTGGATCAACTGAAATTTTGCAACAGTTCTATAAAACACAGAAGCCTGTGAAATTTGGGCAATGTTGGAATTTCTCAGGTGTACTAACCACAATTGCGCGCACGCTCGGCATACCGTCGCGTATTGTCACTTGCTACTCGGCGGCGCATGACACGCAGGGTTCGCTGACAGTGGATATTTTTATCGATCAAAACAATAAGAAGTTGGATGCGGAGACCACTGATTCCATATGGAACTATCACGTTTGGAATGAGGTGTGGATGCAACGGCCAGATTTAGGTATTGGTCCGTATGGCGGCTATGGCGGTTGGCAAGCAGTGGATGCAACGCCGCAAGAGCCCTCGGATAGCATGTACCGTGTCGGCCCGGCCTCGGTAGTTGCGGTGAAGAATGGCGAAATATTACGTCCTTTCGACTGTGGTTTCGTTTATTCGGAGGTGAATGCCGACAAGGTATACTGGCGTTACAATGGCCCATATCAACCCATGAAGCTACTGCGTAAGGACACCTTGGCAATTGGGCATTTAATCAGCACAAAAGCGGTGCTCAAGTGGGAACGCGATGATATCACCGATACGTACAAGTACGAAGAGAAGACTGATGAGGAACGCAATACGATGTTAAAGGCATTGAAGCAATCTCAGCACGCTTTCAGTCGCTACTACTTGAATGACAGTTTCAATGAGGTGGAGTTTGATATGTCGCTGAAGGATGACATCAAGATCGGCGAGAGTTTCACGGTAATAGTGAAAATCACAAATAAATCCAAGGATAATGTGTATGTGGCCAGCGGGTAGTTAAATTGTGATGCAGTGTTATATACAGGTATCAGCGGAGAGGAGGTTAAGACGATGCCCTTCGAAATAGAATTGAAGCCAGTTTGAAGAATACTTTAGGAAATTGACATCGCAGGTGAGTTAATTTATAAGGCCTTATTTTGAAATGCTAGGATAGGTAGGATAAGCCTTCCTATGTAGCCATAGAAAAAAGAATTTCACCTTAGAATTTTCTGAAAACTTAATTATGATATTCAATATTGTCATTATTATCGACCTAATTATCGTTACCGATGACGTTAACGGCATATTGTTCGTGTGTCGATCTTTTTTTGTAGAAGCGACTTTCATAGTTAGTTGGTTTATGATATATGCCTTTAGATACTTAACCTTGCATTTGCCCTTGGCGACCTAAGATTCTATCTGCTTCCCTAATAAATGCTAAAAGTACCCTGGGTTCCTAAGAATAACGGATTTCACGGTGAATGATTTTCGCTCTAAGTCTATCCACTCGATAATTGTAAATCTCAAAGAAGTCTATTTCAGCCCGTAAAATAGTTCCGGTCCATAGAGACAATTAGCCTTCCCTAACCAGTTCGTTGGCAAGCTAGTTTCCATATATCCTGCAGTGGCCCGGTAAACAGCATAGTATTACCATTGTTCTAGCTGGAAAAAAATGAAGAGTTTGCAGCTGATCATTCTACAGGATGGGGCCCTGATAGCCGCTTGGCTGTCTGAAGAGTTAACTGCGCCTTTCATATGTTTTTAAATTTTGTATCTGGCATAGATCGAGATTGCTAGCGCCTCGGTCTGAGAGACTGAGAACCATCTGCCACCGCAATAGAGAGTCTACATAGTACACGGTTGATTAACACCCGCACCTGACTGTCTTGTGCTCCATATTTACCCCGTCTTCTCGGTGTGGAATTTTGACCAAGAATTTTCTGCCTAAACACATTTCCCTTGGCTTGAGGAATAGCGTGAAATATTTGAATTTTTAACTCTCTCGAGGCTGACGCTACTTAAAAAAAAAATATGAAGTTGATCCTATGACCGAAAAGTAGATAAAGACAGACTTTGAAGTTTATTAAAACGTGGTTTGCATAGCAGTTTTTTCTAGTGTTTTGGCCACCAGACGAGAAGGCTTTAGCGAAAATGGGACAGACTATATGGTATAGCCATTCTATTAACATAGAGTTCAGAACCAATGTCCTACCAAAAAGTCGTCCACAGGTTCCCTTGGCTCGGGTGGCTTTAATAAGAGTTTCACCTTAGTGTATTATCCAGCAGAATTCCAAGATATTTTACTTCGTCAGAGTGTTTAAACACTGCCCCTCCAAGGAAGAACAACATTTGGCGGCACACGCCAGCTCTCCAGTTTGATACCACAAGCCGGATGACCGATTTAGGAATAAATAAGACGTATATCTTCATTTTTATCGTTGTACGGAAGGCATGAACAAATATTCGCTCGGCAAAATATAAGGCCGCTCCTCCGGACGAAGATATTTTAGGTCTACATAGCTGTCATTAGGCCCATTAAGCTCTACGGTCCTTCGATCCAACTTTTAAAGGTGAATTCACGTTATTAAGGAGCAAGACGATTGATATACGGGGCTTCGGCTTATTGAAGAAGGGAAAATTGCTGCGTTTTGCTCTGAGAATTAAATTGAACAGCCATATAGGCTACTAATCCTCGAAAGTGCCGTATGAACAATTGGGGCAGTAATGGTTAGGTTAGGTTAAGCTAAGGTGGTTGTCCTAAAAAAGCGAGTACTTGGACCATAAGCATCAGTCCTTTGTGATACAACTAATTAAGAATGGTAACTGATAGGCTTCAGCGGAAAGCAGCGTCTGTCTATAACGAAACGTCAGATGTCAGATCCTGAGCGCTCCTCGGGCTGGTTAGAAAGTTCGAACCAAACTGTTTAGGTCGCACACTCGTAAAAGCTACTTAGCTTAAGGAAGAGTACTGAAATGATCTCACCTAATCGTTCTTTAAGCAGCTGGACCCGAGATATTTACGCTCAGCGCATGAATACCAATCGGATATCGTCCAGTTAGCATATATCCCAGAATTGATATGTAGACCGTCTCCGGTCAAATTTGGGCTAAATCTATCATGAAATTTCAAATGTCCTCGATTTTTTCGAGCGATATCTGAGCTGATACGGGAGCCACCTATCCAAAAGTTGTCCATATGTAGTAAATGATACCCACAGTCTCCCTTTTCTCTCTCTTTTTCCAATCCAAATATAAAAACACAGGTTAAAAATAACACTTTGTTCTTTACCTTTTAGGCCGCTTTCAATATTTCGTGCGCTGCCAATGTGAAAGGTACCGAATATGAATACTACGCACAGGATGACTTCCGAGTATGCAAACCGGATATCAAATTCACATTCTAAGGAAAGATTATTTCCCAGCAAGCAGTGGATATGATTGTACGCTAAACAAATCCGCTACCCATACCACTTAAAAAGGGTTTGTTCTATATTGAAGGACCCGGTATCGAGAAAGCGATGAGATTTAAGGTAAGTGACCAACCGGGGTAATCTAATTGATATCAACTTGATTGCCCGCATTACAGGCTATGCTCAATGCGAGTTGTGTCATGCACATAGCACTACATATTTGTGAGTGTTGCATTTATTTATTATCTCTTTCCAGATCGCTGAGATCCCAGTCGGTGGCACAGCTGCCTCAACGTTCAATTACGTGGTACACTTCTTGCCAAATTCAATTGTAAAGAACTCGATGATGTGGATGGTTATATTCACTATGAAATTGAGCCAAGGCCTGAGGATGTTATCAACAATGGAACACATCGATCGCACAATATCATACGGCGTAGAATCGATGTGATAGCATGAATAGTTTATTGAACAGTTGTTTTATACTTTATGATGAAAGTTATCGGATTTATTTACAAAGTTGAAGTAATCTCTCAATAAAACCGAAAAGATTTTTTATTTATTCAACATTTTAATTTTGATGTGTAAACATCTTAGCTCTCCGTATTGGTAAAATTTGCGTTAACCCAGCAGAAAATTTGTAATAGCTTCAGGCGTGTAGAAATAAGCATTTCTGGCCTAGTTTAGGTCTATTTCAGGCCCCTTTCGGAATCAAATCATTACTATCTATTTAAGCACAATTTCGGAACCTGTTTAGGACTATTTCGGAACTAGTTCTTGACTATTTGAAAAAGGGATTATTTCGAAACCTTTACAGACGTTGTGCGAGATAATTTCGGGACAAGTTCACGATTTTTTCATTCGTTTCGGGACGAGTTCAAGACTATCTCGGTGCCATTTCGGTGCTATTTCAGTACCATTTCGGGACTGGTTTTTGACCATTTGAGACTGGTTCAGGACTATTTAAGGCCTATTTCGATACTAGTTTGGATTCATTTCGGAACTAGTGCAGGCCATTTCGGAACTAGTATAGGACCATTTCGAGATGGTCAGTGACTATTTCAGGACATTTACGAAATAGTTCAGGAACATTTCGGGTGTAGTTTGGAACTGTTTTGGAACTAGTAAGGTAACTCTTCGGGGACTGCTTCGAGATTATTTCGGGACAAGTTCACGGCTTTATTATAACCACTTCAAAACTTCTTAGGGATTATTTCGGGATCATGTCGGGTCCCGAAATGAAATTTCTAACCTAACCTATTTATGTACATTAGGGTGCATCACTTTCCATACAAAAAAATGGGTGCTGTTTTTCCATCGGAGTTTTAAAAAAAATATTAACATTTACGTTAGCTGCACCCATTTGAAAATACCTCCAAAAATCGATTTTTTTTTATAAATAAATGTATGTAGTTTTCTTAAATAATTTTTCTAAAAAATTACTTCAGATCATAGAAAAGATTACTCTTAAAATTTTAATTTTACCAACGGAATCAAAATAACTCGATTTTTGGAGATATTTTCAGATGGGTCCAGCCCACGTAAATCTTAATATTTTTTCGAAATATAATAAGTTTTATGAATCCGGTGTAAAATCCGTTACTTTTTCTGGTGATGCACCCTAATGTACATATGTAACTGAATCGCCTAATGCTTTGTCAAGCCGTACATAGATGTTTACACATCAAATTTTAGGAGTGCCTGGTACTCACGCCTTTTTTATTTTCTAAAACATCATTGAAGATTTTATACATCATTGTGTATTTTTACCGATACCCTAACTATTTATTTAAGTAATTAAGAAAGCAAAAAGCATATTTGTATCGTATTAGACATTTATTTAATATTGATTGTAAAATAATATTTAAATAAAATATTTTGTGTAAATAATATTATGTTGTTTGTGCAAGAACCAAATATTTTTTTTTAATTTTTACTCTTTTTTAATCCATAGCATATATATTCTTTTTGTTATCCAGATCAATTACCATTTTTTTAGCCCTCCATGCCAAGCGCAAAATTTGGTTTATCCGCCGTTTTTACTGAATATATACCGCGGGCATTTCGCAACACTGGATCTCCCATTAAAATTCGTTGTCCAGTGCAATTCATAGCCTTCGCATCGACTACAGAATTGCAAGCGGTAGCTAGGAAACCCGTTTTGCTATTAATGGACTCGGCGAAGTATTCACGCGAGCGCCCATGACTGCAGCCAGCTTTGAAAGGGTTAAAAGAAAGACAATTAAGTGAAAACAAATTAGAAATCAACTATAGGTTAGGTTAGGTTAATCTGCTTTAGTGGAAAAAAATCTAAAAATTCTTTGTGTGCCATATGAACGTGTTTTGTATTTTTGTCAAGGTAATTTATTCACTAAAAAGAATTAAACCGTAATTTTTCTATACATAGAATTAATTACATATCGCCAGGAAGCCACTAAAGTTAACAAATTTATTCTTCACAGAAAAAATGTCAAAAATACATGCTTACATCATAGAAAAGTTTAAGCTTGAAAGGTCTGCATAAAAATGTTTAAAAATTTTATCAACGGAATCAAAATAATGCGATTTTTGAGGTATTTTCAAATCTATCCAGTTCACTCACGTAAATCTTAATATTTTTTCGAAATATTTTAGAAGTCTTAAAATATAATTAGCTTTATAATTCCCATGGAAAACCCTCGACGATTTTTATTTATTTTATTTTTATTTTTTCAGGGA
>NW_023458560.1:45567143-45567469 GCF_013731165.1 Rhagoletis pomonella
GATCGCAAGGGTCAGTGTTTAACTCATTCAAATACTTTTTTTTTTTTAGTTTTTAGAAATAAACGAATTTTTCTTTATTCTGGCTTTTAGAACACATCTTGGAATCGTCGCCTACATTCGGTAGCCGCGACGGTCAAATCCGTTTACTTCACGAAGAGTTAGCACTGCACTGGGTTGTAGCCAGCGGCAAGGCAACTGAGCTCGCTATGTCCAATTCATGGTTTCTATTTGAATTGATTGTCAAATCGATGATTGAACATTTGGATTATAGCTGCGCATTGGCTGCACCACGCAAGCAGCGTTTTCCACATCAATTTACCGACGAT
>NW_023458560.1:45632469-45698961 GCF_013731165.1 Rhagoletis pomonella
CACAAGGAACAAAACCAAGAAACAAAAATGTAAAGAACGGAAATAAAAAATAAAATAAAAGTCTGCTTTTTGTAGGTGCCAACCGCACTGACGTTGATTGCGTGACGCGGCTGTTTTTATAGAGAATTTAATTTTGTTTGTTTTTTTTTTTCTTTTGCGGAAGTTAGGAAGTGTTTTGTAACATGTATGGGTGCTTAAGTATTCACTTGCAAAAGAAATTATGCAATAAGGAGGAGGTGGAATTTCAAATGTGGAACACATAAATTTTACTGCCACATTTGAATATATTCGGGCACATATATTTGTATACTTAAAAAAAAAATGCAAAGCTACATTTATTAATGGAATTGCAGAAAATATTTGTAGCTGCAGATATATGTACATTAGGGTGGTCCTTAAAAAAAAAACAAATGAGCGATTTTTTCAGTCTCACCCCTTCAATCGGTAACACCACGGTCATAGATGTCACATAAAAATTTTGGTCCCGATTGGAGTCGGTTAAGGCGTGTCGCAATGTGGTCCAAGGCCAGATGCTCCTTGGAGACTCAAAAAATTAAAAATGTTTTGTTCATTTAATACCCAAAATCGATACTACTAAAGTCGAAGATATCACATAAAAATTTGGGTCCCGATTGGAGTCGGTTAAGACCGGTTCATAGGGTAATCTGAATTTTGACCCCTGTGCCTTGACCCACGTCTTAACCGACTCCAATCGGGGCCAAAATTATGTATGTATGTGATATCTTCGACTATAGTAGCATCGACGTAGGAGTTGAGGCTTATCAATTCTGAT
This sequence comes from Rhagoletis pomonella, assembly GCF_013731165.1. Taxonomy (NCBI): domain Eukaryota; kingdom Metazoa; phylum Arthropoda; class Insecta; order Diptera; family Tephritidae; genus Rhagoletis; species Rhagoletis pomonella. The sequence continues at coordinate 45,633,263 of NW_023458560.1, forward strand.
GTAAAAATTTGCTTCCTACATTTAAGGACTACCCTAATGTGCATATGTATGTATATCAGGTCATGTACAGTGCAGGAAATAGATTCCCGGACTGACGCCATTTCTCATCAACAGAGCCTTAATATTTCAAACGATTTTAAAGCTAATAAAATTTACAAGAGACGTTCTGAGCCCGATTAATTTAATTTTTATTTGTTAATACCAGGCATGCCCAGCGCTGGCAGAACTCAAAAGTTTTGCACTTGCTTTTGAATTATAGGATTCCCGTAAAATAAAAAATTAAAATAAAACTGTGAAACGTTATAAAAAAAAAAAAACACGAACCGAGAACAAAAGGAATGATCGAAACTAAATGCCGTTCTCATAGTTATGTTCCCAAGAACGCTTGAAAACTCAAACCGAAATGAGAGCAAATCCTTCGAGAGTGTTTTCACAAGAACGAAAGTGAGAACAAAACTTTCGTGAACGTTCTCAAAGAGAATAATATAAGACAAAATCTTGTGAAACGCTTCCAAAGGGAACCAAATGCGAACAATACATTCGGGAACATTTCTAAGAGAACAAAATGAGCAAAGTCTCCGGGAACATTCTGGCAAAGAACAAAACGGGCACAAAAGTCTCAAGGAACTTTCTCTCGAATAACAATTTGGGAACTAAAGTCTCAGGAACATTCTGACAGGGAACGAAACTGGAACAAATCTTCTCTGAACTATTCGCGAAGAGTGGAAGCGAAAACAAAACTTTTCTCATAACGTTGCATTGGTTTGAAATGCTTGAATATTGAAATTGAAATCAAAAAAGAACTGAAACATAACTATGATAACGAAAGACTTAAGACCCGAACTTTTCTTGCACAGAAAATGAAAACTGTTCTATTAATGGACAGTTGACCCTAATGATAAACGTTCCCGAACCTTTTGTTCTCAATTTGTTCCCGTTCAAACTACTCTCAATACTTTTGCTCCCCGGTACCTGAAAAAAAAAAAATAATGAAATAAAACTTTTTTAGGCATTTTCTTCTATATGCAATGGTAAGTGTGCTCGAAATATCAACGAAAAAATTATTAAAAATCAAAGCGAATTCTTAGCCACTTGAAACTTGCACTTTTTTTGTACTTAAATTTAATGGGCTGTAAAACTGCATATCGTAGTTTAAAGTACAAAACCGCGTATCGTCATTCTTAAAAACCGCGTAACTGACATTGGCTGCCAAAAATTGGATTTGCTCACACAAGCTCTTGGCTCACCTCTCTGAAGTTGGCAGGACCACTTTTTCTCAAAGCAAGAATTCCTATCGGATAATTTGCCGTTAATTATCCGTACATTATCCGTGAAAAGAATAATTTTGCCGCGGGCATATATTAAAAAGTATCGCGGACTTCGACGGAAGTTAGCAGGGCACCTTCTGAAAACCAATTAAGGAAACCAGCTAAACCCAAACTAACTATCTGATAATTTGCCGTAAATTATCCGTTGTTTATCCGTGAAAAGAATAATTTTGCCGCGGACATATTTCAAAAAATAATGGCGATATTTTTTAAAATATGTCCGCGGCAAAATTATTCTTTTCACGGATAATTTACGGATAATTAACGGCAAATTATCCGATAGGAATTTTCGCTTTGAGAAAAAGTTGTCCTGCCAACTTCAGAGAGGTCTTGGCTCAACCCTTATCCATTCGTCCCGAAATATACTATCCAGAAATGCGATTGCTTTATAAAAAAGAGAACCATTGTGAAATATGATAGTTTTTAATCTCTAAAAAATAATTTATGCAACCTTACATACGCGGTTTTGCATTTTGTTGATACGCGGTTTTGCACTTTAAACGACGATATGTATGTATCTATATTAAATTTTTCTAAAAGTTTTGAAAAAAAATTTAATTTTACCGATTTTTTTTTTCACAATTTTCAACAGTAAATTCTACTTTTGACCACTGTGCAGTGGCGCCACCTAGGTGTTCATGCATGTATTTTGAATTTTTAATCTTTTTCTGCTGTCTGCCAAAAATTTTTCGAATGATTGTTTAGAATTTTATTAAACAAGAAAATACATATCGTCGCCCGCATGCCAGAAACATGAATGGGTAAACATTAAAATTTTGGGAAAAAAAGTTTGAAAATTTTTTTTTACGTGTCTTAACTCTACATTTATGCAATTGAAATTGTAAAATATCTATGTGGCTTCCGTGTACGCATGATATTCTGGGTTTTGGTATAATATAGAGAATCCAAAGGTTAATCAAGTCAAAACACAATAACTCAAAACTGATAAATTTGCTGATAGATGGCGCAATAAACAGGTGTAATCACAATTACACAAGGAGTACGGAAAATTTTTCAATCAAAAAATGAAAAAAAAAAAAACTGGAAAATGAGGTGACTAATTAAGGTTTGCCACCCCCGTTAGACAATTTGATTCAAATTATTTAGTAAGTTAAATGCATTCTTACAATATGGGTAATAATTGAAGGTTTAGAAAAGGCTTTATTTCTTAAATAAATGTAGGAGGGTTACCACCTGTTTAAAAAATTAAATTCAATTTGAATTAATCACCATATGGGTGCCAGACGAAGCAGATTAAAGGTTCCAGTTTGAAAATACCTTTGAAGAGTGTTGACACCTGTGTGAAAAATCTAATTTAGTTGAATTGTACGCAAGTTATATGCAAAATTAAAATATGAGTGTCAAACGAAATAATTCTAAGAGATCTGAATTTTGAACTTTTAGAACATTTTTAAGACATTTGAGGAGGGTTGCCACCTGTTAAAACATTTAAATTCAAATTATTGGACCCTTCGATGCCAGTTACGGGTTAAATAAATTATACACATGTGAAATATTTCGATATACATATGTACGTACCAAAAGAAATAGTTTTAAGAAGCTTTAATTTAAAGTATGAAACTAAACGAAAATTTAACATATTTAGGAGAAGTAAAAAGTTGTTGACTAAGAAACTTACTAATTTATTAGATTTGAATTGCTTTGGTGCTAAAAGAATTTTCCAGAGTTTTAAATAATTACCCAATTGTTTGCAATTTTTTTTTATCAATAATTTCGGCGTTTTAACGTCAAAGTCGTTTGCTAGTTGTGTTGATATTCATTAAACCGAGCACTATCTACTTTTTCCACTTATTTTCGCAACATACCCTAATGTATACATTGAGCACAAGTATACTATGTACATATGCACCTCTGAAAGTAAGTAAGTATTCGACATTTGTGCAAAGGAGTTGCGCGTGGCACGTGCTTGGCCCGCTTGACGCTTGGAACGTAGAACGTTTATTGATTTTTACTTTTTATTTGAAATTTGTTGTTGTTACACCTTTAGGTATGTATATATGTATGAATGAATGAATGAAAATGCTTGCGCTCATGAATGCTTATGTTGCCTTATGTTGCGTGTGTATATTTATTTCTATAAACGATTGGTGTTAGCAACTTAGGTAAATACATTGGTTTTTGCACTTTTTTTTCGGTGCAGATATTCATAAGTGGCAAAAAATTGCACAAGGGTTTGGCAGTAATAATTCTTTAAGAGTATGAATGCGATTTTGACATGGCATCGGTGGTGTTGAGGGTATTGTGATTTACCACTTGCATGCTGAGATTAACTAAATACATATTATTTTAGAGAAGTTATTACTAACGTCAAATATACATAGGTATAAGTAAGTATGTATATACATATGTACATAATTATTTTCAGTTTCAAATTTACTCATTTTAACACGAGTTGCTCGATTATTTAGCTGCATTGAATTTGTTTTAAGACATACATACATATGTAAGTATGTATCTACATACTTAAGTTTCTTTATTGCGCATTTCTTTCAAATAGAAAATTGCTTATAAATAACTAACTACAAAGAAATCCAATAATTAAAATTCCCAAATGTTTTGACCAGTGAAACATATTTATAGATAATTGACATAAGCCTAATTTATAATTTCAATCCTTAGATAATTACCATGTACAATGTTTTGAATTCAACAAAAAAACAAAAAAAAAAACGAAAAGCACACAGCAGCGAAACTAATTTGCTGAAGTAGAAATACGGAAAAAATTAAAATTGGTATTACGGTTAAAATTTGTAATTGCAAGTTTGTATTAAAATTTTATAACGGTTATGCTTATGTACACATATATAAAAATTACGATATGTATGGATGTGTTTTTAATGCAAACAGAGCATGACTAACAAATTTTTAATGCAATAATACATTACAAAAGCAAAATATTTGTACATACATAAGTTGCCACTGCGGAAAATATATTTACTATGTAAATATTAACTGCATACTCGATTAGTGCATAGATATAAATATGCATAGTACATAGTAAACCACATACATATGTAAGTTTAAGCTGAAAGTATGATTGCAATTATGTATTTATTAACTCCAAAACTAGTAAAAAGCTTGTCTTCACATTTGGATCGAACATAAATTTAGCGCACAGAAAATTTAAGGCCACAATTTAAATGAAATTATTTTTAAAAAGTAAATGTCAGAGATTGTTCTTTCGGCCAATATAGGATTGACACATTTAGTTAAACTTTTGGCAAATAAAATTAAACTCTGGGCAAATAGATTTAAGCTTTCAGCGGATAGATTTAAACATTGGGAAAATAAATTTAAACTTTTGGCAAATAAAATTAATCTTTTGGCAAAGGGGGCCGTGTAGAGCCGCGCGCATAGGACAGCTGATCAGAATATTAAAAAAAAAATTTATAGGTGGATTTACTCGAGCACGTCAGATTAAGAAATGGTGGGTTAATTACATGCTGAAAAGTGTGTATTTAAATAATCTGACGATATGATTTGGGAGGGTCGCAAACTTGCAAAAAAAACGTTACCTTGACATTCTCGAGCGCGCTCAATTTTTTTTATTATGAAGCAAACAGCTGAAGGATAACGGCAGGTATATAATCTGACGATTTCCACAAGCTGGATTGACGAAAACTGTCAACAAAGATTGTCGCGTGCACTTGCTGTTTTGCAAAACTACTACAGATTTTTCTACGAAATTTGTTATTTTTTGATTCGTTTGCTGTTTTCCGTTCATATTATTTGTCACAATCATATGACTGTAAGAATACGCAGCGGACCAAATGCTCGCAAAATGATACCACTTGCGAGTGAAATGTGAGAATTAACCCAAACAATCGCTCGCTAATACCATGTTCTGACCGACAACGAAAAAACTTTGAAAACGAGTTTTGGGATTGTGGGCTGAAGGCTGTTCACACCGGCTGTTAGTGTTTTCGTTGACATTTATTTTATAAAATTAAAAAAATGTTTTTCTTTTTTAGACAATATAAGAGATTTTTTGTAAGTGTTCAGTAGGTTTCTGAATAGTTTAGATTCACAGTTTGACCCACTAGGTGGCGCTGGAGTCGAGTTATTACAAAAAATCGTATTTATGATCCAATTTGGCTCATATTTGAGATATGTAGCGGTAACGGTAAGGGCAATACTATTGCAAAAAGAGGCGCCGGGAGGCGCTGGAGTCGAGCTATTACTAAAAATATCGTCAAGTTAGAAAAATGCCGTGAATGGCCGATCACACCAACGTGCTGTACCATCGAGTATGTTGAACTCCCGTGTGTTCCTGGGATGAGTTGTCCAGTGGTCTATCTCAAATGACCACCGTTAAATCAACCATCAGCGCCATTGCACCACTTGATAAGGCATTTATTGTATTTCGTCTGAAATAAGTCTAAGCATATGCTATTTCTGTAGAACAACGATACTAACTCATTTTGCAATTGCCACCAACTATACTAGATATAAAGTTTCAAGGACAGATTCACCATCGAACCGGTTCATTGTTGCCGCCAAGGAGTGAAGAGGAAAAAGTTCACCAATCATAAATCTAAATATTTTTTTAATATTTCTATGACGATAATGTTATCATTCGATATTATCAGCCTAATTTTGATTGAAAACGAAAGTGTTTAGTTAATATTTTACACTATTATTTGTATGAATGTGACTGGTCGCACACTGAAAATCCCGGCTCATATAAGTATAAGGCCTTAATGGCATATAAAGAATTCTCTCACCACCACTCTGCCATCCATCTTACCTAATGCGAGATAATTTTGTCATTGTCAAATTTCAAATGAGAAAAAAAACATATCTACATACTACCTACCTCTATGCTATATGATGAATTGTTATTGACAAGTTAAATAATTATCTACAAACATGCATACCTATAAATGTAGTATAATACAAATTATTTTTAAAAGCTCAACAAGTGACTCATCTTGTTGCCAGATAAATATTACATCATTCCTTACCCCTTCCCAAGGAATAATTTGCCGATTTCTACAAACGTCAGAAAAAAGTGTGACACATTGCTGTTAAGAAAAATTGTCTTTTGGATTCACCTGCCTTTTGGAGGCCAAATAATAAGTAGCTGATAAAGAAAAGCACTTAATAAGTTGTGAACGATAAAATAATGCTTGAACATCATTCGAAATTTAATATGGATATGTATATTTATGTAGTGTGCGTAGTTATCAATTTGCCATATCTAGTTATTCGTAGTTAATAAAAAAAAATGTTTGCTCATTCAACGGTAATCGATACCGAACGAAATGAAGATAAACTTACAAATTTTAGCGTATTATTTCTAGTAAAGAATAAATAAATCCAACTTTCAAGACTGAAACCCAAAACTTCTTAATTTATATTCCAATCGATATTTTTTATTTACAAACTCATATGATAGGTTAATTTTCTTTAATACTGACATGGCTGACTTTTTATTTTATTTTAAGCAGCCTTTATACGGGTCGATTTCCGTATACTGGAAAATCTACAACTCGGAGCATTTAGGTTGAATTGCCATTTCCATGGGTCGATTTTGGTTAAATGACAATAATCGACTACATATTTTCAAATTTTGTGTTATTTTCAAATTTTTCGGGCAAGTACTGAATTAATTTAAATTTTTTAATATCAGGCCCGTCACAAAATACAATACAATAGTTATTTTGAGTACAATAGTTATTTTTTTGAAGGAAAGGAAGTAAGGCTATGTTGAAGTCGAATGTGTGCGAATTGCTTTTAAAGCATTGTCACACGATTGGTACATTTGTATAGATTTGTATATTTTTTTAAATTGGGCTTTTGGTATAAAATAAAAAATTGGGATTTTTTTTTGTAGTCACACGCGATTGGTACAGCAAACTTCTATTAAAAAATTTTAACAAGTTGCTTTGACTAGAACTTCTCCTTTCTAAGCAGCGATATGTAGTTTAAGAGGTAAACTTTATAATAATATATCCTGGCGATCAACATTGAGTGCATGTACGACATTTTATAATATTTATTTATTTATTTTATTACTTACAGTAACATAACTTTTTTTTAATAATAAGCGGATTGCTTTGTAATTTTCAGCATTTAGTTCTTATCTTAACTTAAACAAGTAATTTTTAAGCAAAAAACTCAAACGACTTGGACCTCCCTCCTGCTTGCAAACAACTTCTTCCACAGGGTATGCGCTGTTGTCTACAAAGTCCGGCAAATTTGTTTGGTGTAGATGGAGATAGACTTCCTTGCTCATTATTCCTTTAATATTAACTAACATCAGCATGAATCGCTTGTTTCTTTTTAAGTTTAGTTTTTCTGCATACTAGGCTCTATTTCTTAGATAAGAAAGACCAATTGCCGAAAATTTCAAAGCAATCCGCCTTATTATTAAAAAAGTTATGTTAATGTAGGTAATAGAATGTCGTACATGCACTCGGTTTTGAACGCCAGTGTACATAAACTTAAGGAAACATTTATGTGAAACCATTTCGAAATTTTATTTAAACATAATTCCTTTTAAATATTTTATGAATGGTTGAAGATACCTGAATAGATATAAAAATTGCTCGACTGGAAAATTCAATACTAATCGGCACATAAGAGTATGTGTGTATAAATAGCGAACGGACAAACAGCTTATGCATGTCTGTTTTAAAACCAAAGACACTGCAACTAGTGAAGCTTGAATAAGACAATGAACCTTTACCAAGTTACTCAAATGTAACTAATATGGCACCATAAAGGACTGCAAGTCACATATGAATATCTACATATCAAAGTGGATTTAAAAACTAACACACACTAATCAGTTATGTATAAATTTGTATATTAGGCTCACCTGCAATTCTGCTCTATCCACATCCCATTGGGAGCGCTCCAATTCGAACCGTGACCATTCGTGCTGTATGAAGTGTAGTATACCTGGTATGGTGTATTGTGGTGTTGTTTGTTGATTATTTTGACCACTAGGTCCACCGCCACCACCATTGCCACAGTCATCGCTGCCATTGCTGCCGGTACCAACGCCGCCTGTACCCGCCACACTGTTAGCATTGCCGCCGGTTAGCCCGCCAACACCGGTAACACCGCCCAAACTGTTGGTGCCGACACTACCAACTCCGCCAACACCGCTGACACCACCACCGCCACCACCCACGACGCTACTACCGCTCGCACCACCCGCACCGACGGGTTTATTATTTATACCAGTTGTCGCTCCTGAATTAGTGCCCATCGGAAATAATTTTTACGCTGATGTTTTATTTCGAATGTTTTGCTGCTTTTTAATTATATGTACTATTTACTTGTGAGCTCCTTGTTGGAAATGCGTAGTATTTTATTATTTTAGAATTAGTACCGGCGTTGCAGGAAACAGTTCTATGTTTTTTTCAATTTGTAGCCCTTAGCAACGCTTTAACAGTGTAATTTTAGCTGCCTTAAAGAATTTAATATGTGTTTAGGAGACTCAATTTGATAGAATATACATACAAAGCGATGCTATCCGATGGCGCTTGTAGAATTATAATTAATTGATATTGCTTCTTGTTACAGTTGTTATTTTCTTAATATTTCATATTAATACTTTTTTACGAAGTCATATGGACGAGGCATGCGTCTTTTCGAATGCTATTTATATTGCTATGCACGTCTCGTTAGTCCTGTGTTCAAAATTTTTTGATTTTCCCAAAATATAAATAAAGCATTCAATTTGATCTACACTGTACTATTTCTATTTTTCAAATGAGGTCAATTAAGTTTTCGCACACTGGGCCTTTAGCTGCTGTCTACTCGACGCAACTCGTGCTTAGAGATTCACACGTCTCCTTTTCTGCACTCGTTCGGGTATGCATAACCAAACGAAAGCAGATGATAAAAAAATAATATGTACGCTGCTGCAGGATTTATGGAGCACCTAACGACGTCGTATACGCACCGGCGGCCAACTCCTCAATGTTAATCAAGTTTTTATTTATGCAAATTTAGCTTTGCTTCCAACATAAAAACTGCGCTGGGCTGGCCAACTCAGATAGCCAATTTGGTCTGCTAAAACGGCAGCCAGACGGTGTAAAAAATTTCATTTTTTTAATAAACTAGTCAGTTGAGCAAGTTGAACGTTAAATTTATGGGCCGCCGCCGCCTTGTACTCCCAACCCCTACACACACTAAACAGACACATCCGTGGGCTGGACGAATGTCTGAAGAGAAATGTGCTTTCACTATTTTCTTTTATATACACACTTTTTCTATTCATCAATTTCACATCGCTAATCAATACTAAATATATTATTTCTCACAAAATTCTTTCAATTTAACACAATTTCGAAATTTTTTCCATTCCTTTGGATGTTGGAAAATTCTTTATGCAAAAATCTCCTACACTGAAGTGTGAAAGTAGAAGAAATCCAAATGAACAATGAAGAGCGAAAAATTGCCGCAAGAAAAATTGACGAAGAAAAACGAGAAGTCCCTGCCAGAAGAGACGTGGTGATGCCAGACAGTTTTCAAATTTGAAAAATACACAAGTCAAATTAGAACTATAAAAAAAAAATGTCACCAACACATGGAAACGGGTAAACTTACAACTTTTCGCGAGTCAATTTCAAGAAAGCGACTTGCTACGGAAAAGAGCGCATATCGCTTTTGAAAAAAAATCCAACTTGCTAACGGAGGGTCTCCACAGGCAAAAGTTTTTATCTTATGAATGTTATCCGATATTTTGAAAAAATGTCTACAAACGCTGTAATGCACACAAAACAACCACAAAATCGGCAATGCTCAATACTTAAATCGTAAATATCAGGAGAATAAATTATGTAACTGGAATTATATGTGATGCAACTTTTGTAGTTCTATACAAATTCGAGAAAAATCGCGTCACATGGCAACACTCGATTGGGTTGAACGCATTTGCAGCAAAAATGAATTGCATTGACACTAATCACAAATTCGTGTAAAATAAATAAGGATTATTATAAATAAATGCCAATAATAATAAACTAATCTTCAAATTGGGGGTAAAGTTAATTACAACCAAGAGAAATAACAAACAACTGGTTACGAGGCTAACTGCTGCAATTTTATATCGAGAAAGAATGCCAAAAATTCATTCGCTGTGTGATCGGCCAAATTAATTTTTTAATTTTTCCTGAAATTCGCTTTTCAGAAATAAAAACAGCCTTTCGAAAGACGCTTCATAAGCGAGGTGTGACTGAATGCTCAAGCAGCTGCTTTTTGAAATTTCCCAATTTGGCAGCCATAAGTAGCTGTTAGACGTGGCAAGTGAAAGTCCTTTTTAAATGTCTGTCAAACTCAAGAATTTCCAAAAGTGATTGCAGGAGCAGTTACACTTTCGAAAGCAGTTTTTATTTCCGGAACTACTTTTTGTCTGTTTACACAGTGAATGCAGAGAATTCCACTTTCATCTGTGTTACCAGACATTTTTATGCTCGTAACAATATTACTGACCTAAAAAATTTGTTAAAAATGGCAAAACGCGCACAAAGCAACCACAAAATGTCTAATGCTTATATATTTAATTGTTCATATCAGTAGAATACATTAATTACAAGTATTTTGTTAAATGTGATGCACAATTTTTAAAATCTTATATAAATTCGGCAAAAATCGCGTCACTAGGCAACACACGATGGGTTCGACAGCACTTGCAGCCAAAATGAAAATTGCTAGTGCAGCAAGAGCAAGTTGAAATTATTTATCGAAAGCGATTTTCGCAATTTCAGTTGCAGTTACACCTTACAATTTTTATTTCCGAAAGTGATTTCTGCAAATCTGCAATAAGTACTTTCTGGCTGTTTACACGGGAAAGTACTTTCATTTCGCATTTTGACAGCAAAATGCGTAGAAAAAGCGCTGCCACGTTTAACCGCACATTTTCGAAAGATATTGCATTGCAAGGTCTGGCACGCTTTTATTTAAAATTAATGTTTATTCACAATTTCAGCAAAATGATAAAACATGGCAGCATTGTTGGTGCGCAACGAACGACTCTCTTCCAATTAAAATAAATTGCATACTCTCTCTCTTTCCAACGCCCACTAAGTTTTTGACAATTCAAAAGACCAACTACCTTTTGTTTCGCACACCTTTTTTGCTCTTCTAAATTCTATGAATGACAGAACTGAACGAAGGGTGTTGCCAACTATAGGGGAAACGAATTTATAGACAAAGGAACAGGGCAGCTACGCAACGACAAAAAATACGAGGCTGGCCGAACTTGAATGCCTTTATTTCCCGTAGGCGAAGATGCACAATGTTTTGTTGATTGTTTTAACGGCTAAAAGAAATCAATTTTATATCGTTTGCAAATTTCGTTTTCCCTCGGCCATTCATTGATACTTCTATTCGTCTGTGCAGGTCAACAATAGGAGGCAATGAACTTTTTCAAACCCCTTAATTTTAATACAAAAGAGTACATTTGTCTTGCCACAAATAGGAAACAAACTGAAAGAATTTACACCGACAGTTGTTATATACCTATGCACATATGGATATGTACGTATTATTTATGTTTCGTACACTTAAAATTCTCTATAGAAGCACATGAAGTCCACAAATTACACAATGGTCGTAGGTAATGAACGCATCAAAGGATTTTCTTTAGTCTCACCAATATGTACGTTTGTATATTGGTCGGGTTTAAACTCGCAAATTTGTTCACTTATGCTGGTTTAATTAAAAAATAAACTTGGAATTTTGATCAATCACACGGATTTGTGGAATACACTAAAAATTAATTTATTAAAATCTTGTCTTTTCTTGGTACCGAAGAGGAATATTTCCGATTCCGTTCTTTCCCATTAGTCTTTCTCTTTTACCGAAATATACTCGCTCGTTTTTTGTACGCGTTGTCTATGCACTTTTTCCCCACCTTCAGACTTGGAAGAAAAAGTTTTCTTTTTAAAAAAGCAGTGAGTGCTGCAATTTATAGCGAAAATACCGATCACGTTTTGTTATCGAATATGTTAAATAGATTTATTAATAATTTGTGTGTTTATTTAACAAATAAATAAGTTTTTATGTGAAAACTACCGAGAGCAGAAAACTGCACTTTCTATTCTCGCCCGTGTTATGGAAACTTGACAACAGAGTTGCCAATGTCCGCGTATGTCATAAATGAGTATTTGATGAAGTAGCTGTGAGAAATGAATGGTTGTGTGCAAATTGTATTTTTGTAATACACTTTGGTTGTGTGCTAGAAGAATGTGGCAATTAAAGTAGACGTTATGCGGAGGGAAATTTAGTGTTAAAGTTGTAGGATTAATGGATTTATTCTAAAATGGGAAAAGATTTTACCATTTGAATCAATTGATGGACTTACAACTAAAACTAATTTGGTAACTCTGAAGATACGGAGGTTTTTGGTGTTAGAAAAGGACAAATACTGTGTTGTCTAAGAATGTTGCTATGGACTAGAAGGAATAAGCAGGTCGCTGTTTTGAATAGAACGAGAATTAATAGGGAAAATGGCGTAGAACTAGTTAAACACAGAGATGTTTTCTAATTTTGGTGCCAAAATTTGTCAATTATAATACATACAAGTTGTTTGTTTTAATTAAAATGTTTGAATACGTATTTCACCAGCAAAAAGCCACTACCAATTGAAATATTTCATTTAATTTGGAATAGTTTAAAAACTTTATCGATCAGGGCTCTGTTCAGTAAAACTTTCAGTTTTAGGGCCTCTTTGAGGCGCGTAATAAAAGCGGCAATACCGCAGCGCTGATGAAAATTTCCAAAACTGTTGCAACTTCCGAATTGATAAAACGTTGCTATAAATTCACACCGAACTACGGTGTGATTGCAACTCGAACAAGCCCTTATTTATTTTTAAATGAAAATACAAAAAAAAAAAATAATTCAACTAACCACAGAGGAAACCAACGAATGCGCCAATCGCCACAGAATTTAACGAAACGTCGACGGAATAGCTGGTGGTATGTATTTTCAGTTTTTATTTTTATATTTATTACCTAACGTTTAAACTATTTGAAAACACCAATTGCACTAATTGGAACTCAAGGTGACTATCAATGAATTTAACGGCTACTGCAGAACTGATCATTCTTTGCGCAAGTGATTTAGTTTGATACATTTTTATAGTTAATTGCTATTTTAAAAGACATTTAAACGTGTATTATAAATTACATTTAGATATTACTTATATAAAAAGTGATTTTGATACAAAAGATCATACAATTCGAAAAACATTTCTTAAACGCACTGTATGCGAGTCTCACGTACATAAATGGTGCGTGTTATTATTTTTAGTAAAAAATCTGTTATGGAAATTGTTAAATCTTTACAGGAACTCTTCACACCAATCGTTCAAACAATTGTAACAATCAGACGCCTGTTTTGAACTTGCATTGCATACTTCTTTCATCCAGTCCTTGAACAGCTCCTCGTCTTTTTTGAGTATCAAATACTGACCAAGCACGGTGTAGGCCTGCAAAATAACGTGGGTTAGATTAATACAAAACAAAATGTGTTTGATAATTTAAATTAATTCAAAACTTTGTTGTACATATACTATATGTGGCGTTAGAAGCTCTGCATTAGCAGCATCACAAACCTTATCAAATCCAGCCTCAATTAGGCGTCCTCCTAGCGTCTCACCAATGCCAGCTAATTCTGTCACAGATTTGTTGCCCATCGGCTCGGCCACAAAGTTTCTGTATTTTTGTGAAGTTCCAGCCATTTCGTATTATCTTTTTATGCTAGGAATGTAGTTTATTTTTGTCGGTGACGAATTTATGCCGCGAAAACTCGAGAAACAAAATTGAAGCGCATGCAAAAATCCACAAAGCAAAGGAAGAATGACGCACAACAAAAAAACTTCAAACCAGTGTTGCTGTTGTACAGTGAAAATGGGCAGGGTTGCTAACTATACGCCAGCGTTGGAAGTGTTTGGAAGGCAGTTTTCATGTTTGGCGGGTTGCCAAGCTTCATTATGAATTTAAATTTTGAACTTATAAAATTAAAATTGAATTTATTCAGGCATGTTTTGAAAATTGTAAGCTTTGAAATCGGTGCGATTTACTTAGGAGATTTCCTGACTAAAAGGCATAAATTTGGCACTGAATCGATGAATATAACGTACGGTTTTGATTACCATTTACCAGGGAGAGCCGAAAAGCGTTTTTTGCGTTCAGTTCAAGCAGCTTTCGGTGTTTACACGCGCTATTAGTATCTGAGCAACCGAACACCCGTTTGGAAGCGAGGTAATGTGAGAAAGCAAACCCACTACAATAGGTTGTGCGCTGGGCTTGGGACCCGCCACGTAAAAACAAATTTTAATGAGAGGAACAATTCAGCCTCAAATGAGACCCCCTATTTGCATGACGACCACGGCAAAGATTTAAAGGACTAAGATTTGAGAGCATGCACCTGAAACATCCGCACACTTATTGGGGAACGTTGTTGTTGTTGTTGTAGTAGGTACTAAACCCCGCTCGGGTCGGTTCATCCGTCAACGTTGTCGTCCGTTTCAGCTAAGGGGCGACCCAGGAGTGCGCGACTTCGACAAGGTCTGTCCATAAGGACAGGGGCGTTAGCTGGGTGCGGGGCATGTTAAGAGGTGCCGTGAGTCATGTGGCGACTCTCTACATGCCGGGAATTAGTTGGGCACATCCTCATTAATTCTGCTCATATATGGGTTTAGCCTGCTGGAATAGCCAGAGCGACGTTGGGCTATTGTGGTGCGGGTCTCCCGAGGCAGACAAAGTTCTGTCCCGTCCACGTCAGGTGGCTGTGTGCCTAGAACGGCATTCACAGGGCGGGAGTCTACATAACTTGAGACCGACTCCCTGTGAATGTCGCTCAGGGCCTGTCGATGAGCTGACGGGTCCAGAGGTTGTTTAATGAACCCCTAAACTTCGTCTGGCGAGGGCTCTTCTGCGAGCAGTTGTTTGTTTGGATAACAACGTCTGTGGCTCCCCGCAAGAAACTGCTTGCAGAGCATTGTGTTATGCTCCTTGATTGGGAGCATCTGCGCCTCGTCGTGAAGGTGGTGTTGGGGCGACATCATAAGGCATCCACTGCGTCCTGCTAGTCCCAGGCGACCACACGGGCGCTGCACCACGGCCAGCAACTTGAGGACATTGTTGCGGCTCTGCTCTCTGTTGACAATTGCGGTTGTGTGCGCCGAGAAGGAGAGCAGACTGTCGTAGGTGACCCGAGGATTTTGGTGTTATTCACCGTCGGTATTGTTACGCCATCGACGTGAATACCCAGTTATAGTCTGACCTCCTTCGTCCAGGTGGTGAATAGGGTTGCCGAGGATTTCGCAGGGGATTGGGCAAGGCTTTTTGCAGTGAAGAAGCGAGAAATCTCGGCGAGATAACCGTTTACTTTCGAGCAGAAGTCGTCAATTCCATTCCCAGACGTCATAATCGAGCAATCGTCAGCATAAGAGACAATAGTGACTCCCTCTGGTCGTTGAGGGAGCTTTGAATTATAATAATTAAACGATAGTGGGTATAGGACTCTACCCTGCGGTACCCCCTGTTTAATATTTCTTAGTTTGCTGGTTTTGTCCCTAAAAGGTACTGACGAGTATCGACCGCTCAGATAATTCGCCGACCACCGTTTGAGTCCCTGTGGGAGTGAGGAGGTCTCTATGTCTTCTAGCAGCGCTGAATGCCTTACAGTGTCGAACGCCTTGTATTGGGGAACGTGCCTCTGCCCGGTTGGTTGATGGCGTAGGGAAAACAAAGACTGACATCACCGCCAGCCAAGAAATGCGATGGATAAGGGAAGACAAAAACACGTGTTTCTTTGCGACGTCTACCACAGCTGTCATATAAATGAGCGCAAATTTGGTGTTGGATTTGTGATGGAAGAGATTTGGGTCTAATATGTGACCATTTCGGTACTATTCATTTACCAATATATTTGGCCAAGAACTTGTTGATGTTGTAGCGACTACTCAATCCTTCCTAGATCGGCTTGTCCCTCAATCGTTGTCGTCAGGATTAACTAACAGGAGACCAAGAAAGTGTGCAACTCCAACTGGGTTAGACCATGGGGACAGGGGTGTTACTTGAGTGGGCCTTTGGGGGCATTCAAAGAGATATCTCGTGTCATGCGGTGACTCTCCGCATGCAGGGCACTAGTTGGGCACATCCGCATCTAACCGGCTCAGGTAAGAATTTATACTGCTGCAGTAGCCATAGCGAAGTTGGGCTATGGTGGTGCGAGTCTCCCGAGGCAGATGAAGGTCTTTCTTATCTACGTCAGGTGGTTTTGTTTCGAAAATGGCTTTCACAGGTCTAGAGTCGGTATAATTGGAGACCGACACCGTGTGAGTGCCGTTTATGGCCTGTCAGTATATTGTCGGGTCCAAAGTTTGGTTTATGAACCTCCGTAAGTTCATATGGATGCCATTTTCCAGATATCTGGAACGATGAGGGTGGCGTTAGACAGATTTAGGACCTTAGTGAGATTATCTACTCTTACGGGACCCAAGTTTTTCAACATCAGCATGCATGTTCGCTTCCCGATGGCTACCTGAACCTCATTGCTGGTGAAACCAAGTGGTGCATTGCGTTTTGCAGTTTGGGCAGCCTTCTGGTCACTCCACGTTTGCATTTGCCCATCGGAGGATACAGCGTTTAACTGTCGGCTAAAATATCGCTCGCATCGCTCCGGCTTCATCGGATTGGAAAGTGACCTCACGGTTGACCAAAGCTTACTCACACCAGAGGTGAAGTTGCAAGACTTCAGATTCTCCTCACACTTCTTCCGCTTGTGTACGTTCACCAGTTGCCGAAACTCCCTGTTGACATCCTGGATCGGCCTGACGAAGGCTGTCAGCCGCTTCAGCTGGAAAATTCGGACGGGTGTCCGAAAGTCATCCGGCGGGAATGAAGCGGGCTGCAGCAGCAGTGACAACCCTGCGGAACTTACGCTCACTTACTTAAACGTAACTTCCGCGAAGCCGTTCCAATGCGCTTTACTAAAGTTTACGTAGGTTCGATGTTACTCGGAAGCAAAGTCGACAGGTTTATCGTTCCATATGACTATGGGCGGATGGTCTGATGCTAGAGTCAGCATAGGTCGCCACGTTATGCTGTTTATCAGATCAGCGCTTACAATTGCTATGTCAGCTGCCCATAATCCATATAATCCTAATGTCGAATCGTCTACCCGCTCAGCTTGAATGCCAAAGATCGTGGAGCGTGTTGAAGTCACCAACTTCTATACGGTTTTCACCTCTGATGGCGCAGCTATTTCAGGGCAGGTGGTTACAGAGGGTATATGTATATACGCCAAATATTTCGAGGTCGACATCGCCTGGCCGAAGAGCAATACCCTGACATTCCAGGATGGTATCCCCGCGGTCGACGATGTGGTGCGTGAATAACGCTGTGCCACACCCACCATTACCTCGCTCCCGCTCTTGGCGGTGCACATTCTATACAGCGCAGCTCAACAATGTTGAGTTGCTGTGCAGCTTCGTCTCTTGGACCGCAGCTATCAATAATCCATGTCGATCCATGAAGTCGGTTATCTCCTCGATATTGCTCTGAAGTCCGTTGCAGTTGAACTGTAGAATCTTGGGGTGCCTTGTGAGACATCGCAATATAGGGCGTGAGTGATTTGTGGTGTTGCCTGCCGGCCAATTGATGTGTATGCTGCTGTTGGGGATGCTTCCTTGTGGTGGTAGTGGGCAGCGTCGCAGAGGGTTGAGGGTTTGCGATGGTATAGTACAACTAGGGCCCACGAAGTTGCTCGCCCAATCGCACGTCGTGAGCAGTCCTGAACACGCCCTAAAGTGGAACCAGCCAAGGCACTTGACTGATGTCACGTTACGGTATATCCTGGACTGACACATCGAGTAGATTGTATGATGAACTATGAGCTGTTGGCGGCGGGGTGTTGGTGGGGGTGAGGTTGTGTCTGTGGTATGCTTTTCTATGGCTGTGCTCTGTTGGGGTGGTTCGGTTGGTGTAGCATGAGACCACGAATGATGTGATCCACCGCCGGTGAGTTCTAACACCTGGACAGCTTCTGAGGTGACTCCACCAGAGTAGGTATTGCGCCTGAATGAGGTGGATTTTGGGTGTAACCGCCTCTGGCATACGCAGCAGGTGTAGGTTTCTGGTTCAGGGTTTGATTCGATGCCAGCCCTGAGCAGATGTTGCCCCTTGGATGAACAAAGTTTAAGAGATTTCGCCTACCTAAAAAGGGTTAGATCACCGAAACAACGGAACAGAGCCAGACTGTCATCAAGCAGATTCCCAAAGACTCTTTGGAGAACTTTTACGCTGTTACAATAATGAACGCTAGCAATCCGACATTAAAAGTTCTCGAAGCGGTACGCGCTGGTGATCGTGGAGGCATAGGAAAGCCTTGCTTTATAGGATTCGGCCAAAATCATTTAGGCAGTTACAGGGCGATGAAGAAGGTAGATTGGTATAAAAAATTGGAACAATCAAATATTGACTTTGGCACTTTTGAAAAATTCTAAAACTGACATATTTTAGTAACTATCTAATCTTTGGGGTTACCTTTGACAGCCTGCTCTCCATTTCCGCACACACAACCGCTATTAGCAATAAAGTACAGAGCCGCAACAAGGTCCTCAAGTCGCTCGCCGGCAGCACCTGGGGTAAAGATTCAAAAAACGAGGCAATCGGCCGAATTATGCGTCCCCGGTTATGAATTATGTGGCACCTGTTTGATCGCAGGGAACTAGTTGAACGCAATGGACGAAAAGCAACAGGATGCCTTCTGATGTCACCTCAGCGTTATCTATGTATATATGTATGTAGATACATAACGAGTTCCAAATGTTCCCTGTAAGGGACCATGTTTGGGTGGAGGACCCAGTCACGTTAGAAGGCATCTTTTCGAGTATATGCACGCGGTCCAAACTTACATCGACCAACCACTGGCCCGATGATGCATCGACGAGTGATCAATGGCACTCAGAGGGGCTGACCTATGAATGCCGTGATAAGAGTCCAATCTACAGCTGTTGCAGACTCATAGTTTCGACTTGCACGTAAGACACGCGTCATTCTAGCCCAACTATGGTCTTGATATTGCAGCTGCCTAAACGGCTACTTATTCAGACTCGACCCCGACATCTCCAACGAGTGTCCGGCATGTGGAGACAACCCCCATGAAATCATAAACCTCTTCATATGTGAACTCGAGCTTGCCCAGCTAACACCACTTTCCCTCTAGTCTAACCACGTCGAAACGGCTAGTTTCCTAAGGCTACCGTTAATTGAGCTTGACGACAATGATTGATGGACAAACCAACCTAGACGATGCTTAGTAGTGCCGCTACAAACACAACAACAACAAAGGCCAAAAGAAATTTATTCTAAAATGCATTGGGAACTTCTCTTTTTTATGGATTTTTTTTCTATGAAGTTTCACTTGTACCGCACGTAGGGAATGCTATACATATTTAACAGCGTTGCCCACCCGCCGTCTTATTTGATAAATGCACTTTTTGAATGCAACATTCGCTTCTAACTAATTTTAGTGCAGTGTAAAGCGTTTGCAATGGACAACGTTGACATTTGATTGATGTTTGCTATCCACAATCAAGCCATAAACATTTAAATGCTAAATAGTCATTACGAAAATGCAATGCGAAAAGTGCTATGAACCCTTTGAACCTTCTTTTCAACGATAAGTGCGTAGATATGCCGCCACCAAGCAAAAACTTACAACGAAGAAATGCAAAGCCAACCAAAATATATTTAAGCGTTTGAAAAAGTAGGCTTGAACAGTTAAAACCTAAGCTCAAATGTTCAACATGTTTTTCGTTTTTATGGTGAAAGTATGAATTGGTTCCTAAGAATTTCTGTGTACCTAATTGCTTTTGGTAAGTGATGAAAGAAACAACAAGCGTGATCTTTACTATTAAATAATTTTCATGCACCCAGCTGTAGCGCACGCCGAAGTGGAACTTAGAGATGAGGACTACAACAAGACTTGGATGTATATGCCCAACGGCGAGGGTGAAATGGAAGTGGCTTATTTGGTTGAACCGCCAGCCGAACACGATCGTAGTGAAATATCTGAATTTATACAATTTGAATTTTATGACAGGTATGCACTAGCGCGCTCTACAATCATTCATCCCACATTTTTGCTCATATTTACTGCATACCAATGTACTTTTACGCGCCAGCTCGAACCCTGACAAACCATTAACGACCGCTTTTTCGCTACTCGAAAGCCCCACGACGAGTACCACTCGCCGACGCAAACGTGAGACCTGGGAGGAGCTAGCCGATAGATTTAAACCCGATATAAATACGAAAATTTTGGTACATGGCTGGAAGTCGAGTTCACGCAGTAATTCCATACAAGCTATACGCAACGCTTACACCGAACGTGGTAATGTGAATGTATTCGCTATAAATTGGAGCGATCAAGCGGATAATATTTACTATCTTGAACCGGCGCGTTATACAGTACAAGTGGGTAGAGCAGTGGCGCAATTAATTGATTTGCTAGTGGAACAGAAAGATGCCGATCCGAAGAGCATACATTTGATAGGACACAGTCTGGGGGCGCATATAATGGGTTATGCTGGCTCGTATACGAAATATCGCGTTGGACGTATTACCGGTGAGTAGTGGAGCATACCGATTGCAAGAGAAATTACACATGCACAGTTGCGGGAAAATAAATAGGGACGCGACATTTTAACAAGTTTTGGCTATTTATTATTTTTTTTATTTAATGTTTATTATTATTATAAAAAATATCAAAACTGGGTGGAGTTTTTGAACAGCTTGAAACTTGCAATTTATTAAATTAAAATTTAACGCATACTAATAATTTTACTAAAAATTCTTATTAAAAAGTTTAAAATTTTGCCGAAATTTCGAAATTTTTGTACAAAGTTTGAAATTCAGACTTACTGGATTTTTTGCAACGAGCTATATTCTCAAAAAAACAAAAAACAATAAACGTTAAATAAACAAAAGCAAAATAGCAAAAATTTGTTAAAATGTCGCGTCCCTATTTATTTTCCCGCCCCTGTATGTATGCATTTGCGTATTTATGTAGGTTTGGATCCCGCACGTCCCGCTTTTGAGGGCAGCACTGGTCCTGAGAATCATCTCGATGTAACCGATGCTGAATTTGTTGATGTCATACACACCTGTGCGGGTATTTTGGGCTACAAGCAACCGATTGGTGTTGTAGATTTCTATCCAAATGGTGGAGGCGCTTTCCAGCCAGGCTGTAATCAACCTGCGCAAATATTTAGTGAGTTAATTTAGCATAATTTCGTTTAAAACTCAGAGAACGTATAATCATCACTCACTTTTATTTTTCATATATTTATATATAAGGGTGCATCACTCTCCCTGAAAAAATAAAAATAAAATAAATAAAAATCGTCGAGGGTTTTCCATGGGAATTATAAAGCTAATTATATTTTAAGACTTCTAAAATATTTCGAAAAAATATTAAGATTTACGTGAGTGAACTGGATAGATTTGAAAATACCTCAAAAATCGCATTATTTTGATTCCGTTGATAAAATTTTTAAACATTTTTATGCAGACCTTTCAAGCTTAAACTTTTCTATGATATAAGAATGTATTTTTGACATTTTTTCCGTGAAGAATAAATTTGTTAACTTTAGTGGCTTCCTGACGGTATATAATTAATTCTATGTATAGAGAAATTTAGTGAATAAATTACCTTTACAAAAATACAAAACACGTTCATATGGCACACAAAGAATTTTTAGATTTTTTTCCACTAAAGCAGATTAACCTAACGTAACCTATAGTTGATTTCTAATTTGTTTTCACTTAATTGTCTTTCTTTTAACCCTTTCAAAGCTGGCTGCAGTCATGGTCGCTCGTGTGAATACTTCGCCGAGTCCATTAATAGCAAAACGGGTTTCCTAGCTACCGCTTGCAATTCTGTAGTCGATGCGAAGGCTATGAATTGCACTGGACAACGAATTTTAATGGGAGATCCAGTGCTGCAAAATGCCCGCGGTATATATTCAGTAAAAACGGCGGATAAACCAAATTTTGCGCTTGGCATGGAGGGCTAAAAAAATGTAAATGATCTGGATAACAAAAAGAATATGTATGCTATGGATTAAAAAAAGAGTAAAAATTCAAAAAAAAAAATATTTGGTTCTTGCACAAACAATATAATATTATTTACACAAAATATTTTATTTAAATTTTATTTTACAATCAATACTAAATAAATGTCTAATACGATACAAATATGCTTTTTGTTTTTTTAATTACTTAAATAAATAGTTAGGGTATCGGTAAAAATACGCAAGGATGTATAAAATCTTCAATGATGTTTTAGAAAATCAAAAAGGCGTGAGTACCAGGCACTCCTAAAATTTGATGTGTAAACATCTATGTACGGCTTGACAAAGCATTAGGCGATTCAGTTACATATGTACATTAGAGTGAATCACCAGAAAAAGTAACGGATTTTCCACCGGAATCATAAAACTTATTATATTTCGAAAAAATATTAAGATTTACGTGGGCTGGACCCATCTGAAAATATCTCCAAAAATCGCGTTATTTTGATTCCGTTGGTAAAATTAAAATTTTAAGAGTAATCTTTTCTATGATCTGAAGAAATTTTTTAGAAAAATTATTTAAGAAAACTACATTTATTTATAAAAAAAAATCGATTTTTGGAGGTATTTTCAAATGGGTGCAGCTAACGTAAATGTTAATATTTTCCCAAAATATTGCTGCGGAAGTCTTAAAATATAATAGAATTTAAAACTCCGATGGAAAAACAGCACCCATTTTTTTGTATGGAAAGTGATGCACCCTAATGTACATAAATAGGTTAGGTTAGAAATTTCATTTCGTGACTAGTTTCAAACTACCCCGATATGATCCCGAACTAATCCCTAAGAAGTTTTGAAGTGGTTATAAAAAAGCCGTGAACTTGCGCCGAAATAATCTCGAAGCAGTCCCCGAAAAGTTACCTTACTAGACCCAAAACAGTTCCAAACTACACCCGAAATGTTCCTGAACTATTTCGTAAATGTCCTGAAATAGTCACTGACCATCTCGAAATGGTCCTATACTAGTTCCGAAATGGCCTGCACTAGTTCCGAAATGAATCCAAACTAGTATCGAAATAGCCCTTAAATAGTCCTGAACCAGTCTCAAATGGTCAAAAACCAGTCCCGAAATGGTCCCGAGATAGTCTTGAACTCGTCCCGAAACGAATGAAAAAATCGTGAACTTGTCCCGAAATTATCTCGCACAACGTCTGTAAAGGTTTCGAAATAATCCCTTTTTAATCCCAAAATGATCCCGAACTAGTCTCAAATTAATCCTAAATTAGCCTTGAACTAATACCGAAATGGTCATAAACTAGGCCAATAATTATCCCGTAATAGTCCCGAAATGTTTCTCAAATAGTCCGAAATAGTCCAGAACTAGTGCTCAAATGGTCGAGAACTAGTTCCGAAATAGTGCTAAAGAGGTTCCGAAATGGTCTGGTTCCGATACGATCCTGAAATGGTTCTAAACTATCCGTGAACTGGTTCAGAAATGTTCATTTGTACACACCCGAAGCTATTACAAATTTTCTGCTGGGTTAACGCAAATTTTACCAATACGGAGAGCTAAGATGTTTACACATCAAAATTAAAATGTTGAATAAATAAAAAATCTTTTCGGTTTTATTGAGAGATTACTTCAACTTTGTAAATAAATCCGATAACTTTCATCATAAAATATACAACAACTATTCAATAAACTCTTCATGCTATCACATCGGTTCTACGCCGTATGATATTGTGCGATCGATGTGTTCCATTGTTGATAACATCTTCAGGTCTTGGCTCAATTTCATAGTGAATATAACCATCCACATCATCGAGTTCTTTACAATTGAATTTGGCAAGAAGTGTACCACGTCCCGCATAAGGTGGGACATATTTGAACGTTGAGGCAGCTGTGCCACCGACTGGGATCTCAGCGATCTGGAAAGAGATAAAAAATAAATGCAACACTCACAAATATGTAGTGGCTATGTACATGACACAACTCGCATTGAGCATAGCCTGTAATGCGAGCAATCAAGTTGATACCAATTTGATTACTCCTGTTGGTCACTTACCTTAAATCTCATCGCTTTCTCGATACCGGGTCCTTCAATATAGAATAAACCCTTTTTAAGTGGTATGGGCAGCGGATTTGTTAAGCGTACAATCACATCCACTGCTTGCTGGGAAATAATTTTTCCTTGGAATGTGAATTTGATATCCGGTTTGCGTACTCGGAAGTCATCCTGTGCGTAGTATTCATATTCGGTACCTTTCACCTTGGCAGCGCACGAAATATTGAAAGCGGCCTAAAAGGTAAAGAACAAAGTGTTATTTTTAAGCTGTGTTTTTATATTTGGATTGGAAAAAGAGAGAGAAAAGGGAGACTGTGGGTATCATTTACTACATATGGACAACTTTTGGATAGGTGGCTCCCGCATCAGCTCAGATATCGCTCGAAAAAATCGAGGACATTGGAATTTTCATGATAATTTTAGCCCAAATTTGACCGGAGACGGTCTACATATCAATTCTGGGATATATGCTAACTGGACGATATCCGATTGGTATTCATGCGCTGAGCGTAAATTTCTCGGGTCCAGCTGCTTATAGAACGATTAGGTGAGATCATTTCAGTACTCTTCCTTAAGCTAAGTAGCTTTTGCGAGTGTGCGACCTAAACAGTTTGGTTCGAACTTTCTAACCAGCCCCGAGGAGCGCTCAGGATCTGACATCTGACGTTTCGTTATAGACAGACGCTGCTTTCCGCTGAAGCCTATCAGTTACCATTCTTAATTAGTTGTATTACAAAGGACTGATGCTTATGGTCCAAGTACTCGCTTTTTTAGTACAACCACCTTAGCTTAACCTAACCTAACCATTACTGCCCCAATTGCCGCCTGTATGTAGATGACTTTGTTAACACGGCACTTTCGAGGATTAGTAGCTTATATGGCTGTTCAATTTAATTCTCCGAGCAAAACGCACAAATTTTCCCTTCTTCAATAAGCCGAAGCCCCGTATACCAATCGTCTTGCTGCTTAATAACGTGAATTCACCTTTAAAAGTTGGATCGAAGAACGAAATAGACTGATCAGCCGCTCAATTTTCGTAAATTACTGTGTCAGCGATTTTGTTGCCTGTATTCACAGCGCGATATCTTCGTTAAATTTTTCGTGATTAAGCATACCTTTGAAACTATGCACATCATCATACCAAAGGACCGTAGAGCTTAATGGGCCTAATGAAAGCTATGTAGACCTAAAATGTGTTCGTCCGAAGGAATATTTTTTCATGCCTTTTTGAATCCGTACAACGATAAAAATGAAGATATACGTCTTATTTATTCCTAAATCGGTCATCCGGCTTGTGGTATCAAACTGGAGAGCTAGCGAGTGCCGCCAAAAGTTGTTCTGCCTTGGAGGGGCAGTGTTTAAACACTTTTACGAAGTAAAATATCTTAGAATTGTGCTTGATAATATACTAAGGCGAAACTCTTATTAAAGCCACCCGAGCCAAGTGAACCTGTGGACGACTTTTTGGTCGGACATTGGGTCTGAACTCTAAGTTAATAGATTGGCTATACCTTATAGTCTGTTCCATTTTCGCTAAAGCCTTCTCGTCTGGTGCTTAAAACCTCATAAGAAAACTGCTATGCAAACCACGTTTTAATAAACTTCAAAGTCTGGCTTTATCTACTTTTCTGTCATAGGATCAACTTCATATTTTTGTTAAAGTAGCGTCAGCCTCGAGAGAGTTAAAAATTCAAATATTTCACGCTATTGCTAAAGCCAAGGGAAATGTGTTTAGGCAGAAAATTCTTGGTCAAAATTCCCGACCGAGAAGAGGGGGTAAATATGGAGCAAAAGACAGGCAGGTGCGGGTGTTAATCAACCGAGTACTATGTAGACTCTCTATTGCGGTGGCAGATGGTTCTCAGACTCTCAGACCGAGGTGCTAGCAATCTCGATCTGTGCCAGATAAAAAATTTAAAAACATATGAAAGGCGCAGTTAGCTCTTCAGACAACCAAGCGGCCATCAGGGCCCCATCCTGTAGAATGATCAGCTGCAAACTCTTCAATTTTTTCCAGCTAGAAGCATGGTAACACTATGCTGTCTACCGGGCCATTGCAGAATATATGAAAACTAGCTTGCCAATGAACCGGCAAGGGAAGGCTAACTGTCTCTGTGGACCGGAACTATTTTGCGGGCTGAAATAGTCTTCTTTGAGATTTACAATTATCGAGTGGATAGACTTAGAGCGAAAATCATTCACCGTGAAATCCGTTATTCTTAGGAACCCAGGGCACTTTTAGCATTTATTAGGGAAGCAGATAGAATCTTAGGTCGCCAAGGGCAAATGCAAGGTTAAGTATCTACAGGCAAATATCATAAAACCAACTAACTATGAAAGTCGCTTCTACAAAAAAAGATCGATACACGATCAATATGCCGTTAACGTCATCGGTAACGATAATTAGGTCGATAATAATGACAATATTGAATATCATAATTAAGTTTTCAGAAAATTCTAAGGTGAAATTCTTTTTTCTATGGCTAAATAGGTAGGCTTATCCTACCTATCCTAGCATTTAAAAATAAGGCCTTATAAATTAACTCACCTGCGATGTCAATTTCCTAAAGTATTCTTCAAACTGCACTTCCATTCGCACAAATTCAGACATTTCTGGCTTCAATTCTATTTCGAAGGGCATCGTCTTAACCTCCTCTCCATTGATGCCTGTATATAGCACTGCATCGCAATTTAACTGCCCGCTCGCCACATGCACATTATCCTTGGATTTATTTGTGATTTTCACTATTACCGTGAAACTCTCGCCGATCTTGATGTCATCCTTCAGCGACATATCAAACTCCACCTCATTGAAGCTGTCATTCAAGTAGTAGCGACTGAAAGCGTTCTGCGATTGCTTTAATGCCTTTAACATCGTATTACGTTCCTCATCAGTCTTCTCTTCGTACTTGTACGTATCTGTGATATCATCGCGTTCCCACTTGAGCACCGCTTTTGTGCTGATTAAATGCCCAATTGCCAAGGTGTCCTTACGTAGTAACTTTATGGGTTGATATGGGCCATTGTAACGCCAGTATACCTTGTCGGCATTCACCTCCGAATAAACGAAACCACAGTCGAAAGGACGTAATATTTCACCATTCTTCACTGCAACTACCGAGGCCGGGCCGACACGGTACATGCTATCCGAGGGCTCTTGTGGCGTTGCATCCACTGCTTGCCAACCGCCATAGCCGCCATACGGACCAATACCTAAATCTGGCCGTTGCATCCACACCTCATTCCAAACGTGATAGTTCCATATGGAATCAGTGGTCTCCGCATCCAACTTCTTATTGTTTTGATCAATAAAAATATCCACTGTCAGCGAACCCTGCGTATCATGCGCCGCCGAGTAGCAAGTGACAATACGCGACGGTATGCCGAGCGTGCGCGCAATTGTGGTTAGTACACCCGAGAAATTCCAACATTGCCCAAATTTCACAGGCTTCTGTGTTTTATAGAATTGTTGCAAAATTTCAGTTGATCCAATCCATTTAGTTGGCGCCGTACCGCCCGAAAAGTCCTCGCTCCAATTGCCCAGTATTACGCCATCATCATCCACCGAATTCACAGCGGCCGAAAGTGCACGCGCCACACGCACTGGGTCACCGCGATAGGCGGGGGGTATGCGTCCCACTGTACCGAGTAATTTTATTGAGCACTCCAGCACATGACGCTCGAATTGACCCAACTTCCACACCGAAGGACGCATGCGATTATATGAACCACGCCAGATAAGAGTTGTGTCGTGCATAACATACTCCTTGCGTTTATCATAATCGGCCATGTAGACTTGATCGTCCGGGCACCACGGATTGAAGAGCACGTAAATTGGCAAGGGTATGGAAAAGGTTTTCGAACCATCGGTTAGCAATTTCGTATCGATATCTAATTTCCATTCGGTTACGGGGCAAGTGACGGCAGGTTTGATGAGCACCGTAAGTACTGTGTCTTCGTGTGATTCAATGCCTGCAGCCCAATCCAGTGGATCGCCGAGATAATCGATGCCATCACGTGGCACCAGTCCTACCAGTGTGCCATGGCCGGGACTGGGTTTTGGATCATCGCCGACGGTGAATATAAAACTGATGGCATCGCGTGTGGGATTGAATGAACGATTGAAGTGTATACGCAGGCGGAATGGATCACCGCGTCGCACAATTAAAGCTTCTTTGGCGGCAAAGAAATGATCTGTTTTGTGTTCGTCATTATTCTCTTCTAGGCAGAGATCTGCATTGAGTACGGTGAGTATGGCATCAGCGTCGGCGGAATCTGAAATCGAAAGTGTGCTGAGTTAAAGGATTAAATTTTTAATAGAAAAACGAAAACAAAAGCTAAGATAAAAAACATACATAGCTAAAGAGAAGCAAAAAATGTTGTTCTACTAGATTTTTTTCCATTTTATATCTTAGCTCGCAAGCTTATTAAATAGATATATAGTACATACTAATTTTAAATGAAGACTAATTGGTATTTTTAAATCTCTCAAAAGGTCGATAATCTATCGCTTCTAAGCCTTTGTTTTTATTGAATTAAAATATTACATCTCTTGTTTTTATCTAGCGACAAATCTCTCTGGGCTTTAGGCCAACGAGAAATTAAATCAATATGAGCTACTTATTACACTCAGAAACGTTGGCAAAAAAAATTTTGAATATTTTGCTGTTATTCATAGTTTCTAAGTTTATTTTCTGCCCAAAGATGATCTCATAAATCAATTACTAAAAATGTGTAAACGTAGGCGTGCCTGCCCAGAAACGCTTGCATGTATGTATGTACAAATGTACATACGTCTAGTACCTACTTTTATACGCCTGCATGCATCCACTCGTGTGCGCATAAATTATAATCGGAAATGTAACACATTCAATATTTGACTTATAATTTGATTGCTTACTTATTTCGTCGTTAGTTATTAGTAACACAAAATCTGGTTACACTATGTGCTATTTATTTGTAAACACTGAAGCAGTTGCAAACAAAATTGCACGCTCATTAATTCAATTGAGATTATAGCCAAGGTAGTACAGCTTTTAAGTATTTTCAGCTGTTAAACTACAAACTACACAAAACTTGTGCAAAACTAAAATATAAAACAAACCAAATCGTTTGTGAGAGAAAATACTGTAATTATGACTATGATAACTAGTGCCCGGATTTTTATGCGCTAAAAAATCGAAATTATGCACTAAAAACTGAAAAATATGCAAACAAAAAAATATGCAAACAAAAAAATATGCAAAAACACTTCTCGCATTTGTTTTGCTTTTTTATTTTCTTTATTTACTTCAATCAAGCTAGTTCATTGGGATAATAGCTATTAAGCAGGGATCACACGATTTGTATATTTGTACAAATTTTTACATTTTGGCAGTCACATAGTGGTGTTTTTGAGTTCAGCTCAATAAAAGAATTTCCAGACAACACCACTCTGTAACTGCCAAAATGTACAAATCTGTACAAATGTACAAGTCGTGTGATCCCTGCTTAACAGCTGTCACTTGCGGCCATTTGGCTACTTAGCACACCAGATATTATCACTTAAGTTCCTTAAATCCCTTATTTTTTTGTCCTTTTGTAGAATTGTATCCAATTTTTCCTTGATTTTTTTGCCCTTGAAAAGTAGTAAAAGGCAGTCTCCACAAGATGCACTTGTTCAGCCAATTATTTTTTTTCCTTCCGACAAGAAGCTGTAGTTTGCATTGCATAGGCAATAATATTTTCAACGCGCAAATCAGATTTTAAAAATATATTTTTCCCATTCGATATTAAATCATCAACATCACTGAAGCAAGGCTCTTACATCTTCGGCCGTTCGGTGCATTGCGTGCCAAACAAGTAAGGTGCAGTAACTTTGGGTAAAATACCTTTAGCGCCTTTGCTGATTATGCCATATCGAACCCTAACCGCCAAAAAAAACGTAAGCGACATATTTTTCAAAAATTTTCTTTTTGATGCAGAAATGCCTATAGAGCATATACAT
This sequence comes from Rhagoletis pomonella, assembly GCF_013731165.1. Classification (NCBI taxonomy): domain Eukaryota; kingdom Metazoa; phylum Arthropoda; class Insecta; order Diptera; family Tephritidae; genus Rhagoletis; species Rhagoletis pomonella. The sequence goes on from NW_023458560.1 coordinate 45,663,713, forward strand.
ATGTAGATGTAATGTATGATATATGGCGCTGCCTCAATGACATTAAAATGCGACAAAATCAGTACCCAATAGTTGCATGGAATCCATCAAATGCTCTTGCAATTGTGGAGTGATTCGTCCGTTCTATGAAGACAAATGGCGTTTTGATAAAAATGCAATTAAATATGCTTTTTTGTCAAAAATATATGCCTATATATGCATTTATGGCAAAATATGTAAGAATATGCACTAACAAATCGATGGCATCTTAACACAAAACTCTTGATTCGCAACATTAATTTGTTAATCTTTAAGATCCTATGACTTACCAAACAAAATATGTAAATGCATAGAAATCCGATCCCTATAATAAGAACAATATTACACTAACAACAACAAACTTCTGGAATTGGAAACATGAAAATGAAAAGTGTTGAAATTGTAAATATGTATTCAAGTTTAATAAATGTTCATTGCGACATCGTCGCAATCAATCGTCTTGTCATTGACTTGTTCTATTAAATGTCATCTAATGTAGTGTGTGCATAACAATTAGCTGTGAGCGTCACTATCTTATTTCTAGATTTCATGCAGTGCAACAGTGACAATAACATAAATTAATAATTTTGATTTCTCGCAATATTATTGTGGCTTATTAATATTTATTTCAATATTGTTGTTGGAAAAAGCAACAAAGTCTAAGCTGTAAAAGTTATAGCTGCTATTTCGGAGATCACCACATCTCCTCATCAGACCTCTTTTTCTAGGCTTCAGCAGGAATCGAACCCGCATCATCGATCTGCAAAGTCAGAAGCGCTAACAACTGAGCACACCCTGTAAACTCTTATGGCTAATTAGTAATTACTCGTAATTTGATTTCTTTTGAATACTAAACTAATGGCGTTTTCGTTTCTAGACACAATTTTGCCTTTTCATTGTTCGGTTCTTAGTGTTTGTGATTAGGGGGCAATGAGAAGGTAACATTTTTCGGGTGAAACGAAAACGCCATAAGTACGGTGACCATATTTATGGCAGCCGAATGTGGGACAAAAAATAATCTTGACCATATTTTCCACAAAAGCTAGAAGATCTTAAAACCTTTTTCAATGATCCTAGATTTATTAACCCCGAAACAGCATCTTTAATTCGCATATGTTTTTCGATATTTTGTAAAAGCAGTACATAATTATTTATTCAGTTGTAACATCACACATTTGTATAATATTTTTCCATATCCTTGTAATTTGTGCTCGGGATTTTTTTTTAATTTGTTACAAACATTACGAGGCAGGGAAACGTGACGAAAATATCCGACTCATTTTGAACCACGAGCGAGTATTATACAACGGATTATTTTTAGACTCGGATTTCGGCCAAGCTCAATGCAGGGAATAGCATTCGGAACGAGCTGAATTGCAAAGCGTAACTTTGAAGGGTTCCACTTCAATTCCATCCTTAATAACTCTTTACTATTACAACATTATCATGGAGTTTCTCACGTTGAAGATACAATCCCCCATACAATCAGCAATAATTTGTTGTTGCGTAGTTTCGCCTAATGAATTACTTCTCTCTTCATAAAATTTGAAAATTGCCTGCACACCACGGCACATTGGACAGGTAATAGTATCCGATAAAAAACAGCAAGCCGGGTTGTGTATTTTTGAGTTGGTTTTGGAATCCATATACGTAAGCAAGGTTTGAAATTTTAGAGTAAAATGTAAAAAAAAAATGACAATTTAAAGACGAAATTTTCGACAAAAGTGAAATCAGCTGCTCTACTGCTGCCACCTTTTCAATATGCTTTGCTCCACACAGAATATTTAACGTGAAATGCGTTGTAAGAAACCTTTGAAAAGCTAAATACTAATGAAATTTCTTTCAGAAATTTGACCAATAATCATTAACGTCTAATTTCGATTCATACTCACAAACACCTAGATTTTCTACGAAAATTATAGCTTCAGAAACCATCTACATAGTACATATCGTCGCTACCATGTCAAAGTATCGAATGTGCAAAAGTGCTTTTTCATTTACGATACCTTGCGTCGAATTTTTAGTCTTCTTAGAAGCAGAAGATACTGGCTTTAAAAAAGTATCGAATCCCACATTTTTTCCTAATGACAACAAAATTTTTTACAACAGTTTCTTTGCTCTCCTGAAAAGTTCCAATATTCACATTCGATAGTTTGACATGGTAGCGACGATATGTACTCCTCAATTCGCATCACAAGCGTTGAGATTTTAAAATAAAAAGTGTTTCATAGGCATGCCATTATTATGAGCTGTTAAGGCAACCAAAATACAGAACAGTTGGAGTCCCGCATGAAATAAATAAATTACCAGGACAGTTGACGAAATCCGTATAATACAGTACGGATGGTCACCATAGCCATAAGAGTGAGCAATGCAAGATCACTCATACGCACTGTAGATCTGTGTGATAAACATGCCCATATGTATATGTATGTAGTTGCGTATGTACAATGGAGTACCTACGAGATACATATGTACATAAGTGGTGTTCCAGATAACTTCGTGTAAAAACTTGTATAACTGTCAAATAACAAAATTACTCTCTTGAAAGAGAGGAGCGAGAACGAAACAGTAAAAGTCACCTGGAACGCGAAAAACCACTTTTCCTGTAACTACTTAAATTTTTTAACAAATGTAAGGTTCTTTGCTTTCGTCGCGTTCTGTTTTTGTTTACAAATGCACACTTTTCATGAACTTGCAGTAAGAAAAACTTCGGAATAAATCCTGCAACTTCTGACTGAGAGAGAGTGCAAGTTACTCTCAAAAAAGTGCTTTGACTTACAGGTTTTTTGGCACCTGGATCGCTTTCCTGTAAAAAAAAAACCTGGAAATCGTGAATATCGTGAGCATCTGGAACGCAAGTATACATATATTAAAATTGCAAACATCTGAATTTTTTCGGTGAATACGCAGGTACGCAGAAAGAAAAGGACATATCTAGTGGAAGAATCCCAAGCCCCCTGGACCTGAAGCCAAAAAATGGACTAACAACTTACAGTTTTTTGCAATCGAAACCAAAATTATTTATGTATGTAGTTTTTTTTTATTACACTGGAGCACAAATTTTAATTTTGTTTTTGTTCTTCAGACGCCACTATCCAATTTGAATGTAGAATCTCTCGCTGATTCCGAAAATCGGATTAATTTTTTTCTTTATGTATACGTTTTCGAGATATTTTCAACTTACCGTTATTAAACTTAAATCAAAGAGTGGTTCCACTTAATTTTCATATCTAACAAACCAATTGAATAATCGTTATACGAGATACGGAAAATGAAAGCAAATAAACTTCTCCATAAACCATATATATGTACATCACTTTTCGATAGGCCGGACAGTTTCTTAGAAATGGATTAATCATTCCAGGTTTTTTGTTTTTTTGATGAAAACTTTAAAAGGGAAACAATTTCAAAATCAACATTTTCTTTTTAAATGTTTGGCACTTGTGTTAAAGCCGGTTCCTTTAGAAAAAAATTTAGCTACCCTGGGGAAAATCGATGGATAAATAAGAAGGTAATGATTGGTCGGCCGCTGTGGTGTAGTGGTAAGCAGTGTGCGCTTTCACTAATCAGAACCTGTGTTCAAGCCCTGGTCAAAGCAACATCGTAAAAAATATAGAAAATGTTTTTTTCTTGACAGCGGTCGTCCCTCGGCAGGCAATGGCAAACCTCCTTGTGTATTTCTGCCATGAAAAACAGCTTCTCATAAAAAAATACAATCGCCGTTCGGAGTCGGCGTAAAACTGTAGGTCTCTCCGCTTTGTGTGACAACATCAAGGCGCACGGCACAAGTCGTAGGAGAAGCTCGGCCAAACACTTACATATGTATAAACGCCAATATATTATTATTATTATTAATGATTGGTCAAATGAAAATGCGCAAGGTTTTTTTTTCGTATGAAATATGAGCAGAATAGAGTGTTACTCATACGCCACATACACCTGAGTAGGACGAGTGTTCTCAGAAATTATCGGGGAAAAGTGATGTATATGGTTTATGGAGAATTTCATTACCTTTGATTTGTTGTATCTCGTATTACGATTATTCAGTTTAAGCTTGCATTTAAGCTGATTAACGGTAAATTGCAAATATCTAGAAATGTTATCCATAGATAAAAAAATATCTCGATTTTCGGAATCACCGAGCAATCAGACAGTGGCATCTATAGAACATTTTTGCTGTAAACCAGTGTAATTTTTATAAATGTTTCCAAGAAAGGCAATTATATGCGCTTTACATAATTTAAATGAGAATCGAATGCAGTTGTTTCAACAGTTTTCGCTTTTAAGAAACACTGCAATTTAGGGATATTATAAGGCATATGAAAATCAAAACTTAAGAAAAATCTTCATTTACGCAAGTCTACGAAAACTCTATTTCAGTAAATGGAAAACATGGAGCTCATTTTTCTAGAGTATAGAATATTCATTAGGTTGAATGGCCTATACTTTTGTTGGGAATGTTGTCTTAGAATGGTTTTTCAAGGATAGAAACTCCCTTATAATATTTTTCCATCCCATGGATGATAAACACCGATAATTTTGTTATTTAAGATGCTTTAAAAAAAGTTTGTATTATTAGAGACAAAGTGGCCTAATCCCAGTGATATGATTTCACCACCACCCAAATTGTGTTAATATCCACTTCTTCATCGAAGTTTGTCAAAGCAATGTTAACTTTGTTAAGATACCATAAATGTGTACGAAGTTTGCCTTGCACTGCCTCTGCAAAATCTTCGTCAATTTATTTGAACTTCTCTAGTTCCTTTAAAAGTCCTAAATCACCATCCGGTGCTCTTGATGCCACTTGCGTAAGAAAGCAATTTTTTAAATAGAACAAGTAAGTAGACATATTATTAAAATGGTTTAAAAATTGATACAAAAATCGTATATATATCGTACTCTCACGAAATGGGAAATGGTTTTTTAAAGATAATAAATAATTTTCGCCATCCATCGGGCTTGACTGATGGGTGCAGGTTTTGGTATCTCATATCCTGGTATCTATAAGACATTTCCATCAATTATAGTTTAGAAATAAAAGAGACTGATGCTTTAATGTTGACGCTGATACATTAATATGTTGACTTTGACTGCACAAAACTGAACTGAAGCGATAGGTGTAGGTTAAAAGTATGCACCAAACAAATGTTCGCATATTTATATCACGCAAAATGGCTATTTTAAGAGTTACATATAAACAAATATAGAAAAGTATCTTTTTATAATGAGTTTTTATGCCTTAGGTACTGGGGACCTTACTTGTTTCCTCGTTTCATATTTTTACAACCTTTTGGCTCAGTCTTCAATAATAAGCCTTACTCACATGGACATCCTATGCACCTTTTATCCACAGTTTAGGAAGGAGTGTTAGGAATCTTTAATCAAAACTGTAAAATGCTGCCACAGCGTTAAGCAGCGTTTTTGCTGCATTTAAAATGCAACATTTAGCACTATCGAACATATGTTTTCGAAGAGCGTTCATGCTATCGCATTTAGCAAATGTACATACATTTACGCGAGTTCGAGAAATCGTATGCTTTTGATAAACAGCCGTGTTCCAGTCGCTTATTCAGATCCGTATCTATTACAATCAATTCTCACGCAGAAGATAATGTGCAAAAAACCCTACTGAAAAGAAAAAAAAATAAATTTGAAACCAAAAGTTCAATACAAAAACTTGAATTGTTTTAACCGTAACCGAACATTTTTTTGTGTATATATTCATTTGTCGGTGCTGTCAATTAAAATTTTCTCACTTAATTAGGAAACAAAACAAACAGAGTTGATCACAAATTGATCCAGATTTCTATCACCATCACATCGATGGTGAATTTGCGTAACTTTTCTCTATCCAAATAATGTAAAATAATAAATGAAATCTTGATCGGTGATCACTGAAACGCAGCTAGCCACTGTATACGCGAAAAAGCAATGTTGTCACTGTTTCTCATTAAACCATGTTCTAATCGTGGAAATTTTGGAAGATTACAGGGTTGCTTTTAGCATTTAGATTCTTAATGCAAAAATGGAGTTGCATTTAGGTGACGAATTTTGTATGGATAAATGTACATTTAGAGTAGCATTTAGAGCTAAATGCGCTAAATGTGGTTTTACGCGTAAGCAAAAGTAGCCCATTACCGACATGTTAAATGTTACAGTGGTCATGGAGATTTTACCTAAAAATTACACAGCGTTCATAATTTTTCTTGGCTTACAAAATTTGCAGCCCCTTACATTTGAACATTTGTTAAAACCGGTCGGTCAGCCCGCATGGCGTTAAAACGCCAAAATTTAAGTTAACTTTTAAAACAGGTGGCAACCCTATTCAAAAACTAAAATAATTATTCCAAATGTTTCATCTAAAGCCGTAATTTTATCAAATTTCAAATCACCCCATACTGCTAAAAGAAAGTTACATATAACTTCAAAATATAAAACCTTATAGCATATCTATGTACATGACCCTTTCCAACAATATTTTCAAACTAAATCTTCTTAAATCTCTTGCGTTTGACATTGTGATACATATTTGAATTAACTTGAATTTGATTTTTTAAACACGTGGCAACTATCTTACAGTTCGGAAATAAATCCCTTTCAAACCTATTTCGATGGTACCCATCTTTTAATAATTCATTTAACTTTTCAAATAATTTTAATTTAAATTTGTCAACAGGTGGCAACCCTATTCAAGCACCCCAAAAAAATGCTTAATGTTGAAACCCAGGTGTCAATCCTCTTGAAAATTCTTTGACTACTACTTTTTTAAACCTCTTGCGTCTGAAACCAATATGATGATACATATGTATTTCAATTACCTAATTCCCTTAATTCAAATTGAATTTAATTTATTAAACAGATGGCAACCCCCCCGCACGTAGTAAAGAAATACAATTTAATTTATTTTTATAACAAGTGGCAACTCTTTTCGAAAAAGGTAAAACCTTAAAGCATATCTACTCCTCATTTTTAAAAATCGAATGCAGATCGGTGCAGATCTGATGGTCTAGACAAAAAATTCCTCAGCGTATTACATATACATTAGAGGGCTGCATGAATTCATTCAAAACGGCTTATGACTTATTCATATACAAAACGAATGAATGATTTTGACTTAAAATTTTTTTGAATTTGAGTGAATACCTGTTCGGATACATGTGTCGACATTTCAATGTTCAAACAAAGTGAAAATAAATTGAATTGAAATAAATGACAATTTTTTGTATAAATGTCCAAAAATATTTTTTCTATGCAAATATATACAAACATATGTATGTATGTATGTATGCATGTATTGATGCGCTCCTATTACAATACGAACAAACTAGTTTGTAAAAAAAAGTTTTACCGAAATGAGTTTGAATGATTTGAATGTTAAAAAAAATTTAAAACAAAATGTACATATCGAGCCCTAACCGCCAAAACAACGTAAGCGACATTTTTTTCAAAATTTTCTTTTTGATGCAGAAATATTCCTAGAGCATCTAGGTACATTTCTGCATCAAAAAGAAAATTTTGAAAAAATGTCGCTTGCGTTATTTTGGTGGTTAGAGCTCGATATTCTTAACTTACAAAATTCCAAACGCTGAGTGTTTTGTATGTGAAGTAAAATGTTCATATCTACTGTACTCTGCTTTGCTAGAAGGTTGAATGAATTCATGCAGCCCTCTAATATATGTATATGTATATATAAATAGATCAATGAGTTCAACACACTTCTTAATCGATTACAAAGCTATAATTTTCTGATAAAGTTGTTTGCCCAAGTCGGCGCGCCTAGCGTTTTACAGCTACTTAAAGCTAAAAACTTTGTACCCAAAGTTTGGCTAACAGTTTGCATACAACTTGGGAGGCTAATCATAGGTTCCCACACTGAAAATAAACGATTTCCCACTGACTTTAATATTTTACTAAGCGCAGCATTTTCATAATTATTTAAGAAAATATTTAACTCTTCTAACAAAAACTTTCTGCCACCTACCCAAAAACTGTGCCTCTTCAAGTACTGCTTTCCAAATCAATTATAAAAGCCACGCAAAGTCCTTTTCACGTGCAAAGTGAAACAATCATCACTGCTGACTGTTTATTAACAAGTTTGTTTCGCAATACCGAAAGAACTTCTAAAAAAAAAAAAAAATTGTTTTGTCTACCAGTAACTCGAGTACTTATATAAAACAAAAATGGAGTTTGACAACATCAACGGCGCTCGACGCATCATAAAGATCTTACAACTTATGGGCCTTTGGCGCTCGAGCGGTCCAAGGCAAAGGTTGTATGCCGCCTATTCTTATCTTTTACATTTCACCTTCACCTTTCCATACACGGTGATGATGTGGCTGGATGTGGCGCAGGCGAATGATTTGCAAAAGTTCACTTACATTATGTATATGTCGTTAACAGAATTGGCATTGCTGGCCAAGGTCATCAATGTTTGGCTCAATGCTAGATTGTTTGTGAACTTTTTTTACACGCTCGCTAATGATGTGCTTTTCCGCTTGCGTACTCACGAGGAACGACAGTTTGGGGCGCGTGTGCATAAATATTATCGTTGGATTGCATTTATGTATTTTTTCATGAGTATCACGCTGGTTACAATCGCTTTCGTCGGTGTACTTTTCGCTGCAGAATACGAATTGCCATTTCCTTATGCGCCACCTTTCGATTGGCAAAATGAACGCGGCTATTGGTATGCGTACTTTTATGAGTTAGTGGCAATGCCGGTGACTTGTTTCTCCAATTGTGCACTGGATATGATTCAATGTTATATGCTGTTGCATTTGTCGTTGTGTTATAAAATGATTGCCGGACGTTTGGAGGAAATGGGCAAACAGAGGCAGCAGTTACGTCGATGGAGCGAGTTCAGTGAGATGCGACTCTTAGAAGAATTTGTGGGCATAGCGAAATTACATGATAAAACAAAGAAGTAAGTGTGTATGCTGGAAATATTGAAAGAGCCTAAGTTGAAAACTAATTGCCGATTTCTTTTTTCATTTTCAAGATTATCAGAAAGTTGTGAGATCTTCGTTTCATTTCCCTTCCTTATACAGATAATGTGCTCCTCATTTGTACTCTGTTTTAGTGCCTACCGACTGCAAAAGGTAAATAAATAATCCTAGTCAATAGTATATAGTTTTGTCCGAAATCAAACGATATTTGAAGGTAGTAACTAAGGCAAGATTATGAGTCTCACTCATGAGACTCCGGAAAGTTCCAGCTGTACCTGGCCCTATTATTTACCCATGTCCAGTTGGACGCAATATGTGAATCTTATCCTCGCGAAAGCTAGACTGCATAATATAAAGTACTGAGGTCATTCCGCCTCATCTTTCTCATATCAGCTTCATCGGGAGGGATCAGGTATGATTTCTAGCCTTGCTTGAATTAGAAAATGACCAATCACAGTCCCAACCTGCTCTTCGCCGAGTGCTCGCTGAGCTATAAGTGAACCACAGGAGGTCAGTTGGAGCACCAACTGTTTCCTATCTAGTCACAAAGTTTCAAGGGTACCTTTCCATGCCAAGTCGTCTGCCATGCACTTTCCCAAAGAAACTCCGACGCAATTGAGTAGAAGGTCAGACATTCTCTGCCGGTGTTCGAGTGCATAACCATTGCACAGTGATTCAAAACTGGAACTTACTTTTCATAATTCACTGGAGCCTTGATTTACCAAACCAATTTGATGATTTTGTAATTAAACCCTGACAGCATGCTTACCTCTTTTTTCGTCAATGAGTCCACTGCTTCTTTAACGGCAGCAAATTCTGTCTGAAAAATAAACAGTGTTGTTGGAGGGCCTCGGCAGAAGACCACTCCACCAATCCTGGCTTCGAGTTTCGATCCATCCGTGAAAAAGTTCACCGCTCCCTTCCTCCTGACACATCATTCCACCCAAATTCGGAAATGTAGGTTGAGAAGGGGCTACTAGGAGCTATTTCAGAGACGCAGTAGTCTCTGTAATCAGAGATTAAATCGAAAATGTGGAGAACTCCGTAGCGTCCAGTCTTCGAAACTGTTAACCAAAGCGTTTCGCTTAGTCTGATAGCAGTTCGTCCTGTGATAAATAGTACTTAGCTAGTATAGCTTAGCTACACAAAGAGTTTCAGCTCGGCGCTTGATAGCAGTTACCCTCTGAAGTTCTATTTTTTCTGTAAAACAAATTAACTTATGAACTAAATGCATACACAATATTTCCTTTAACTTCAGGTCAGCATATTCGAAAATCCCTCACAATTTTGTACACTAATTTTGGCTGTGATTGTAATGACTTTACAAATTTTCATACCATGTTATTGTGGTAATGAAATAATCTTGAATTCTGGTGCATTAAACGATGCCGTCTACCATGCTGAATGGGTACAGTGTATGCCGAAAATGCGTAAATATCTAATAATCTACATGGAAATGCTGCAGAAGCCAATCAAAGTGAAAGCTGGTAATTTTTTCGAAATTGGTTTGCCGGTTTTTGTAAAAGTACTCACCAATTACCGTAAAAAAAAGTACTTTTTTAATTTCATAAAATTTTTTTACAGACTATGAATAATACATATAGCTTAATGGCATTGCTGCTTAATATGAATAAGTAAAAGTGCGCGAAGTGAAGCGTATTCAATCTAAAGGGTGATATCTGATGTGTGCCGCAAGAGACAAAGGAATATCATGCGATCGAGATGGTGACCCTAAGATATGGCAGTAGTATATCGGAATGTAATCTATTTGAGCTTGGTTTAAATAAAATTTGTACTTGGAGAAATATATGTATGTAATTAAAATTGGTATTTTTCTAAGGGTTTACTACAGAATCAAGGTAAAGTTGCAGTTAGACATGAAAAGCTATGCACTTTTCCAGCCCAAATTGTGAAAAGAGTAAAGCGAATGACAAAAATGCAACGCGCGAAGAAATTAGCATCCAGACCACATACCGGTTCTTGTATTGTTCTCATTTTCTCTTCAAGACAGGAAAGCTAAGAGGAATTGTCATGTATGCGGATTTCAGTGAATTTCCTCGTTAACTTACTTTTATTTATGTGACAACTCCTGGCATTGAATAAGTTTTGAGGTCACCAGTAAATATTCTAGAAAATTTAAACTCAAACTGTCTATTGGTGTTAAGCCACAACCCAGCCTCAGGTGACTCAATATGACAGTAGCTCTTCAGCAAAGAAACTGATGGCTTGCTGTGCTGTGACATTTAAAAGACATTAGCGTCTATTTGTCTGCCTTCAGCAATTTCCGCTTAATATCACACTGTCCGACGTCGCGCCCCTTCCTTTTAAGCCTAAAAGTGGGCTTTAATAAAGTCATTAAATGACAATAGGTTTAGCAGTGCAGCCCCATATGTTCTAAGAAAAGCTCCCTCACAGCACACGTAGATCATTCTTTGAAACTTGGTAACCAGATTTCCCACGCTACTGATTGGGACTCTTCTTCACCACACCAGGGCTAACTACTTACTAAAGACCTGGTTATATTGTCAGACCTCTGTATCTTGTTCAACCTAAGGCTTCCATAAAAATTTACCATCTAGAATTACAACCACAGCAGGTGGATAGCAAGCGTCCAAAAATCTTCAACCATAACACTCACTCTATGAAAAGTCAGATTCCTGCGACGAAAGAATGCCCCGCAGGGTGGAGTAAGAGTATGACTAATATGAAGCCAACCTCAGCAAGCTACCACGATTGTACTGTGTGGGCAACACTGGTTCGCTGATAACAACACCAACCGGGACTATTGAGGTGCTTTTAGACCTACCTCCTCTCTACATTGTTATCGCCCCTCGCCGTTATAAAACAAAAGGAAGGTCTTCGTATTAGTCTTGTGGGCCTGTGCCTTCATAACTTTCGGGTCTTCTTAACTTTAACAAAACCAGGAAGAATAGCCACACTAAGTATACCGAAGGCTGCAAGACTGATCATGGCATCGATGCAGGAGTCTACAGCATACAACCGAGAGGGCTCTTTTTCACCAGCATGTTCTGTCTTTCAGGCCGAGGTGCATGCTAAGTTTGAGGCAGCATATACTTATATAGAAAGTGGAGCGACCAACAAACACATCATAAAATCAAAAAAAAAAAAAATTAAATTAAAAAAGGCATAATCAAATTAAAAAAAAAGAAAATTTATAAAATAAATTTCTAAAAATTAATTGAAATTCAAAAAAATATGTTTCTTTTTAAAACCATTTATTCTAAAAATTCATAAAAATTTAATAAAAAAATTAAAATACTTAAGATCGTAAAAATTAAATGAAATTAAAGAAAATATTTTTCTTTTTAAAATAATGTAGTCTAAAAATTAAAAGGAAATTAAGTTTAAAAAGAGATAACAATAGTTCCTTAAATTCAAATAAAATTAAAGGAAATACTTTTCTTTTTAAAACAACAAAATCTAAAAATTAAATTTAAAAAAAGCATTAAAGAAAGAAGAAAACACTTAACTTTCTAAAAATTTAATGATAAATCAAAATCTAATAGTTCAATTTAAAACAATAAAATAACAGAATTAAAAGTAAATTACATTAAAAAAGAAAAAAAAATTTATTTAAAAAAACAAGAAAATAAAATAAGTTTATAAAAATTAAATTATTTAAAATTGTTAAACCAAAAAATTAAAAGAAAATTAAATTAAAAAGGAAACCAAAAAACAAGTTCCTAAAAATTAAGTGAACATAAACTTCCTGGGAGTTTTCTCTCTTTCCTACTATAATGAATAAAAATGCCTTAAGGATTTTTTACTTTAAATGGCGGAGTTGAGCTGTCAAAAAAGTGTCAAACAGCTCTTTTGAAGTTCATATTTCCTCCTAAATTTTCGGGTAAAATGCTAATCCCTGGGAGTTAATTATTGGAGGATCTCTTTCTCGGGAGAAACAAACTCCCGGAGAACAAACTCCCCGGGAGTATTCGGAATTGGGCTGATAATCTAAAAATTGCAAGAAAATGAAATTTAAACAAAAAAATTTATTGAAAGAAAGAAAAATAAATAAAATAAGTTCCTAAAAATGAATCGAAAAAAAATCTTTTTCTCTTTTAAAATAAAATCTAAAAATTAAAAGAAAATTAAATTAAATAAGATTAAATTCAAAGGAAATACAAATTCCACTGCCCGACGACTCAAAATATGATTTCTCGAATAGCACACCGGTGCTTTGCTCACTCGGCCATTGCGACTGTTGGAGCAGCTCGAGCAAAATGATTATAAGTGCTTTCTGTCAAAAAGCTTTCCACCACGGGAGTTGGTAGAGGATCTTTTTTGTGCCAGAATAAACAAACTATCTTGCCTACTGTCTTTCAATTGTCTTACAAAAGATTTTCAACTATCTTAGCTAGAATTACCCAGTAAGTGCTTCATCCCGGAAATATCCAGATAACCGAAACACTCCTCCATCTTACAAAGAGCGGAGTAAGAGTTTTTATCGACTTTTTCACTTGCCACTACAGGCAATTGAAACACTTGTCAAACATAGGAGTTGTTAACTATGACCAATGTCACGAAGAACAGGAAACAGCAGAGCACATTCTGCGCCATTATCAAGGTCTAACTAGGCCCAGACTTCGCTGCCTAGGATTACCATACCTAGAAAAACATGACCTAAATAGCTTTCAGCCGAGGGACCTCACGTGGTGACCTGCTCCCTCCTATAATGCTAATCTTATCTAATCACTTCGCCAGAAATCTGAATAGTGGCTTCTTTAGAAGACGTACTTCCTTCTAGTGAGGAGCACAACACCAGTTTTGGTTGGGATAGCGGACAGCCTATTCTCACATTCAGTGCACTTTGCGCTCACAAAAGCACTTTATTTTTCTGACGGTTTAAGATTCTTATTAAAAAAATAATAATATATATATATGTATGTATATATATATAAATTAAATTTTTTACCAAAACAAATGTGATGAATGCTTATAGCCACTTTCGTTTATTTTATTTGATGCAAAACACTACCACATATTTTAATAGCCAATACATTAAAGCAGAAGATATGCTACCACCGAAGAGCACTTAAATTGAATACAAAGCGCGGAAGCGCTAGACTTTTGCATACATATACATACATATGTATATGTACATATGTACATTAGACCAAGTCAAAAAAAAAATTATAATTTTGGTATATACTACATTTAACCCAAATTCGACAAGGGATTAAAGAAAGATAATTAAGGAATTTAAATAATCTGAGCTTGTATAATACTTAAATGGCATCAATCAATGTGTGTGACCGTTTTCATCGATCCTAGAAAATTATATTGACCTCAAAGGGAAATAACTCATTTCCTTACGCGTAATTCCTATGGGGAAAACTAAAGGCTGGACGCGGGACCCCTTACAATGGTCCTAGAGAGGCGAGATTCATGGAGGATCATAACTATACCAAATGCTAAATTTTGAGTCATATTCCAGTCACATTGCAGGATTTTTTTTTTCCTTTTTTTTGACGTGGTCTAATGTACATACATATGTACCTATATATTTAGATAGGGAACACGAAAAAAAAACTTAAAAAAAAAACATAGCAATCAAGAGAAAAAGAACAAGTAAATCTGGTTAATCAACGAAACGCGCAAAAGAGCAATCGAATGAAGTCATCAACAATCTGGTACTTGTATTCTAACAAAAATGTTTTGCTAAAACAAATAATTACATGTCCAAATTTATTAAAAAAAATAAATAAATATACTTAAGTAGTTGAAAATCTATGTGCATTTTTCTAAAACCAAATTTAAAAAATTTAAATTACTTTCATACGCAGGTCGTATAGCACGATAAGGATTCACTGGTCGTGGTGGAGCTAGCCAACGATTCGCCCAGCCAGGCAGATAATTTGAATACCAGTTGTTCATTTTCGAAAATAAGTTTTTGTTTTGATAGGCACTGAAATAATCGTATTTTCTTTTTTTGCACTAATTTGTAGGCACTTCGGTTAGTTTGATTTTTTCGCGTTAAAAATCGCAATTTTTTTTTACTTGCAAATGTAAACCGGAACCGTAAAATTACTTTTGTACGTGTATACGTTGTACAATTTTACGAGCGTCTCACGTTTTTTAAAGTGACTTGTTAACCCGTTGGCAAGCATTAGTAAACTAAACAATATAGTTTTGCTTAAATTGAATACCGGCGCCGCGGCAATACGCTGCTCATTGATCAACAAAACAGATGCATGTATGTATGTACTTATGTGTGTAGAATGTCGCGTTGGTGTTCGCGATCAGCAAAGAATGAAGTAGACGCTCCCGCATGATTGAAAAATCTGGTGTTTAAAACAATTCTGAGCCTATAGCTTTTGCTTGAGCGGAAAAACGTGGGATAAAGCTTAGTACCTGCTACGCATTTATTTTGAAAACATGTTTTAGAGTTGCTTTCATACATAAAAATGTCTATATAATGTACGTATGTTTTGTCGCACAGAATCCCATAAAAATCTGTATTAAATAATGACGTCATTGATCCCGTACTCTTTAACTGATACGGACATATGTATGTCTCTGCTCGTACATATGCACATTAGACTGCATTACCAAAAAAAATTTTCGGCTGTTCCGCCGGTATTACAAAATTTACTATATCTGAAGACTTCATTCAAAATATTTCGGAAAAATATTAAGATTTACGTGAGCTGGACCAATTTGAAAATACCTCCAAAAATGGAGTTTTTTATGAATAAAAATAGTTAATATGCAAACAAAAAAGGTGAGAACATACCGTTCCAATGATACCTCATAAGTCTAAATTGGTCAAGTTTTGGCTAAGTTATTCTTAAACTAAGCGATAAAGTTCAAAAACAGCATCAAAAATCTTATTATTATGATTCCTTGGGAACAGTTTTCAAATATTTGTATGCAAATTTTTTAAGCTTAAACTGTCATATGAGGTGATTTTTTTTTTTTCTAAAAATACTTAACAAAAATTTTTTTTTCATAAAACACTAAATTTTTCGAAATATTTTGGTGAAAATTTTAAAATATAATAGATTTTATAATTACAATGTAAAAACACTTCCGATTTTTTTTTTTTTGTATGGTGGTACAGTCTAATGTACATACATATGTATGTACCCTGCAGGGAAAACCCGAACTAGTGAATCAAATTTGTACTTCAGTACTAGTTCTTTATCATCCAAAACAAACCGGTCCGACAGTAACTAAGGTGGTGCTTTTAAAGAGCTGTTTTATTTTACCTCTTAAAACTACAAATCGCTAGCTAAGAGTGAAAAGTTGCTACGTGCAATTTTTCTAAAAAATTACATTTTGATGCAAGAAGCGAGAACAATTAAAAATGCATCATTTTCTAAATGATCGAACTACTTACTAACATATTTTATTTCTAACCGTTTCCATTAATTCATGCTAATTTTTTTAATTTGCTTAGTCCAAAATTGTCACAGAAAATGTGTTAGGTCCCAAAGAATACAACAACTTTTCTTTAGAAATCAATAACTAAGGTGACGAATTTAGAACAGGTTCGGAACTATAGAAAAGGATATACGGGACACCAAGCAATCTCTGTTTACTTTAAATAGATTTTTGTTTTTCCGGTTTTTCGTTGGAATGCGCTTTCATTCTGGACTTCACCGATGATTTTTCATAGTTTGGAAAAAATTTGTATTATCATTTAAACATATTGCGTGTGGCGGCCTTCGACACAGGGACCTTCTGGAATCTAACAATTAATAGCAAGCATCTCTGCACACTCAAGAACTGGTTCGGAACTATAAAAAAAGAGGAGAAAAGCGAACCAGATCTAGACTGCAGAATTTAGAACTGGTGCGGAACTAAAGAAAAGGGGGAGAACTTCCGACATCGTCGTATTAAGTTTACCATTTTTTTATCGCGAACTAGTATTAGTTCTAAATGTACAAGAAACGAATCAATTCCGAATGAAAGATTTTCCCTACAGGCTATGTATGCAATACTTGTGGTACTTGGTAATATGCATGCTAATTATATAGGTTTATGATCGTCGCCTCGCGGATATAGGTTAAAGAAGTTGGCTTGCAGCGGAATGAGAGTAAAAGTGATTTGCATTCATATTTATATTTGTTATTATATTAATTTATTCTGCCAATGTATCACTTAAGTATGCTAAGCACAATTTTTGCGCGTACATATGTATGTATGTATGTAGGTATATGAGAACTTTGTATTATTTCGAACGCAGTGGGCTTTTTTGGCGCCAAAGCGCTTATGATTTGTCACTTATTATTGACTACAATATTATGTATGTACATGTGTACATTGTACATTAGGGTGGCCCAAAAATGCATGGGAAAGTAAAGTCGGCATTTTTTAACCTCTCACTCCCTAGGATTGCTCTATACCGAAAAAATATACCCATATTTTTTTATTTTGAAATCAAAAAATATTTAGAGGTCGCTCAAAGCGCTCAAAGTTGCCATATATTGGAAAAAATAACTTTTCCTAGAAATGGTGTAGAATTCTTGAAAATCAATATTTATCGATCAGAAAACTCTGTTTCTCTTCAGAAGATTCCCAGTAATAATACCCAATTGTTTATTTAACCATTTTTTCATAGCAACTATATTTCATATCTTGACGGGGATAAATAAATTATCTTTAGTATTAAAAAATGGTTAAATAAACAATTGGGTGTTGTTATTGGAAGTCTCCTGAAGAGAACAAGAGTTTTCCGATCGAAAATATTGATTTTCAAGAAGTCTATACCATTTCTACGAAAAGTTGCTTTTTTCCCACATAAAATAAATGGAAAACTTTGACCACTTTGAGCGACGTTTTTTGATTTCAAAATAAAAAGAAAAATTGGTGTATAATTATTTTCGATATAGAACAATCCTAGGGGGTGAGAGCATTAAAATTCTGACTTTACATTTTTTGGACTACCCTATTGTACATACATATGTAATTTTCTTATTTACAATCATTTTATGATACCTTAAGTAGTGGTATTGAGACATCTGTCGCAATTATTTATTAGACTATGAGTAAGATGCGGATTTGTAAAGTTCTGGGAATTACATAATTTTAGTTATTTTCTTTTGATTTATTGAAACTTACTTTTTTTAGGGCGGCCGTAAACGTTCTGCAGGAGAAACTGAAGAGTATGGGGATGGCGTTGTAGTTATAAAATTGTGTAAAATATAAAATTGTTTCTCATTTGTGATAAAAAAAAAAACAAACAAAATTTCGAAAATATTTAACAATTTTCTTAAATAGGGCTAACACTGAGTTTTCACTAGGCATTAAATGAAAAAGTTTTAATCACTACATATTTTAGGCATTAAACGTTACCACATGGCATTTTTAAAATGGCATATATTTTTTATCATTTCGTTGCTTGGTTGATATTCGGTTAAAGAATTTATGAAGTTTCTGTTGAATGAGCATATCATTATCTTGGTATAGAAAAACCTTATCTCAAAATTGTTTTTTTTTCAAATAAATCTAAATATTGAAACCGTTATGAACAATGTATGTTTGAATGTTTTAAAAATTACTTATGTACAATAAAAGCTTGGTAAGATCGCTGTGTTTTGTTTCTTTAGAAAAATTAAGCAAAGTACGTTATTTGACAAGGCATATGAATCGATCTTGGGAGATCGATTTATTTTTTTGACGATTCCTTCCTGCATCGATTATTTTTATTTCGATTCGAATCGATTCAAAAATCGCCTTCGATAGTAAGCCATTAAAATATGAGAAACTGCCCTTAAAATCATTCGATACACTCTATATATGTAAATAAAGCAATTAAAACTTATTAGCATAATCTTTGGCTTAAACAATTTATTTTTGTTACATTAAATAAACTCACTCACAGTACCATATTTGTAAATGACTATGATTTTCAGCAAACGCGCCCAGAGTTTGCAAAGCAATTCAAATATTTATGTCAAGTCAATAACAATGAAATAGATTTCCTTTCTAAGAATCGAAATTGCATTGAGATAAACCAAAGTCTGCAATTTGTTATAGTTACATAAGCGCAAATGTACATATGTATGTATTTGTGTCCTATATATACATATGCAGGAAAGTATGTTTCGTTGCAAAATTGTACGGAAACTAATGAAATGTAAGCAGTTTAACTGAGTCAAATGCAAATGTATTTCTAAGTACATACCTGTACATAATAAAGTAGCGAATATTTTTTTAATATTTTATGCATTGGTAGGCGGCAAATGGGAGCTGTTACTTAGTTGCATAGTTCTGAATTATTTTAATAGATCGGGCAGCGGTTTGTATATCATTCATATGTGCGAGTACATAAATATTTTGCCACATAAGTACTCGTACATACATACATATGTACATATGTAGTATTTTCTTAATTTTTGAACATATGTATGTAAGTGACGAATTTTCTAGCACCTAATTCATTATGGCCGGCATCTCGAAAACAGCTGTTGGAGTAATTTGAGAAATTAGTAATGCGTTTTGCATTTTCGTTTATTTCTTCATCGGCGAATTTTTTGATGAGTAAACAATTAATAACATATGCGAAATGCATATTTTTGATGAAAAACATGTCGCTAGTTATACACGATTCGCCGCGGGATATCCCACAGTCCAATACTCGTAGTGTACTAGTATGTCATGTCCATATATGTATGAGTGTCAACGCCCAGATCCGCCTAAAATTTACTTGTTGCGAGCAATGACAAATTGATCGTGCCAAAACTTTGAGACTGAGTCAATGGTCAAATGGTGTAAAAATCACACATTTTATACATGCATACATACATAATATATAATATGTATTACATATGCACATACCTACATATATGTGAGTAGGTATAAATGTATTCAGAAATATCTTCGATGTAAAAAGTGTTTGTTAATTTTTTTGTTTGCAATACGCTGAATAGTAAGTGCAATTGATACACTTTTTTACGTTGATATTTTTGTGGGGGAGTTAAAGCCGAGCTTGTTCGAATTATGCCACTTACATATTTGGTTAAGTATGCAAATTGCGCTTTGATTTTTTCATATTTACTTAAGTGTTCATAGCTAGGAATGCTGTTAAAAACAAAAGGGTATCTCTGGATGTTTATTCGTATTTATGTGTGTATGTACATTGTACATTATTTATTTGCATATGTGCATAACCTGCAGTGAAAAGCTGAAATAGTATGCACAAATTCCAGTTTATGAATTATTATTTAAGGATAGAAGGCATACCAGTTTGTTATGCACTACCCCACCAGTTACTAAATTAGTTACTTGTGTGATTTATGGACGCTCGCTTTCTTAGTTTTTCGCAATTCCGCTTCCGACTGGTTCGAATCTACATTAGCATACGCAATACCACGGATCAATAGAGTAGCTACTCTACTACTTAGTTAGGAGTCGGTGCAGTTACTGTCCAAAAGTAGCGATTGACTCCAGCAGTACTGGAGGGTTCTATTGATTGATTTCTTAATCGTTCCATAATCCGGATAATTGTATATTGAGTGATTTTAATTCAATTAAATCACAAAACAAGAAATTTAATTTATTTCTGATTTGCTTCGCTGAGCCGAGATGAGGTGAGGTGAGTTAAGGTAAGCGGAGGTGAGTGGGGTTGAGGTGAGATGAGTTGAGTGAAGTGAGCAACATGACATGACATTACATAGATATTTATGTATCTTAA
Source organism: Rhagoletis pomonella (assembly GCF_013731165.1). Classification (NCBI taxonomy): domain Eukaryota; kingdom Metazoa; phylum Arthropoda; class Insecta; order Diptera; family Tephritidae; genus Rhagoletis; species Rhagoletis pomonella. The sequence goes on from NW_023458560.1 coordinate 45,684,338, forward strand.
TCTGCAGTTTTATTTTTATCTTTTTATAGTTATATTTTTACTAGCAGAGCCGGCGAACTTCGTCCCGCCCAAAATTAATTCTTTGTATTGAAACATTTTGGTCCAACATTTCACGTTTATGATTTTCAGTGACGCATTTATCTTCTAATATTACGGTTTGGTTGCCAGAAGGCATATTTCCATTGCCATCTTAAATAACCTAACAAAAGTGTATGTATATGCATACAAAGATACGTAATAGCTTCAGTGCCATATTCGAGTACTCTACCATGAACACTTCCAGAGATATGGAGTATAAAAAATTCGGTTTGTATGAGAGGTGCCACGCCCCCTGCACCTAGCGGTATGAGCGGAAACACCAACAACGAAAATGAGAGTATGAAATATACTTTACATCCGATTCTCATACCTACCATATATATGCAAACAATTTCATAAAGATCGGTCAAGCCGTTTAGGAGGAGTTCGACCACAAACACCATGACACGAGATTTTTATATATTCGATTTATCTGTATCCCTCTCTCAATCTCTATATTTGCCTTATCTGTATACTTTTTTATTTTTGTCTTTTATTCTTTCCATATCTTTACGATTCATATTTGTCCTTAAATATATTTATCTTTATCTACATTTTAATCTTAGTCTTTCCTTCATCTGCACATTAATTTTTACCTTTATATTTGTATTAATTTTAATCTAAACCTTAGATTGGATTAGGATTGCATGGATTGCATAACATGCAACGTCGAAACCCATGTATATATTTTGCAAAATAACATAGCAAAAAGCGACCCTGTGCTAGTTGCTGTTGTTGTTGGAATTGCCACAGATTTCTCTCATTCCTCTCATATCGCTCACTTCATTTTTTTTTGCTGTCTCTTTTTATTGTATTTGATACATAATTTCGCTGTTTGCTACCCATGCATGCTACCACTTTGCAATGGCGTTGCTCTCGTACTCTTCGAAATTTGGAATAGTATTTTTGCATTTCGTGCAATCCGTGCATTGTGCAAGACTTCGAGAATACCCCTAATATTTGGCAAATTATCGAGGAAAAGTAAATACATATCGTCACTAGACACGAATAGAGACGCGAGCTCAAAATTTGACCGGTCAACTATACTTGCGGGTGTAACATCACACAAATTTCCCAACGAATTTTTGAGGAATGATGCCGAAGTTACAGTCCTTGGCCAGGTATGAATCTATGTTTACGCGTCTTTCTTCATCGTTAACTAGGTTAACGCGTCCTTTTTCGCCGTCCCAACACTCGCGCGTCTTTATTCGTGTCTAGTGACGATATATAATATTTCACGAAAACTAATTGAATTTTTTCACCAAAAAGAGGATACTTCACGCTTTCGTAAAAGTAGTTGTGAGGAGATGGATCATTAACCTCTCGGTAAATACTAACGTCTGGGCATATTTTTTTTGGACTCCTGATATTTCTGCTCCCGTTAGTTAGTGAAAACCTTGGCCATCCTTGCTCATAAAGAATGGATAACTCTGCAAAAAATCGTAATTCGACTGCATCATATGCACATAAGGGGGGGTCCATGTATTTTATAAGGGGAAAAATAGAATTCTTAAAAATCAATATTTTTCGATCGGGAAACTGTTTGTTCTCTTATGAAACTTCCAATAACAATACTTAATTGTTTATTCAACCATTTTTTTAAATTACCTATTTTTATAGGTCCCCGAAAGCCATAAAAAATGCAATGGGGGACCTATAAAAAAACGTTAGCATTAAAAAATGGTAAACTTAGTAATTGCGTATTATTATTATAAGTTTACTGAAGAAAAACAGAGTTTTCCGATCGAAAAATATTGATTTTCAACAATTCTATACCTTTTCTACGAAAAAGTGTTTTTTCCCCATATAAAATATTTGGAAAACTTCATGGGCTTTGAGGCCCTTAAAAATATATTTTTTTAACAAAAAATACGGACATTCTTTTTTCTACTCTGAAAAATGCTAATTAATAATAAATAATAAAATTTTAAACTTTTTGGGACCACCCTAATGAACATATGTATGTATGCCCAGCGGAGCAACAGACGAGCCTTTAGCGTGAGTCTAGCACAATTTCCCCTCGCACACGAGCATTGCAGCTTGAACTTTGGGATACAAATGTGAGTGCAAGAGAAGTAATGCCGTAAATGAAACTTTCACTGCCACAAGCTGAACGACATATGTATCATATTGCTATCGTTACCCGATTCGTTTGCGAGAGTTTTGCTGGATGAAATTTCCTATTTCACTCGCATGCTGTATTATTTGCGAGCATTTGGTGCGCTGGGTTATTCGAATTATACTCTGGTATGACGTTTTTCTACAAAACTACGTCCTAATTTCCATACTTCTTAACTCACCAGTCTTATCCGTTCCCAAATTTGTGATTACAGCCGCATTCACATTTACGTTCATCATACGCACTGACGTCCTTGAATCTTTGCTCCGTTGCATGGGACTCCAGCTGCCATGCTGAAAATACTGCAACAGAGCGCAATTTGATAGCTTATTGCCCTTTGCAAGATGTTTTTTTTTTTTTTTTTTTTTTTTTTGTATTTGTGCGAGTATCGGTATTATTTGAATGCACTTCTTAATTATTCCTTCGATAGTTTTCCATTGATAACAAATGTGTTTTCAAAAGAGTGTTATTTTTTTCTTAATTAAACTTCTCACACTGCTCTTAAAATTCGTAACTATGTAGAAAAAAAAATAATTTCGTTTTTATTACCGAAACGTGATAAGTACGAGTAAACAAATCGAATTTTATTGCACATCAGCTGTTGCTCGACTAGCTGTTAAATATGCGGCGACGTCAACTAACCACACGAAAATATGCTGTCAAACGAGTTTTGAATTTTATTTCACACTTGTTAAATACTGTCGATTATTGTTATGTTATTTGTGAGGCTTATACATAAATGCGAAATCAAAACACAACTGTGTAAGCAAATTTTGAATGTTAGCAGACAAATACTTTATCATTGACATTTGTTGTGCGATGTTCTTGTTTTGGTTTCACAAATAGAAATGACGTAATTTGAATGCGTATTTTACATAAGATCTCGAGGTGCACATTAATTGACATCAGATATCGTCGTCAATTAGTCTAGCAAGCATACAATGCCACTGATTGTAGAAATGGAATATGCTCGCATATATGTACATAAATCAATTACTTTCAATTTTTTACCGAGCTGAGGTCAATGGCAAAGTGGGGGAAAATTGAAAATTTATTTGACAAAAAATTATATGAAACTTTATCGTGAAATGAACACTGCTTGAGATTGTGTATGAAAAAAAAAAATAAAAAAAAAATATGAAAGCTCGCAATTTCACAATTTCCCAAATTTTGCAAGTTTATTTTTTTAAAATCCCAAAAATTATTTAAAATATTAGTCTAACCTCGTTTTAAGGTGACTTTTTATAAAAAAAAAAAAATTCAAAATAAAAAAGTACTGAATTTTGAAATTTAAAAAATTTTAAAAGCAAAAACTTATACATATCGTCACCCTTATGCCAGAAGCATGAATGTGCAGATTTACCAATTTTGAGTTATTGGGTTGACTTGATTAACCTTTGGATGTTCTATGTTATACCAAAACCCAGAATACCATGCCTACACGGAAACAACATATTTCACAATAGGGGTATTCACGAACCGGTGCATACTGTCTAGCATGATGCATAAATAGTATGATTATTATTGTTTCATGTGATCAAACAACAACCAAATTAGCCAGTCAAGCTATTTATGCTATCTATGCACCATGCTAGATAGTATGCACCGAATCGTGAATACCCCTAATGTCAATTACATGAATGCAGAGTTAAGTCCCGTGAAAAAAAAAACTTTCAATCTTGACTTTTCAAAATTTTGATCTTTACACATTCATGTTTCTGGCATGCAGAGGACGATATGCTTGGCTCAATTTATTTATACAATATAGCTCACTGATCGTAAAGGATCCTGAAATTTTCAAGGTGTTTTTTGGTAAAGATATAATTTTTGAAATTAAAAAAAATTGAATTGCAAGCCCTAAATTAAAAAATAGTTTAAATTTAATAATAATTTTTTTAACATAACTTTTTTTAGAGTTTGTAAAAAACAAATCAAAAATTTAAAAATTCATATGTTAAAAAACACCTTGAAAATTTACAGTATGTACATATTTAATAAGGAAATGTTGCCAAAAATTTTTAGAAGTTTACTTTTGTGATTTTTCAATTTCGAAATTCTGTAATTTTTTATTTTTTTATATACTTTTTCTTTATAGCCCTAAATATCACTAATTCCAACCATTGCACTATGGGTAATTTGACCTGTTTTTGAGGCCAAAATTAATTATGACCAAGCGAGTAGATTATTAAAAAGAACATGATTTTTTTTATTTATTGCTACACGATTTCCACATATTTGGGGAAGGGTCTTAACCCTTGAAGACCGATGGGGCGAAAGGGGTATTTTTAATTAGTGGTGTTGGTGAATACAGTTTTTTTCTAACCCCTGAGGTCACTTTTAATTTGTGGTTTTATTGAAAAAGTTTTTTTTTTTTTAAATATTTATATTTAAGAAAAAAATGTCACTTAATTACAAAAGCAATTTATATAATGGTCTCCAAATAAGAAATACCTACTCAGAAAACGCAAAAAATCGCAAAATTAAATTTACAGATTAAACTCAAATTCTTAATTTTTCACTTCTTTGATAGGTTTAAGACGGCCAAGTAGGGCAAACATATTCCAGCTTATTCAAATATAATTTTTAAGAAAAAAAGGTTATATCAGAAGTATGAATTTTTCACTAAAAAAAAAAGTTCTAAAACAAGTTATAGATCTTAAAGTGCTTACTAATCTCTTTATTCTTTGTATTTTATTGATTTTTTAGGTAATTATTATCTTAAATATGGTTGTTCGGAAATAGTAACAAAACAAAAACAAAACACTAAATCGATTCCAATATTTCACTAATACTCGTAGACAACGACTTTTACAAAACCACAAGACACCGTTATTTGGTTTGAAGCTGTGTTTGTCAAATACCAAGGAGAAAAAATTTATTTTTGCAACTAAGAAACACGACTTTTGGCCACATAAATTGATAAAATGACCCATAGTGCATAAACAAAAATTTGAAAAGAAATTGAAATAACAAAAAATTATGCGACATTCTTTCTTGGTAATTTCTTTTGCCACCAGAAACATATGTAGATTTATTCTTTGCAAGCGTTTGTGCTCCTGAATTAAGCGAATGTTCTTATTTTATAAAAAAACGTTTCACATGCAAATACATTTTGCCAACATAAAATTTTTGTGAAAAAAATATTAAACAATTTCTGATACTTTTGAGACCAAATAATTTGAGAAAATTCAAATCAACTGTTCGCCTGCTACCACCTGGTCAATTGGCCTTAGCGCGATACCGATTGATATATATATATTGATTATTATATTATATTATTGATTATATTGATGATTATTACACACATTTTTTATATTTTTTTTGTACCTTTCAATTAATCTTATTTTTCATTATTTATGTTGTTTCAGTATTTCACTGCCACAATCTTACTGAAAAGCACTTGTATACATACATATATGTATATCTAATTGCAAGCTTTTAAAATTAGAGCACTTTTAACTATTCTGATTTAAATGATCACCGCCAGCAGACTAAATTAGTGAACTGAACATCTCTGCGATATTCAAATTTTATTACACCACATACATATGTATGTATGTGTTTACATACATATTAAGATACATATATGTACATAATGTACGTCTCAGACACGCTTTGTCTAAGCTAACGTCTATTCGTTTTGAGCGTATATGTGCATATGTAGGTACATACATTAGAGCGGACCACCTTACAAAGAAAAAAAGAGTACGCCGTGCACCCCTGAGTCTTAAAGTACTTTTGCAAGGCGATTTCGAAAGACATTTTTTTGCGTTTTTACATTTTTTGTCATACATTCGGCATTTGCAGTTGAATCTTAAGGTATGGATGATTTTGTCTCGAGGAAAAATTTTATCCTTGCAAAGTGCATTGCGCTCAAGTACCCCGTTCTAGGACTTACCGACCACATCTCAGTTCCTACCGCCCTTACGTACACCACTAACGTCAGTAAATTAAAGCTGGCCAAAAATCAGTATACTTTTGCCAAGGAGGTATTTGATTTGATGATCCAGTAGAACTATAAAAAAAAATATTTTTGCCGAAAATATGTAGGTGTCACCGAAAAATGGAAAAATTTGCAAATATATTTTAGACTCAGGGATGTGCGGCGATCTTTTCTTTTTTTTTTGTTTGCTTATAAGGTGGTACGGTCTAACGTACATCGGTTGTGCAGCTTTTTAAGTACATACACACCTAAAAGGCGAGAATGGCGATGTTTACCCGCTTTTTTATACAGCGGTTTCAAGCTGTATAGTAGTTTGTTTTGGAGCGCCTCTAAATTAGGTAAAGTCAGCTCAAAAAAAATAACAAAATTGCAAAAAAATAAGGAAATTTTGTTCTCAAATAAAATTCGTAACAATTGTGATACAGGTTCCATAGGCACACCGGCAGGAATGCCAATTTTTTGGTTTTAACTCAAGACCACGTAGCGTTGAAAGTCGCGGCTGTTCACAAAGTCAAGATCAGCTAAACCCTGCAAGAGCGAAGCAGCTATCGTTATCGGATTATCCCATTCGCCAGCCATGCGCCGTGTCCTGTAACGATACCGACCACTACGCTTGCAAACTCGTCTGTCGCACAGTTTCCAAGTATTTCACTATGCCCATACTACGTTGATGGTCCCTTTCGCGGCTAGTTCGTTTCAAGTCCTCCTTCATCTGACAGCCACTTTCGAGGAAGTGTTGCTGCACTGTGGAGATTTAATCGCTGCTGGCTGGCGGACTGTGCAGAAGTTGCGACGTTATTAAGACATAGGCCGCCCTTTGTTATAGTAGCTGTAACTGTCGTAGCAAAGCTTTCTCGTTTGTCATCCATATTTTAACATTACATTAAATTTAATTTATCGATTAGACAGTTAACAGCTCTCTTCAAAATATTTTCGAAATAATTCTTTCTCCAAATTGGATCGTTTGACATTCGTATTTTACAAATATTTTCGAAAGAAGAATTTTTAAACATGCTTTAACATCATTTTATGAAAACTTTAGAAAAAATGGGATTTGACTTTTAAATGGGTGGCAACCCTCTTGTAAATGTCTTCAAAATAAAACTTTCTTAAACCAATTTTGAATTTTGATTTTGAATTTCTAAAGACTTGGCAGCTTTAAAAATATTTTTGAAACAAAGCTTTCCAAAAATTCTCTCGTTGTATACCCTCATTAAAATTTTTCGTTTAACTTATTATTTAAATTTACTTTAACTTTTTGAACAGTTGGCAACCCACTTTCGTTTGGCAACCACATTGTTGTGATATTTAATTTAACTTAATAATTAACTGATTTTAACTTTTGGAAAAGGTGGCAACTCTCTCAAAGAAATTTCGCATATCTTAATCTAGGTTATAACCTATCTGTGTGCCATGTTTCATTGAAATATTTCCAAACGTTTTTGCGTGAAATAGCAGCAACTCACGCACTTACAAACTTTCACATTGTTCAATTAAAAATTCTTCTTTCGATAAACAGTGGAATCAACAGGTGCGCGAAGCTGCAAAAATACACAAAAATTTCCCAAAACAAATTCTTATAAGTAAACAGAAAATGTGAATTGCTCTCTTTTCTTCTTAAACACTCCTACACACACATACATATGTATATATGTCTGTACATATGTATGTATGTATACATATGGAAGTAAAAATATTTTACGTATACCATCCCCTCAACCCCTACTACAGCATGCACGCGTATACACAACTGATGGAATTTTCAGCATTTTCATTTGGAACTTTTCGCTGTTAGCTTTCGCATTTGTGCTTGTGGAAAAATTTTGTACTACGAATATTTATAATAAATCGCTGATAAAAAGTAAATTAATTTTTATAAAGTGCTTCTGTACATTCACAATTTGTATTTCTTTCTTAAAACACAAATTTTAATTAAATAAGTTTTCCCCTCATCAATAGCTACGAAATATGTTTTGAGCAGCAGCAAAAAACGGAAAAAATCAATTTCGTTCAGGCCGACTACCACTCGCCGTCTCGTCAACATGCCTATACACAATTTATTTTTGCATTCGTCCATGTTGGCGTTGGTGCTCCTCCTGGCATGCTGCCACACCACCGCCGCCATGGAACAAGCAGCTGTGGGCGAATTGTTTTCCTACAAAATTGAACCGTTACTCTTCAATTGGACCCATCAGGTTATTAGCGAACAATTTCGCTATCGTGTCTCGCTAGAAGGCTACGCCGATTTACCCTCCTGGCTGCGTTACAAGTACAGTCACGAGTATCACGCTGGCTTCTTGTATGGTACACCAACTGACCGTTTGGCCGACAAGACAGTACGCTTGGATATTGTGGCATTGAATAAGCAAAACTATGAGACGCGTACAGCAAAGCTTTCGATATTTGTGGCACAGAAGTTGCCTTCGTTGAATATTATACAAATGAAAATAGACAATTTGAATTGGGTGCATTTGATGGATCCGGGACGTGTTGAGAATTTACGCAACATTTTCCGTAAGGATCTGTGGCCAGAAAGTGAAAACGATTTGAGTGTGGTATTCATGGAGTCGGCAGTAAATATGGGTGGAAGGCTGCCATTGCGACCACAACAGCGCGAGGGGTAGATAAATATACATAAATCCTACTAATAACTATTTATTATAAATGTGAAAGTTTGTGAGTGAGTGTGTGAGTATGTTTGTTGCTCTATCGCGTTAAAACGGCCAGACGTGTTTCAATAAAAATTTGACGCACAGATAGTTTATAACTGTATTAATATAATGGATATTTTTTAAGAGAGTTGCCACCTTTTTCAAAAGTTAAACTGAATTATTTTTTTTTTTAAGTTAAGCAAACTATTACAGTAGTGTAGATGTCAAACGAAAAGGGTTTCAAAACGATTTATTTCGAAAATATTCTATAATAGAGTTGCCACCTGTTTAAAGAGTTAAAGTCGAATGATTATTAAGTTAAATAGAGTATCACAACAGAGTGCGGATGTCAAACGAAAGGCGTTCAAAAACGATATATTTCGAAAATTTTCTTTAAGAGCATTGCCACGTGTTCAAAAAGTTTAATTCCATTTAATTAACGAGTTAAACAAAATATTTTAATATGGGTATCAAACGTAATAGGTTTAAGAAAGCTTATGACTTAGATTAACAAATAGCTAATTTTATGAAAAGCGATGCCATCTGCTTAAAAAGTTAAATACTACTTTACATTGAAAGCTCTTCGAAATTTTACAATACGGATGTCACAAAACCGGAATTTACAAAAGCTATATTATGAAAACATTTTTAAGTGGATTGCCACCTATTTCACAAGTCAAAATCAATTTTATTACTAAGTTGAATAAAGTATTACAATATGGGTGGCAAACGAATGTGGTTTAAGAAAAATTTAGTTTGCAAATATTTTGAAGAGGGTTGCCACCTGTTTAAAAGTCAAATCCGATTTTTTTCGTAAGTTCCAATAAAGTATTACATTAGATATGGATGGCAAATGAATGAGGTTTAAGAAAGCTTTATTGTAAAAAAAATTTTGAAGAGGGTTGCCACCTGTTCTAAAGTAAAATCCCATTTTTTTATTAATTTAAATAAAGTCTTACAATATATATGTCAGTCGAAAGAGGTATAAGAAACATTTCTTTCGAAAATTTTTGTATTAATTTTTTATTAAATTCAATCAAGTACTACAATATGGATGGTCATCGAAAGAGGTATAATAAACATATTTTTCGGGAATAGTTTTAAAATGGATTGCCATCTCGAATTAAATTTAATCAGTCTCTTTAATGAAATATTACAATATGGATTTCACATGAAACAGGTTGAAAAAGGCTTTACTACAAAGACAGTTTTGACGAGGTACCTCCAGTTTAAACAAATCAAATTGATTTAAGGTTACCATTTGACAAATGGAAAAATGACACATAACAATGAGTGTTATTGATATGAAACGAAAAGTATTGAACTTTTTTCTATTCAGACACTTTTTTTAAGAACGGTCACTCATAAAAATAATTTAAAAAAATATATGTATGTACATATTTTTTAAAGATTGGATACGAAATCTATATAAGTTGTTTTTTATACTAAAATGGCCAATTTAATTGAAATTCGATACATTGACCATGTTATTATTTTGGGTGATATAATTTATTTTCTTTATTGTTACATTTGAAATCATAACCGAACTTAGCGCGTGCTGAGCCGCGGGCAAAAGCTAGTATTTTCATATGTACTATATATAAAACACTTTATATTGTAAATTACATATATTTTTGCATTTAATATTTCTATATACTTTCAATTTCCAGCGTTGTTGTACACCTTGGTAGCTCTGCTCAATTTTCATCACGCCTCAAGGAGTTACAGGAGGAGGTACGTCCCCTCTACAAACTATCCACTTGCACCTACAAACGCACCTCGGTGCAAAAAGTGTTCGAGAATGCTGGTTTCAAGTTAGATTGGTGTGCTTTTAAGACAGTTGGCGCTGATATTTCACCGGAAATACTCTTTCACAATTATGGTCATCGGAGTCATCATGACAATTTCAAGCGCACTGACCGCTGGTTGGGCATTGCACGCGAGGATGTGCCAGATCGCAATTATATTGATGAATTTGCCTTCGCTTTCGCCATTCCTGGCATGATTTTCGCTGTACTTTTGGGTATCTTGTCGGCGGCACTTTGCTTTCAGCACGGTAGATTGTAAGTATGAAAGAAATATATTTAGCTTTTACTGTCCGTTCACAATATAATCAACTGGAAAGTTTAGTTATTGTTGTGCATTCTATATGTAACAGCTTAATAATTTTCGCTGGTCACCGCATCGCTTGTAAATCCCTGGAGCGATCCGCCTAATATATAATTTAATTTCGCACTAATCTGATATCGGGGTAAAAGGAACCGATTGATTATTATTATTATTTGTGTTCATATATTGTTCGGTTTTATCTGGAGACAAGGGGCTCTCTAAATAAATATGGAGTTAGAAAAAGTTCTTGGCTGCGCGCTGGGTTTGGCATCCGCCACGTAAAAAAGAATTCCAATGAAAATAAAAGTACTTTAACTGTTTTTCATGACCACCACGACAAAAATTTCAAGGATTAAGATTTGTAGGCATCACCTGGAACGTCCGAACCACTAATAAGGTGCTTCTCTGCCCGGTTGATTGATGTCCTCGTTAAGACTAAGGCTTACATCGTCGCCATCCGAAAATGGCGGGTTAGGGCATGGAGGCCTTGAGTACTACAGGCGGCTACTACTGCCAATTGAAGAAGTGAAAAGTCAGTGCTGAATTTGTGGTTGGTTAGAGACAGTGGGTGGGTTCAACATCTCTCGTATTTGCGCCCGAGTTAATTGATTGAAGCTGATCGACGCCGCCGAGCCAGGAAGCACTCGGTTCAAAGAGGAAATAATTTACATGGTTGTCCCCACATCGAAAAATAAGAAACCAAATCGATCGTGTTGTATAAGACGGAACGCTCGCTTCCACTTTATTAGACGTACATTCGATCCGTGGACCAATCATAAACACCGCCGTCGTCGGATATCAGCGAGCCCGAAAGAACAACTGGAACGATGAAGAACGTCACAAAACTGTAGAGAAGAAATTCCACCTAAATGGACATGCTGCGATCCGGCGCAACGCTAGCAATGTGGTATAGTAGATATAGGGACCCGAAGAGTCGGAAAAAGTGTGTGTAAAGAGCTTGAAATGCTGGCCGACAGGTAAAACGCCGGAAAACTTTATTAGAAAGTTAAGCGACTTACGGAAGGCTTCAAGACCAGGGTGAACTCCTGTAAGAAAAAACACGGCAATCTTGTGACCGATGTCCTGAATATACTTAAATTATAAAGGGAACACTTTATTGCCCTTTGCGAATGGTAGCTGCACTGAAAGTAGTGGTGAAGATAAGACCAAGCGCCCTGTCGACGACTGAAAATTAAGGGTGCTTTGCCCAAACCAGGCAATAGGCCGCGGGACCTGCCTTCTAGGCATCGGCTATAAGGTCTTATCGAGCGTATTGCGGGAAAGGCTACAGTCCTTTGTCAATGAAATGGTTGGTCTGGTACATCCACCGTACACCAGCTATTCACAATACGGCAAACCAAAAGACCCGCTATAAAAGAATTGACACACACTCTCCATTTGTCGATCTCAAGACCACTTTCGACAGCACGAAAACAAGCTACAGAATGGGCGATTCACCACAGTCTTTGGAACACACAAGTCTTTCGTAAGACAATTGCCAATTCCAGAAACTATTTATCTAAGCTATTTTCTGTATTTGGAAATACTAATTTATAGATCTGCTAACGAGGAGGTCCTTAGAGTAAATGCTTAAACAGACGGCAGCGTTGATCCGAATTAACTCGGACTTAATCCGGATCAACGCTGCCGTCTGTTTATGCTTTTATTCTGTTTGGATTTTAGAAAAAAAAAAATTATAAAAAAGATATAATAATCAAAATAAGTTTCTAAAAATTAAATGAAGTTAAAATAAATTTACAAATTTTTCTTTTTAAAACAATAACGATGTAAAGAAAATTTAATTAAAAAAACCAAAAAAATTTAATTAAAAAATCAGAAAAAAAATATAATCAGTTCCAAAAAATTATATGAAATTAAAGAAAATATATTTTCCATTGGAACGTGGTCAAGTGCTTTCTGTCAAAAGAGCTTTTCACCATGAAAGTTGGCAAGGGAGCTTTTTTCGTAAGACTTTTTTGCCAGAATAAACAAAATCTTGCCAAAAGACTTGCATCGACCTTAGCTAGAATTGTCCTGTAAAAGTGGTTATTTGGAAATTGAGACTCGAAATCTCATGTCGGGATATAAAATATGGACGGTTGCGAAATTTCGGTGCTGTTATAAGAACAGCAACAAAGCATCAACTGATCACCATTTAAAAAAGAAGTGTTCTTTTTTTATCATTTGCTTTGTGCTAGAAATTAGACAAAGGACGTTTGATTTATCCTTTACAAACTACTAAGCTGTGCTTACTATGGCGCTTATTCTAATATTTTCCGTTCTACTATCATTTCTTTTAATTTTTCCTTTCTACTTTGTGTATATTTTGTTAATCTTTGTAATATATATGTATTAGGGTGGTCCTTGTTCTACGTGCAAAGTAAAGATATCCACGAATACGTAGAGATAAAAAAAACAATTTAGGAGTCGCTACCAGGTTTGGAAAAAAATTTTATTCTACGTACAAAATAAATACATCCACGATAATTTCAAAGTTAAAAAAATATTAGGAATCGTCTCGTTTGAAATAATTTAATTTTTTTTTAATTGGAAAAAAATTGACTTAAACCAACTATGAATCGGCGAGTTTATGAATTTACATATACGAATAAGTTTCAATAATATCTAAAATTTATGAGACCATATCAAAATTTCGTCGAATTTTTGCGATTTAAAAAAAATTACATTTTGGGCCTATGCCAATGATAGAAAAGATGAAATTTTGACGGATCGAACCAAAAATTTAACATTTCTCGTGGTGAATACGAACGTCAGAATTTTACCTAGCTCTTTGGGCACATAATATTGTTTGGCGGTAATCATGAGTCAAAATCAAAATGAAAGCTGAAAAAGCACAAAAAATGTTTACGTTACTTGCAAGTTATAAAATAAATATAAATTTTAACAATTTCAGCAAAATACCAAAATTATGCTGTCAACTGTCAAAATTTTACTTTGCATTTGGCACAGTAAAATTCAATTTATTCTTACATAATAGTAAATTTTTCCATTCCGTCTCACCTTGTAGAAAAAAGTTATCGATTGGCACACAGCCTTTATTTATTATATAAATTTTGAAATTCTCGTGGAGGTCTTTATTTTGTATGCAGAACAAAATAAAGGGTTATTCCATAAAATTTCAGATACCGATATTATAGGGACCACCCTAATATGTATGTACATATGTATGTTTTATTTCCTGATTTACTTAATATTATTTATTTTTTTGTAGATACGATCCAAACTCAGAGTTTTTCTTTGAAAATATTTTTCATATTTGTGAGGAGTCATGTGAAAAGGAAAATGAAAGTGATTCTGACGAGGCAGGAAGGTGATTTTTAGTTTGTAAATAAAAGTACATAGATATTAAATGACCTTATTCATAAAAAATAATAGAGAATTTTAAAAATCTTTATTAAGTTGTATTTTTACACAAATTTCTGTATATAAAGCATTATAAATTTATTTAAATTTTTTCATGAATTTGGGGTTTAAGTTGCAAATGTATTTTAATTTACTTTATGTAATTTATGTATATATGATTGTACTTTTACTTTAAATATTCTTTTAATGCAATATTTTTTTATAATATTGTACCTCACTTTAGTGAAATGTCATCGACCTATCAACCCGCTACATCAACCGTACAAATGGTACAATGTTCTGACAGCAACACCGATCAGCCAGTGACTACTTTGAAGAGCTTGAAGGATCCCAATTGCTT
>NW_023458560.1:45713961-45731350 GCF_013731165.1 Rhagoletis pomonella
TTTTTTTAGTGCTTACACAACCACGATGTCGCACATAGTCCCAAAGCATAGAGGTATGGACTCCAGCTCGTCTCGCCGTTATCATTTTCATTTTGCTGCTTCAGCAAGCCACCTAGCAGCAATGGTCCTGCAAAACCAGCAATGTCGGCTGTAAATCTTAATATGCCTATTAAATAAAACTCCCGACCAAATCCCTTGTGTAGCGCCCAAAACAATGTCTTCGTTTGTGAAATACATACTTGGAGGCGTTCGCTTAGCTGTGTAATGTTCAACGCATCCGGTAAATCAAAAAGGTCTTCAATTTTTTTAAGACCGCCTGCAATACCTTTCGTTATTAAAGGATCCACCCAGCTAAAAATGAAGCGTGAGGGATAACTGGCTTCGTCTTGGGCATGACCAAGATGTGTTTCATTCATTTCAAAATGGAAGTAAGTGTAGCGGTTGCCGAGCAGTGACTCATCTTCCTGGAATTTGGTTATATTAGAAAATTGAGGGCAAAGTAGAGCAACAAAACCACAAAGGGTTATTTGGTTTGAACTATTTACCGTAGCTGATGGATAACGCGTAGTGGCCAATACTGCATTTCCAGTTGGAATTAAAGTTAGCCCGTAAATGAGATCAAAAATCACAGTTACTAAGCTCCACGGCCACCAATCATAATTGATGCTAGTGCGCAACCACACCATATCCAAGACAACTACTGCCAACCAAGCTACATTCATGCACAGTGAACTGCGATGACTTAGACCGCCGAAGCGTCGTTTTGATAGAAGATACCCTGTATACAATAGAAAAAATTGGACTCATATAAGAATTTTATGTTTTTTTATGTCGTAAATCATACTCACCCACATGTACGGCCCACATCAAACATTCTGCAGCTACGACCAATACATCGACCGGATACAATTTTACTCCTGTATGATGAAAAACGAATATTTTCCATATAGGAAGCTGCGCCAGCACAATTGTTACACCAATACGCAAATAAAGCAGTCTCAATTGCAATACATCCCGCAATACACTACGTGTATATGATCCAAACTTATAGGCCGAGATTGTGGCAAAAATTGTATAAATTGGAATTTGCAACACAATCTCTTGAAAACATGGTAGTAAATCATTGGAATCGCCGGCGAATGGCCGTACCCCAGTGGAACAAAATTCCGTCCAATTCCAGTACATTACAACTTCATCATCCATTATTTCTTAATATTGTATGACATGACGCACACCCATATATGTATTTTACTCTAAAAAAAAATTATTAACCAAACCAGAAAACAAAATGTTTAGTAGTTTATTTCGCAACAATGTGTTAATATATTGAAATTCGCAGTTTGTTTGCTCGTAATTAACATTTTACTATAAACCCTCTGCGCGCCAGCTAATTAAAATCAAATTCGATAGGTATTGATTTCTTATAAAATTCAATACAATAAACATTTATGTATTTTGCAACTTCCAAAGGTACGAAAATTGTTAATTATTTTATTTTATATATTTTGAACACTTGCGTGGCTTCATACCAAACATATGTACATACATACCTTCAATTATCGCCAATATTTTTTTGCGTTTCAGACTCGCTTATTAGATATTTTAACAGATCGACTTTTGTTGTGTGAACTGACAAAGGGTATGACTAATGCCTGGTCAGATAAAGGAATTGTCCAAAGTATACAAAGGCTGCAAAATTTTTAACCACGAATCGAAGAAACCCCCGTAAAAACGACTAAATTAAATTTGTTTGTTTACAAATGAAGTATATTTGACAATCATTTATTGTGAATACACCACAAAACAAATAGCGATCATACATTTAGGGTGATCCATCTAGACCTTTTCTTTAAATTATAAATAAAACAGAACTGGATGTCGGAATCTTTATTAATACCCAAAAGAACAGTCACTGGCAGTTATTTTTTTTTTTAATTTCATTTAAATGTTGCCGCGACTACGCTGTAGGTGGTCCATTCGGAAGATCCCATTTTCAATTCCTCTTTCCAGCAATGCGCGAATTACGCTAGTAATTTGGCTTCCAAGTTTTAAATCACATCTGGATTAGACGAAGACTTTTTTCTTCACATAACCCCAAAGAAAAAATCCAGAGGTGTGATAATACACAATGGGCCGAATGCATCAAACCCTAGCAAATTCTTTTACTTAAAATTTTAGACCTTTTACTCGATTTGTTTAAATAAATTTAGGTAAAAGGTATTAACTTTTAAGAAAAAGCAATTGCTTACTTATTATGCATACGGCCCAATAACTTGCTGAAACCAAATGTCGCTGGCATCACGGGCTTCAATTTCAGGCAACAAAAATATTATGGTGCGGTACCGCTGTTGTTGTTTTTGTAGCGGCACTACTGAGCCCCGCCCATTTCAGTTCATCCATCAATCATTGTCGTCAAGCTCAACTAACTGTAGACCCAGGAAACGGGCTGTTTCAATAAGGTTGGACCAACGGGAGGGGCGTTAGTTGAGTGGGTGTGGTAAAGCTCGTCATTGACGGTTATGTTCTGTCAGCGGCCAACACTTCAAAGAGATTTATTTATTTATTTATCTTTATATTTTATAAATAACTTTTTATAAAATATATGCACGGGGGCTTGGCTACGAGGCCATGTTGCTCCCGAGTTGTTGTGCTCTTCTTAAAGTTATACTTCGTGTGTTTTTTAAGGTTTCGCTGATGAAGTTTATGGCGTTTTCAATATTGCTGTCGAGTGTTTGTTCAAGGTTGGCGTTACTTTCTGAGATGGCGCAATCCCTTCAAAGAAATTATATTTAAAAATGAAATGTCAAAGATTGTTATTTCGAGTAATAATAAAGATTCAGGCATCCCAGTTCCATTGTTTTATTTAAAATTAAAAAAGCAAGGGTCTAAATGGATCACCCCTTATGTTTATGCAAGTTCTTAAAATCGAAAACTATAACGATTCAAGAAATTTAATTCGATTCACTTTTAAAAAAAAAAAAAAAACACGTAACTTCACATATATAGTTTTAAAGTTATAAAAAATTACGAGATGATCTTATACGTAGCATAACAATACATTGGGGCCTCTCGCTTATATGTATTTATGTATGAGGCTTTTGTTTCTTAAGTTTCAAACAAAAAAAAATCGCAAATATGATTAAAAATTTAAATTAAAAATTGCATAAAACTCAAAAAATCTACGATGTCCGTATTAATAAGCCTATGAGGCTATAGTTGATAAATATTCATTATTCATTTCACTTCCACAGTTGTCTGTGAGAAGTTTAAAAAAAGTTTACTGCCTCGAGTTTCTATAATGCTCTTGGACTTAGCATCTATGCAGTAAGTAACAGTTTGGCCTCCACTTTCAGTTTTAACTGCATTCAGTAAACGCCAATCATTAGTTGATAGGCCCTGGTTTTGCTTTGCTAAACGAATTTTTAAAGCATCCGGTGCCATTATGTCCTCCGGTAAAATATGTAGAATGCAGATGAAAGTATGTGAAAGAGCACCGCCAATGGATGCTTTAATATCCATATTTAAGGTTGAATTAAGCGTACTTATGACACTCATCAGCCAATCCTTGGTTTGTGCATTTTGACATGTTAGCGAGAGCCATCCATCTTCCGATACGCTGGATGTAAAGCCAATGCCTGCAGGAAGATCTTCGGTTTCATCTATTTCAGCCAACAAACTCTTTTTAATTTTCATTATCTCCTCGTCAGTGAACTTCACTTCGGGATATTTTTGAGGTGCTATAGCAATTTTGCAAGTCTCGGTGCTATGGCTTTCAGGTATTTGTTCAGTTACTTCATTATCTGACACATCATTAAGAAATGTATTGTCACTGTCTGAAGAAGATATTGTAGTTGTTTTTATTTTTTTAAGGGACCCCATGTTGGAAGCAATTGTCGTCGCACTGCGCCGTTTTATCGCAGCTCGACCAGTTGTACGAGCTATAGGCGCCTTAATTCTGGTGGATATATTAGCAACCGCATTTGCTCGACAACCTTTGGAAGTAGACGTTTGCTGTACGCTATTTCCAGCGCTCGCAGCAATATCCTCGCTACTCGCATCATCACTGCTCCCATCATCATCGCTGCTCGCAGTATTTCGCCTCCGAATATCTTTGACTTGTTTAGCCAAAAGTAGTACGCAAAGCAACAGCAGGTCCTCGTCCATTTTCAATGTGATTTGTTTACCAATACACTATGGAGAATATCCAAAATGTATGTTTTTTGGTATTTAATATGCGCTCGGAAATAATCAACTCACCGGCAAGCGGATAAATTTACGTTCTCTGCAAATATGGCGGCTATTCACCGTAGAGCATATAACAAATGTCATATGTGTAGCTTTTATTGTGAATATAAAAGCCAACCGCAGAGAACGTAAATTTATACTTTACGTTCTCTGCTAACCGGAAAGAAATGCGATAAGAGATGTGCATTGAGCAATTTCTTTCCTCTGCAAAGTAAAAGTGAAAGGGCAATTTATTTCTACAACTGAAATAAGTTCTTCACACAAGTTCACCATTATAATTATAAAAAAATGTTAACATTGGCTTATAATAGCTTAAACCAGTTTATAGAAGAATATAATTTCAATTTATTGAACTTTATATTTATCGGTTTTACTGCAGTGATAATAGTCTTCGGTAGCCTCGTTAATCTTGTAGAGTCTTTGCTGCCCAACTCCTTACGGCAGTCATTCCGGTATGGCAAGCATTGCCATAAAGGCACTACAAATGCATTAATTAGTCTTACGGAAATACCAAAGAGTTGGTTTAAACATTTCTACATTTTCGCTTTCTCCTGGTCACTGTTGGCACTTGTTCTCGTGCTGAAAGGATTCATTGCGAAAGCAGAAGCGCCAGAAATGGTGTTGACATTTTTGGATTTTATGGCTGGTGGCCAAGCGAATAGAAGTGTGCAAGTTGATTCCACTTGCGCTTTGGTAGCTACAGTGCTCATGACTATGCAATGTGGAAGGCGATTTTATGAGACAAATTTCGTACAAATATTCTCGAAAAATAGTAGAATTAATTGGAGTCATTATTTAGTTGGATACATACACTATTTTGGTGCAATATTGGCGTTATTAGCGAATACGCAAGGCTTTGTAAGAGGTAGGTGCGCTTGAATTTCCATACTACTCCAAATAACTATTGATTTATATAATTACTTTTTTACAGGAACTCAGCCCTCGCCTTTCTCTTTGAAGCAAATTTCACTTGTACAATATCTTTGCATATTTATTTTTCACTTTAGTTGGACACAACAGTACAAGTCAAATATGATACTTGTTAACTTGCGTAAAGATGCTAAAAGTGGTGAAATAAAAACTGAACAGCATTTACTTCCGACAGGTGGATTCTTCAATATGATTTCCTCGCCGCATATGTTTTTTGAAATCGTCATGTATGTGGCGGTGTTGGGATTGATGCTAAATAGTACTACATGGCTCTTAATATTCATATGGGTATTTTCCAATCAGGTAAACGTCGTACATTTTTCCTAACAAGTTGTATTATTTTGTATTTTTACTTTACAGTTGATGAATGCATTGCTCACGCACAAATGGTACAAGGAAAATTTTAAAAATTATCCGAAAACACGAAAGGCGCTTATACCCTTCATTTTGTAATCATTATTGAACTTAGAATATTTTTGATACTTACATACATATTTTAATTAAAATTTTTAAAGATAGTTATATTACATTCCTTTGGTATAGTCGTCGGTTCAAAGACGAGTTCATGTCGTGATGTACAACCATTAACGCTTGTCCAACTAGAAAATAAAAGCTGAGGAATATGTCTTAATACAGTTTTATTTAAACTCTACTAAAATCCTTCTGCATTTTTTTTAATGTTCACAGAAAAAATCGACTAAGAATGATTTCGAATGCAACGATTTCAGATAAAAAATGGCTGAAGCTCATCGAATCGTTTATTTGAAAAGGAAACTGAAATGAAAACATAAAAATATGAATTTTAAATAGTTTTAAGTTATATTCATACTCTTACCTGTAAGGATAACCTTGCGCCTTTGATCGAAACACCGATAACAGGAAGGAAAAGAACACAACAACCAGCAATAGACCAGCTATGGCCATTATGCGCGCTCTTTTATTATCGTTTTGTGAACCAGATTCTATAAGCAGAACCATTCCCAGGACAATCATAGCATCTGTAATATAATGTAGCTTTTGAGATTATCAAAACATAACTAAAATCAGTGCAATTTCTTACTTAAGAACATAATGATGTAAGTTTCCACCACTAGTTGTCCTTGAGATGACCCGTGTATATATGCAACACCCCCGTTTTTGCTCTTATGAACCAATGGTGGACCACGTATGTGATTCCACATTTGCCCTGAAATCATGGCGAAGCAAAAGAATAACGCCAAAGCGCCCCAAATTTGTTTGTTATATAGGAACTCTAAGTTGTTGCGACGTATGTAGAGGAAGCCGCCGACTAGAGCAGCTAACGTTAGCATTGCTACGGTACCAGAGTAGTTCGGTGGTCGGAAAATACGTATTTGTATATCGGTGCGTTCATGAACAAATTTCGAAATCACTTCAGCGGCAAATCCTACACGATGGATATCCATGGTATCAGGACCTTTGGGTTTACCCTTGGCAGGGAAATGCATAAAAACAGGCGCTGTATTAATACGCAGCGTTTGGAATACATCGGAGCCCTCATCAAAGTCAACCATCGCAAAGAATAATTTATTTGAGTAAGTCGGTGAGTAGCGATAAGAATTGGCTACAATTGTAAATTCATCATGGGCATGACGGCATATTTGGCATTGCCTCGAAGGAGCTAACGCTGTCAACATGACCACAACAGAGTAGTTTCGAGGCGTATTCTGCACATATTCACGAAATTTCTGTCCATTGAAACGCAGCAGCGCTTTCTTCATATTCATATCTTGCAGGTTGCGCACCTTCTCTGATAATGAGAGACCCGTCTAGGTAAGATATAGTAAAAGAAACATATAAATGATTAAGATTTTCGTCGATCAACCTGCTTGCGGTCCATGACGTGGCCATAGCGCTCAGGGTAATCACCCTGTATATCGGTTACCTTTTGTTTACTCTGTGCAGCGGTGAACACCAGAAATCCTGCTAGCACCAGCAGCGCCAGCAACACCGTTCTTATGAGTAAATTCATTTTAAATGCCTAATAGGTTTGAATTTATTAATTAATCACAGAATATTTAATAATTTTAGAATATTTGTTAAATTACACCCAAACGGAAGATAACACAAAAATGAATTAATAAACGTCAAAAACGTGCCAAAACTAGTCAAATGTCATTGGTAGAACTATTGTGAACTAGTAAAAAAAAAAAGTTTATAAAAGCTCTGATCCAATACTTTTCATGTAAAATCCTGTTAAAATGTCAAACAGCAAAATTACTCTCTGAAGTGAGAGTAAAAAGTGAGTAACAACAAAAAGTACGGGAACAAAAACAGCATTTTTCCTGTAAAAGGTTGGTATCAAGGTGTATTAAACAAGGTGGTGTTGGGGCGACAGCTGAGTTTTTCGCCGTGGAGGCCATTACATCAAAATGATGTGTTTGTTGTAACTCATACCAATGACAGTATGGACATCAGCGTATAATTTGTTAGTGTAATTTTTTACTTATATACGGCCAACACCACCTTGTTAAATACGCCTTGGTTGGTATGCAGCCATCTTATATAACCAGTTGTTGTTGTTGTTGTAGCGGCTACTAAGCCCCGCTCGGGTCAGTTGATCCGTTGTCGTACGTTTCAGCTAAAAGCCTGATAATGGCAACTTAACTTAACTTAACGGAACGTAGAACTTAGAAAATCAAAATGGAACAGATTCGACGTGGCATTAAGTTACGTTAAGTTTCGGCTGTTCAATTATAAGCAACATCCATTTAAGAATGTTTAAGTGAGAGCCTTTTAGTTATGTTAAGATGCCCTAATCAGACCATAGGACTCAGGAAGTGTGCTACTTCAACAGGGTCTGTCCATAAGGACAGGGGCGTCAGCTGGGAGGGGGTCTATATAACCGGTAGTTGTTGTTGTTGTTGTAGCGGCTACAACAACCCCGCCCAGATCGGTTGATATCTCAGTCGTTGTCGTCAAGTTCCACTAACGGCAGCCCTAGAAAGCGTGCAGCCTCTACAGGGTCGGTCCACAGGGACAAAGCCGTTAGGGTTGTCGGGTTTTCCGGTACTTTTGTCTGCTGTTTATGTTCTTTCATACGCCGGGCACCAATTTTTGTATTTTCGGTTAAAAAAAAAAACATTTTAATATTCCTGTGTCCTTAACAACTGGTTTAGTTTGTTTTGCGATTTGTGCAAAAATTTAGTAATGGGGGCTTTACAAGTCAAAGCTATTGTAGATAGTCACATTTTATAATGTCATCAATTGTGAATGAAACCGTTTCAAGGGAGCGTTGTGTAGCCGGTGCATAATCTGATTGTATTTTGTTTAAATCATAATTTTTACAATTTAATTAAAATATTTATTATCTAAGTTTGCAGAAACTGCCTGATTATGAGTGATATATTAAAAATTTCACAAGAGCGTTCGCGTAAACGGAAGCAATTGTTGGCTCAAACAGTATGCACTTTATAAGCTTTCGCGTTTGGGCATAATAAACTTTTTTGTTTCTAGCTTGGACTCTCTAGCGTGGATGAGCTGAAAATTGTGCTTGGCACAGCTGACGAGTTGAGTAATAGTGTTGGAGGTAGTTATTCCGGTTTTGGCGGCCAGCGAAGCATTGTTGGCGTAAATAATCGAGATGATGAAGGAGGCAGTGGTGGTAAAAAGACGCCCGGTGAAATTATCTATCGGGACTCTTCCACTTTTCTAAAGGTGATAGAGGTCCATGTAAGACATTCTTGTACGGCTTAATTGCGAACTTATATTGCAGGGTACACAATCTTCAAATCCGCATAATGATTATTGCCAACACTTTGTCGATACTGGACAACGACCACAAAATTTCATAAGAGACGTTGGATTAGCTGACCGTTTTGAAGAGTATCCGAAATTACGCGAACTAATACGCTTGAAGGACAAATTAATACAGGATACCGCATCAGCGCCAATGTACTTGAAAGCCGACCTCAAAACACTGGATTTGAAAACTTTAGGCACTAAGTTTGATGTTATATTAATTGAGCCACCTTTGGAAGAATATGCTAGAGCAGCGCCATCGGTTGCGACTGTAGGTGGGGCACCTCGCGTATTTTGGAACTGGGAAGAAATATTAAGTAACTTGAACCATTTTCATAATTTAGTACGTAATTAAACTATTTAATTCCATAGATTTAGATGTAGGTGAAGTGGCTGCGCATCGCTCATTTGTGTTTCTTTGGTGTGGTTCCTCCGAAGGTTTGGATATGGGCCGCAATTGCCTAAAGAAATGGGGCTTCCGTCGCTGTGAAGATATTTGTTGGATACGCACAAATATCAATAAACCTGGCCACTCAAAGCAACTCGAGCCGAAAGCAGTGTTTCAACGCACGAAAGAGCATTGCTTAATGGGCATTAAGGGAACCGTGCGTCGTTCGACTGACGGTGACTTTATACACGCCAATGTTGATATCGATCTAATTATCTCGGAGGAGGATGAATTTGGCAGTTTTGAGAAACCGATTGAAATATTTCACATAATTGAACATTTTTGCTTGGGACGCAGACGCATGCATCTATTTGGACGTGATTCCAGCATACGACCAGGATGGTTAACAGTTGGACCGGAGTTGACTAACTCAAATTTCAATTCCGAATTGTATCAAACTTATTTTGCGGAAGCACCCGCAACAGGTTGTACCAGTCGCATTGAATCGTTGCGCCCGAAAAGTCCTCCTGCTAATAGTAAAGCATTACGTGGCCGTGGACGAGGTTTTCCGCGCGGTCGTGGTCGACCACGATAAATGCGGAATGACTATATTCCTTGCGAATATGAGTAGCTACTCTCTATTAGCGAGACCTTTTTTTTTAATTACTAAACCTGCGAAATTTTGAACGTGTTAGTCTTTTGGAACATGAACGAATAAGCGTACAGTGTGTTATTTAACTAAAATAAACGATTTATAGTGATCAACTGTATGTTGTACAGTGTGGTTTATGTTAATTTATTCAAGATTATTATTGAAGATTGCATTTACAAGTCTGAATAATTAGTTTTGTAGTAAATATTACTTTAAAAGCTACTGGCGCTGTAAGCTGTGATGTCTATTCAAATGGTTCATAAAAACATCAAGTTCGTCCTCGGACTCTTCATCATCGATATGTTCCTCAGATTCCCTTTTTATTATACCCTCTTCTTCAAACGAGTTGTCACTCTCCTCAAAATATGCATCTTCTTTATCCTGATTTATTTGACTCAAATCATCTAGTTGCGTGTTGTCATCGACCTGTGTGTAATCAAAGTCCTCATCTCCACCACTAAGAAACTGTTCATGCATAATCCCAATGAATTCTTGTCGCAGTAGTTCCCGTTCACCTGCTGTTATGAAGTTATCACAATTCTGTTTCTTAATCAAACTTGCCAATTGTTTCTGCTTTGTTTTTTGTTTAGATTTTATTTCTGTTTGAGGACTGGCGGAGCAGGCGACTTGTTCATTATCGAAATTGCCCCATTGTTGGCGGAAACTAGCAGGAACATCATCTTCCGTTGGCGCTCTTTCTTTCTCCTCTATTTCTTCTTCGTCCGCACTACACTTTGTGCTTTGCGTTGTATCATCTTCGACACTATCTTCTCCTTCAAGTTCACGTGCAAGTTGCATACTCTTCACATTTTGTTTATCCGCCAACTTTAGCACGTCTTGAAGTTGCTTTTGTTCCATCGTATGCATTAATATGCCGGAGAAGGTAGTATTTTTAACATCGTACCCGTCTCTTCGCTTCTTTTCCGCCTCACTCAAATATTGTCCTACCAACTCCTGATACAATTCAGGCGCTCGTTTCATCATTTCCTGTTCACTGAAATACTCACCATCCGCAATCAGTTGTTGCATAGCCGCATAACGTCGATTTTTCACATCACGTTTTCGTGTGTGCAACTTGTTACGATAGTCTGCAAGTAGTAACTCCATTTCATCACTGTGCTCTTCA
Organism: Rhagoletis pomonella; assembly: GCF_013731165.1. Taxonomy (NCBI): domain Eukaryota; kingdom Metazoa; phylum Arthropoda; class Insecta; order Diptera; family Tephritidae; genus Rhagoletis; species Rhagoletis pomonella. The sequence goes on from NW_023458560.1 coordinate 45,725,062, forward strand.
TTTGTGATGGCTATTTGTGCAAATGATGTGAGATGGTGCTCCTTCAAATAACTTCCAAAACGCATTAAAAACGTTTGTGGACTTTTCACGTAAATATCCCGCGCGATTTCGACTTTTTCATCCTGTCTCAATTCTGGGTCATCTATTTGTTGCGATTTGAATACAATCTGCTTATTTAAGCTAAGAAAAGTGAAAATATCTTCTATTTCTCCCTGTTGTTCATGCGAACGAGTTTCAGCAGCGGCATTTGTGAATGTACTGTGGGTGGCTGCATCCGTGGAGTACTCATTACTAATGCCCGAGTCGACAGGTTCAATGGTTTCTGCAGTCATTTTGTTGCACCTAAAATTTGTTTTAAAAGTTGTAAAGAGATTATACGAAATAAATCACTTTATGAACTTACGCACATATATTAGGATTTTAGTTCTAATTTATATTTTTTTATTAAATTATGACCGCAATAGGTAAACAAACTATTTCACAGTAACCATATTTGTTTATCGACACCGCTGACATATACCGCACAGTGTTTCATTTCTAGTAATCGCTGTTTATATTATGGCACATTTGCAATTAATTACACTCAAATAAAAATGTGTTTATTAAAATTGTGCTATAGATGTATAAAAAATATTAAACCCCTGAATGCAAATAAAGTGGTTTAATGCTAACTTTTTCTATAATATTCCCTAAAAGTTAAAAATAAAAGACTCTTTAGTTACCGGTTACTCTCGCTTTCTAAAGTCGATTGGTAATTTCGGTTCTTCTTTTCCTTGTACTGCTCTGTCTTAGAGATGTCAGAGACTAAAATATATCGATGTTTTTCATCGCTTCGATGCATAGATATTGGCAGCGAGAGTTCTAAAACCATCAGTAGCGTTTAAGATGTTTTTCGTTTTGTTTACTTCGCCTTCTATCGCTTCGGGGTGGCTTTTTTTATAGAAATTTGATGATTTTAATTTTGATTTAGTACCAATTTATGATATAAAATGAAGTGCTTTGTGATTGGAACAAGTTTGTACGTTTGTTTGGTCTGCCAAAAGGCCTAAATTTGCGTGAAAAGTGGGTGCATATTTGTGGTCAGAACGTTGGCATTGAAAAATCGGCCCGTGCTGATGATATGCGGTTGTAAATACTTTCAATCATGAAATCATATTTTATGAACACTTTTTGCTAATTGTCATGAAGTTTCACTAATTATATTTTATATTAAATACCAATATAGTCGCACTAAATCACATAGCCTTTTTCGTTTTCTTTGTTTGTTTTTATTCTTAGGCAGATGTCAAACGCGCTCTGAAATTTACTTGTTTCGGTTACGTAGACGCGACTGTCGTGTCATAACATTTGTATGAATAGAAGTTCTCCAGCATATATAAATCGACCATTTATGCATCGATTAGAAAAATTTCGCTGCATCGAAGCAAAACATCGATATTTTCGATACATTGATGTTTTTTCGACATCCCCACTCCATTTGCCGACTGTAATTAACAGCTGATAATTTATTGCTTTTCTAAGAAGTTGCGTCGCACAAATTTGGCCAGATAAAAAACGGAACTATAATGACGGATGAAGCACAAATTCCTGAGCAGATATTGAACAATAAAAATAAACATAGTGTACGATGTAACTTTTGTTACTCATTAATACTTAAACCACAACTTGGGCAGTATGTCGAGCATGAGGTAAGCGCATTTGATGTAAGAGGAGACGCCTTTTTTATGGAGAAACATCTTTGCAGTTCGAATTGCCGCTGATGCAGCAGAAACATCGCAAGGATGCAGAAATTATTGAAACAGAAATGCTGAATAACTTTTGGCTTGTCGATGATATATTTACATTCGAGAATATCGGTTTTTCAAATACAGTGGAAAATCATAAGTTTTTAATATGCGCAGACTGTGAGATGGGCCCAGTGGGCTATCATGACATAGCCAATAAAAAGTGCTATGTCGCACTGAAACGAGTTAGACACGGCAGCGAACCGGACGCTGTCATGGAACCAGTCACCGATAACGAGGAGGATGATGCGTAAATACAAATTAATCTTGGTTATCCGATCCGGAGCAAGACGTAAATATTGGATGTGAAATGCTGGCGCCATTGATCATTTGTTGTAGTTTATCTTTTATACTATACTTTTGCGCCTTTCATTAACTTTTATTCCATAATTTTATTAAGCATTTTATTAAACAGAAAAAAAGTAAGATGGAATAGCATATACCATTTTGTACATTTAACAATAATGAGTGAATAAGTTGGTATGCACTGAATAATTTTTTTATTACTACAGATTAATGTATGAATTTTAAACAAGAATGACAATATAATTTAAATATCAAAACTAAATTAACTACTCCTTTCAATATATAAAATCTAGATTTTATATGGAGGCTTGCTTTATAGTACTAGGGAGTACATATAGAAATTTCAATATTCAAACTGTAGCGAGTCTACCACTAACCCCACTATTCTAACTACTCTAACAATGTCACAAAACTCAAACCCTTATTATTGAGATTTGTATTGCACCTCAAAAACTGCCACAAAAATTAGAATTTATCTGCTGTAGATTGCATACAAATTTTAAATTCTATTTTGTAGTGCCATATTTGTTGTAGCGGCATACTTTGAGGCTGGTGCATTCAATCCCGAAGCATTTTAACAATACCGGGATTTCGGGATGCAAAAAATTCTAATCCCGCGATCCCAGGATTTCAACTTCATTATAACTTTTGAATTTAACAGTAGGTTCGCCGTTTTTAAACCACACAGATTCATTGTCATCGTTTTTGGTCTTACAGGGAGCAGAGGTTTTGTTTTTTGCTTAATAGCGATATGTACATACATACATGGCCGTAGTGATTAAGAGTCACCTGAAAATGTGTCTGGTTACTTTATGCTGTTACCAACAATAAAACAATTTGTCGAAAAACGACTACCTAACTACCGCTTTCGTCGGGCAATTTAATGACAAATTATTGTTTTTCTTCTGCCAGTTTTTATAAAAAAAAAACGAAATTAAAATATATAATTATAATTACTTTCGTGAAACTAGCTCAGCATAATTTATTTTATTTCCACTTCAATTTAAAATTTCTTAAATGGAACAAATTTTCGGTTGTAATAGTGATATAATTTTAACTAGTGAATAATGTACTATATTATGCCTTCTCTCTCACCCTACTACCAAATAATATAAAACACATTTTTTTCTTTATTCATTTTTGATTTATTTTATATTTCAATTCAATTTTTTATAATTTTAATTACTTTTATAATCGCTTAATATTAAGAAAGATCACACGTGAAAATCAAATGTGAAACATTTTCAATTTAAACTGAAATGCCTCCATTTCAGCGACTTTCTTGTGTAGCAAACTATAACTAATTTTTGGTTTCAGCTGTTTGCTTTTGCTTCTTTCATAAAGCAAAAACGAAAAAAATTATTACAATTCAAGTGAGTTTAATATTAGTTACATGTACGACTTTATAGAAAAAGTCATCACTTGGCACCAAATGCACTTTGCTCGTCCGTTGTTATAAGTTTCTAACAATTATTTGCAAAAGTTTGCAGTTTTAAATTTTTTCAAAATTTTTCTACAATAATACAATACGGCTTTGGTGGATTTACAGTTGGTTATATATTTTTTGTATGTGGTCATTTAAAGTGGGCTTGTTAAAAGTTTTCATCTTCTATTTATGTCTGTCATAGTGCACACATGTTTATACCTATGTGTCTTTACATGTTATATTAGCGAAATTTGTATTTCAAAAGAAAAATAAAAAATAAAATAAAATAAAATATAGTGGGTAAGTTGCAGTAAAAAGTTAAAAATTGATTCGAATTTTACAACCTCAAGCCGTTAGCATTGGGAACAAGCTTTGCGCTGGACAGGTGTATTGTGTTAGTTGGGTAATTTGTTGTTTTACAAAATGTTTATAAATAAAATTTGCTACATTAAAGCTTTTTATGCAAAAATTTGCATCTTTTTCTTTAATTTCCACTTTTACTAACTGTGCAAAATCTGAAGTGCTACTGAATTTTATTATTTAATTTTTTTCATGTTATTTTTAACAATTATTGTTATGTTGTTTATTTCCTAGGAGTCTTCTTAAATTTTATATCTCCATCGATGAAACTGGGCGTTTTAACTGCAAAGATTTCAATGTTAATTTTATTAAAATTCTTTCATCGCAAGTGCTTTTTAAAAATGCTTACTTTTAAACCAACTTCATCAGATGAGGTTTTTGTTTGACTAAATTCTATATGACGCCAGCTCCTGCTTCGTGTTTAGCTTCAACTGTGTTTATGTGCGTATGTGTTTGAAAGTAATTTACTTGTGATAAAATAAAAGATTTAAAAATCTACTACATCTCCATGTGTTTGCTTAAAAAAATGAAGCAATATTAAAAAAATATTCATACATATGTATGTAAAAACAATGCATATAAACTTAATAGGTCTCGCATATTTAAATCTTTCTGGAGGAATTATGCAGCGTAAGCAAATCAAGTACTTATTCGTTTGCACTTGCAGATTTTACACGAGTGTGCATTTACAACAACAACAAAAAGAAAAACCAACAACAATGATTTAGCATACTATTTTCTGCTATAGGAAAATGTACAAAATTAAAAACAAAGCCAAACTATTATGTATTTTGTGAGGTTCTGTAAAATGTTTCTCAAAATAAGTGTTGGCAATTAAACCAATGAACGTCTTAGCAGGGAAAGCAAACCCCAAACGCTAGCAGCGCCAGCAGTTAACAACGCTCCAATAGACACGCTGATCGCACCAGCGCCATTGCAATTATCCTTGTCACAAGAGCAAACTATTTGACGGCCACCGAAACCGGCGCGCTGGTAGCAGTAATTAGTCGATGTCTGATTGAGAAAGCCGCATGAACGTATAATACGGCTGTCCGGTGGCACTGCAATGAGAGGGAAATATTAGATTCCAATATTACGATATGCTTACTGAAAAAAAAAAACGCCAATACTTACGATTATTTACAGAGAATTCAATGATTTGCGAGATCTTGCGGCAGTAAGTCGGTATGCCTCTGCCGCGTGTTGAGTAATCCTCCTGGCAGTCCTTGAGCAAATGGTCTGGTGGTATGTCCAGTGCACAATTTGCATCCTTATGGCTATTGCATACGTAACATTTGATGGCAGCACCTAGAAAATAGAAAAATATGCATACAAATTATTATGCGCTTGGACATACATACATATGTACATATTTTGTTACAGTAAAAATATTATGTGTAATATACATGTATAAATAAAAAAAGTGTGTTAATTTACTTCAGTTTAGTACAGTGTAAGTACATATATGCTTTAGAACGTTGTGTTTGTATGTATGTATATGCATCGACCTTTATCTAATTTATCAATTCCCTCATTTACTAAACTTACAAAATTTTATTTTGCTGTGTGAATAGATGTGCGTACTACCACTCAGTAAGACCTTAACATCTTAGTTAGATTTTTTTTTCTAACAGCGCTAGCCCCTCGGTAGGCAATGACAAATCTCCAAATGCATTTTTGCAAAAAAAAAAGCTTCTCATTAAAACTATTTGCCCTACATTTGTGTTGTGCATAAGATTAGAACGCACAACATACCTACATAAATTGGAGGAGAAGCTGGGTCAAACACTAAGCAAAAGTGTAAGCGCCAAAATATTATTACTATTAATTAAAGGTTTTTTTGATTGCCTTCAAAATATAGCTGACCCATGGCCCACCCATGGCGCATCCACACCGTTTCCGTTTCTCTTTGTCTTTTCCGTTCTCCATCTTCCTTTTTCGTTGACAAATTGCAGCTGATTTGTTTTAGGTATTTGTAAGTGTGTTTCTTTACTAAATTATTTCAAGATACACATATATCCAAGGCGAATTAATATAAGGTGATAGCAGGAGTACAAAAACATAAATTTACATGTATGTATTTTGTTTTTGCTTTGGCGGCAAAAACTGTCAAAATCTGTAAAAGTGTGTGTAGAAATTAAAACAAAATTTTTCAATTTGATATCAGAAGCCGTGCGGCGAAACGCATACACAAAATCAGCTGAGCTAGTAACACCACCTTATATAAATTCGCCTTGCATACATACATATATCGCTAGGCTAGAGTGAAAAGTTGCTAAGCCCAGTTTGTAAAATTTTACAGGGGAAAATGTAACTTTTCAAACTAATTTTTTTCAAGAACATTTTGTGCAAAAATTTTAATACCCGTACTCCAAACACATCAAATTAAGAAAGATCCGTATAATATTTTAGA
>NW_023458560.1:45736350-45736858 GCF_013731165.1 Rhagoletis pomonella
GTATGTATGGACAGAAGCAGTCAAGTGTAAAAATAAAGCAAATATGTAGAAAACGAAATGAAAACAACAAAAAATTATGATCCAATGCAACGTTGTGTACCTAATTTGTAACAGTACATAAACGTTGAGAAGCGAAGGTGTAATATGGCTCAAGCCAAACACGGGTGTGCTCAGACTTGATGGCACATCATCACTGGCAATTAAACTTTAGTGTTAGTGGCATTACTAAATATTACAAAAGGAGTGCCGTTGTGATAGTTGGATGGTTGCAATGCCTTTGTTTGCTGGTAGAAATTTCCTTAAACCAGCTGCTACGCTCGCTGGATTGCTTGCTAGTCTGCACCATACATATCTACAGTTTGCAGCATTTACATCTGTACATATGTATGTATGCATGTAGGAGTACTATATAAATTATTTAATTTTAACTCTGTACACAAAAGCACTGAAGTGTGCGATGCACTGAGAAGTAATAGTATCAGCAAACAAGAAAATAAAATAAAACTGA
>NW_023458560.1:45736868-45747120 GCF_013731165.1 Rhagoletis pomonella
AAAAAAAATAGACACAATTTACAAATATGCTAAATAAAATATCACAATAATGTGTATGCCAAACGAATGGAGTTTAGTAGGATTTATTTCGAAAAATTTCTTTAAGAGGGTTGCCACCCGTTAAAAAAGTTGAAATGAATTTAGTTAAGTTATACGAAATATTTTAATATGGGTATCAAACAAGAGAGCTGTATCTATTTCGAAAATATTTTTGAAGAAGGTTGCCACCAATTTTGAAATTCGAAATCAATTTAGTTTACAGGTTAAACCAAATATTTTGATATGGGTATCAAACGAGAAAGAAAGTTTTATTTTGAGAATATTTTCGAAGAGGGTTGCCACCTATTAAAAAAGGTGAAATCAGTGCAATCAACATATTAAACGAAATATTTTGATACGGGTGTCAAAGGAGAAAAGTTTAAGAATGTTTTATTTTGAAAATATTTTTGAAGGGGGCTGCCACCTAATTAAAAAAGGTAAAATCAGTTCAATCAAAGTTCAATTCAAGTTAAATGAAATATTTTAATATGGGTATCAAACTAGAGAGGTCAAAGTGTAAAATATGTTGATGTGAATATCAAACGAGACACATTAAAAAAAGCTGTATCTATTTCGAAAATATTTTTGACGAGGGTTGCCAACAGATTACTAATTAAAAATCAATTTAATTGATAAGTTAAATGAAATTCCATTATGGTTATAAATGTGAAAATTTGTGAGTGACTGTATATGTTTGTTACTCTTTCTTTGTTTGCTTAAAAAATTAAAAAATATAAGTACAACGATATTACACATACAATAAGGATGCAAGGCGAATGAGATTAAAAAAGATTTAAATATTACGAAAATATTTTAAACTACTTATCTAAAAAGTTAAGTTCAATTTTATTAATAAGCATATTATATACGGCCAACGAATGAGGTTTAAGAAGGCTTTATTTTGAAAATATTTTGAAGATGGTTGCCACCTATTTAAAAAAACAAAATCCATTTCTCATAAATAAAGTATTACTCTTTCCTGCAGGGCATTTTAAAACCTAAATATTTACATATGTACATACATACGTGCATGTAAATTTGTTTGCATGTTTATATGCGATTTGTCCTAAAACAGACAGCCATCTAAGAACAAAAGAATGAGTTGGCGCCATTGTTAGTGCCTTCGAACTTCCTGATGTAAGAAAATTCCATTGTGAATTGGGTGTGCGCATGCATTAAATATATTTTGGGTTACAAGAAGAATTCGGAATCTACAGAAATGATAGTGCATAGATGAGCATAAATGCTCATACAAAATAAGAGTGCCTTTTGTTTGAACGTCTAGTGGTAAGGAAAAGAAATTGCGCTAAATAACGATTGAGTACGAGACAACACTCTTGGATTAAATTCTTTGAGAAAATTCCAAGAAAATAGTTTTTTGTGGACTAAAATAATTTATTAAATATTTATTTAAGATAACTAATTAAATTGTAAGTTGCAGAAAGTAGAAATTTTCTTACTTACAAATAAATTTTAATATCACTTGAAATTTGTAATCAAAATTCCAAAGCTACATGCTTCTCATTCCATATTCAAATACATTTTACTTCCGTTTTTCTCTTTTCGTACAATTTTGTGTTAATGCTTTCTGGCATTCAACTTGTTATTTGCAAAATATGTTAAGGAACTGTTTCAAACCAAAAAAAAAAAGAAAAATTAAAGTAAGTTCAACTTAAATGAAGCAGACATAAGAGAAATGGATTTATATTATATGGAATGTTTGCACTGGGGTTGCAGGGTTTTTTGTACCAGTTACCAATTTCGAAAAAAACCGGGGTTTTAGTAACGGTTACCAATTTCATAAAAAGCGGAGTGTGTTGCTGAACATGGTTTTTTAAATGTATAAAGAACAAAAACAAATTTAACAATTTATTGGTTTTTTTCATATTAAACATCGAACCATTAGACCATTAGAACCATTAGAAGTTTCTAAAAAATTTCTCTACACTGAAAAGTTGACTTATGGCATTTTTTCTACATGAAAAATGTTGCCTTTTAATTAACCTCTCCTTAGCATTTGTGCATTGAGGGCACTGAGAAGCCAACATTTTTCGGTAAGTAAGAAAACGCCATTAATGAGTTACACAGTCTCTGGAGAGTCATAACTATCTGCTAACTATGGAAGGAGCAAGCGGACAGAAATACAGTATTTCGAAGATTCACCGCGACATGCTAAAGCTGTGTCAATGGCGCAACAATGGCTCCATATGAAAAATATCGAAGTAAAATACTAATTATTTGTTTTTAATTAAAAGAGTGAGACGGAACATTCCACTTATCTAAAAATTGGTAACCGGTAATAAAAAACCGGGGTTTTCACAATTGGTAACCGGTACAAAAAAGTCGAGGTTTTCGATATCGGTGGCCGGTACAAAAAAACGATTTAATTTTGGAAATCACCGTAAAGTAATCCTTGTAGGATTAAAGTTGCAACAAATTACGACTACTTCGTAATGTCTTATGCATTGCGGCTCGGGTGCTCCATCTTAAAATACTTTATAATTAAAAGACTTAAAATGTTTATGAACGCCAATTATTTACTGTGTATTAAACTTTCCCGACATCGCATAGGCTGCTCGGTGACGTTGCCATGTGTAAATTTAGGATCCCCGAAGATTGGTTATGAAGAATTACGTTGAGAAGGATCGCTAGGAACGGTTCAAGACAAAAAGAGGATCTGGACAAATTTCTTTCAATGTGGTGTTGTTTCATTAAAATCATTATCCTCAACAAAAGGGCAGTCAGTCTGACTTTCTATTGCTTAGAGGAGGCAAAGTTTAGCGGAGGTCGAATATAAGTTAAAGTAACTCCAGCAAAAACCAACATATAGCATACGTTAGATTACGTTTGGTTAAGTATCGCGTAAGTCTAAATAAATAAGTGCCAAGAGCGAAGGGTCACAGGCGAAGGGCTCCTCCGGGCTACCTAAAAGGTGCGATCTTAGGTGTCTAAAACGCAGTCTTGGAAAAGCTGGACAGCTTAAAAGGCGATGATTCCAACTTTATATACCCATCAGAATTGGGTTTAAGGACATCCCCAGACCGCATCCGGCCAAACCTCGGTTAGAAAGACCTGTCCAGGTCTCCGCCCTGCGTACGCTGTGTTTATCTCACTGTAGCCCACATGTAGCCAAAGGTACTCCCACTGCTCATCGGCCACGCAGTTTCCTGCGATATCACTGTCGTCTGGCACCCAAATCAGCACCTAATGTCAGCTCAGCGAGCGCAGGACGAAAACCAGGACATACGCAATTGCAAGGTCCTTCTGGCCGAGGATGGACCAGAGAGGCCGAAGACACTCCTCGCACTTACAAATCCACAGCTCTCAGCCTTGGTGGTGGTTTCAAAGGGTCACACTCCAATCGGTATTCGCGCAAGACGACTGAACATATTACCTGATCCCGTGTGTCCCAGTTGTTTGGAAAATGATGCCTAGCGTTCGCGAGACTGAGGTTAAAATACTTAGAGATTAGCCGAATTCGTAATTACATAATCGGCTCGAGACATTTTATCTGGGACTGCCACATAAGTTAACCTCACGATCGTTTTTGAGGCGGTCTCGGATGATCTGCCCCTGACATTCGACCAATAGGAATCCTTTTCCTAATATCCTCCCCTGGATTGCAAGCAAAAGAGAAAGGAGACTGATTTGCTTGAGGATGCTGGAGAGAGATGTGAGAGCTGTTGCCAACCTTTTGTATAAACGTCAGCCTGACCACTTTTCTCTCCCTGGGGATATTATTAAACAAGTGACTGGCAAGAGTTTTTGCTCGACGTCTAACGGGTGTATGCCGCATGAGAAAAAGTCAATGTTTTCGAGTTCATAAACATTTAATATGACTTTTTCGTAAATATTTATAACACGCATTCGTATTTCTTGTATAGAATTACTGTAGGGCTGCAAGACTGTATAATTTAAGTCCGTGCTTTCTAATCGCAAGCCAGAAGTCAGCTAAAAAAACATTACACAATATGGGCGGGAGAGAAAAGTGTATGTATACAGACTTAAGTATGTGTAAGTATGCAAGTACAATGAAAAAAGGATAAGGAGGAGCAATGAGGGATATCCATTACACGCTGCGAACTATCTGTTACAGAAATCACAAGGCAGTTCCTTCAACCGAATAAGTGCAAAATGAGATTTAAGGGCAAATAGTAAAGGAAGAAAAAATAAAAATAAATGCACATGAAAGAAAGGCGCCTAAGAGTGAGAGCTGCTTTCAGAGCGAACTGTTAAGGACAAGGAAATGTAAAGGAAATGCGTTAACACAACGAGCGTGATGGTCGGGTTGAAAAGCGAGATGCAGAGCAGGGGTGAGAGGGAAGCAAAAGAAGCAAGGGTGCAAGGAGAGCGAGAGGAGCAAGTAGAGTAAGGGGAGTAACGGTAGCAAGGAGAGTAAGGGGAGCACGGAAAAGAGAAAATTATTTAATCCTATTTGAGAATGTATACATACACAGCTTTTTCCGCTGCTTACCTCACCACGCACACACGCACATGCCGTTCGAGGGCAAGTTTTCAAATAAAGGATACTTACAGCCAAAAAGGGAGAAAAGTGAAAAAGTTTTGTAGGAAAATTATCAAATTTAAATTAAAATATGGAAAAAAACGAGCGGCATGCATTTATAGGAAAATATCAAATTTTTTTTAGAGTAATTTTAAATTTCAGGTTTAACCAGTGGAAAAAGGGTTACACATGCTGTGCTGTTTACAGCTTGTAAAAGTAGGGCGCTGCTTTGCCACAAAAAAAGCTTAAACGAAAATTCAACATTATATAACATTAGCGTTCATATACATACATACATATGTACGCAAATTGAATATACGCTGTGTGTTGTATAATACTCGTATATCCAACAACGTCGCGGCCATTGACTTACCTTGCTGTACGGCCAAGAGTAGCACCATAACGCTAGCTAGAATTGTTGACTGCATTTTGATTTAATTTAAATTTTTATTTATATTTCTATATATTTTCGCGCTGATACCACACACTCTATTTTCGTTTTGCAAATTTCGATACGTTTTTATATACTTTTTCTTCCTTTAAAACTTTCGGTTGGTCAACACTACTTTAGGCGACTTCACAGCTAACTCACTCGGCCACTCTATACAAAATTGTAAATCAATAATTTTGGCAGTAATTTTTGCACTCTATACTTGCTTACGAAATATTTATTTCGACAAATTTTCGGACACACACCAATTGCAATTTTTGAATTTCCTTGCTTTCTTTATTTTTTGGTTGTATTTTTTTATTTTTTATTTTTTGGTATACCACCAGCAAATCTCTAATCAGACCGACTCAATCAACCGCAAGGCTGCTGTATGAATGGTGGCACGTTTGGCGTTCGTAGCATGCGTTCGAGGTAAAGCGCGATGCGAAATGAATGTGTGCGATGCGTCAAAGACCTGAGGAGCCGTCGTCGAGTCGTCGAGTCGTCGAGCCGCCACCGAGTTGTGTTTTTATCTATGCACTTGGTTCAGTTGAGTCGATTCGCCGCGACGAGTTGCAGAGTTTGTGGCTTGGCCGATGTTCTAGCTGAGTAGCTGAGTAGCTGGCTGGTTTTCGCACACCCTCAGAAATTGGGGTAAGATGGAAGAAGCAGAGCAAGAAGTGCCCAATGAATATACACACACACACACACAAATTCGCTTAGAAAGAAAACGTTTATTTGTTGTTATTTAGAAAATTTACTAGCAGCAGCCCTCTCCACTAACTAACATCGCGTCTTTGACGATAAAGTCGCGCACTCGTCTGTGTACTCGTTCCTACTGCGACTCGGCGCTCCAGAAAACCGTATCTAATGTTTGGCGACATACCAACACTTGAACTGATAAAATGATACTAGTAAAATAACACAAAGAAAAACTATAACAATAGCGTGCTCGTGTGCTCGTTCGTTACGAATGCTCGCAACTTTACAACCCCCCAGAGTAAAGCGCCAAGTGGAGCTTTGTAGAGCGGAAAGCTCGCATTTCATATGAGTACGCGATATGGTTTGACATGAAACGGCCAGTTTGTATGACTGCTTTTGACACTTATTTACAGACATACATATGTATTGAGTTATATACATTCACGCACACATAAATGCAAGGCAATTATTTACTCGTACGTAATTATTTACTCTATGGCATAGCATTTGACTTCGTTCGTTGATTCGTTAGATATTGCCGCCACATTTTCTGTGGCAAAGCAAAATCTGAGTCATTGGTTCAAGAGGTTATTGGTATATCCTGGCGCGGCAAATGTTTTAGCTCGTACACCGATTTCTTCGTAGTGTCTGTGGTGGTCTGTGAGCAGTGTTGCCAGAGAAAGTCCCCTAAAAATCTTAATTTTTTCCAAAAAATCTTCAAAATAAGATTTTATAGCTTAAAAAAATCTTTTCGATCCCAAAAAATCTTCATTTAAAAATACCTTAAAAGAAATTCGATATTGGCTTTACGGCTGCAAATAGCCCTTATTATGTTGGTTGAAAAAATTACCAATTTCAAGTTATAAAGTCCTTTTTATAGCAACTTAAACTTAAAATGAATATTGCCTCGCGTCTTCACAAAATGTGTAGCACAGTTTACATATGCATATATACACTGGCGAAAATATAAATAGCGACGCGACATTTTGTAAGTTTTGACCGACTTCAAAAAATGAAGAGTTTATCAATTCGTGTGAATATTTTTTTTTATGTATATATGTTACCGCATAACTTTGGACCACTTGAACTGATTTCGATAATTCCTTTTTATCGGTTTAGATCCGGTCATTGGATCATGAAGAAATTGACGATCAATATTTATACATATGAGATTTGAAGTCACTTGTGTTTTTTGTTTAAAAATTACTTGCTCTTTTTTTATGAAAGAATAGCTCGTTATCTAACAAAAACCATGTAAGTCCAAACTTCAATCTTTGTACAAAAGTTAAGAAAATTCGACAAAGTTCCATAACAATTTTGAGCTTTTTAATTCGATTTTTTATTGATATTTTTACATGGATAATATTTTATAAAGCTATATATATGTTTCACTGTGCGAGAGAAGAAGGCAGATAATATTGTAGGGGATTTCATGGTTAATTTTTCTTCTTCCTTCATTTGCTGCTTACAATGATGTAGCAAGGATAATATAAATAAGTTAACAATTTTAACTTAAACTTTAAAAACTTTACATCATACACAAAAATCTTCATTATGAAGATATTTTCAGTGTAAAATTTTGCTTTTTAAAAAAATCTTTTTTTGAAGATTTTTAATGAAAAAAACAGGCCGAAAAATCTTCATTTTCAAGATAAATCTTGATTTATGGCAACGCTGTCTGTGAGGTCTGTGGTGGTTTGTAGGATCTGTGGCGGTGATGGTGACGGTGACGTTGGTTGATAGTTGGCTGTATTGGTTGTTGTCACAGCTGTTTATTAGCCATATGCAATCCCTGACGTTGACATTCTCTGTGTGTGCTATGTTGTGATTGCACTCAATGTTAAGCCTTGCGGGTGGTCAATGGCAATAGGAACGAAATCGGCATTTTGTTGGTGTTTGCTGTATGAATGCTAGAGAATGATAAAGAGAAGCAAAAGAAAGAATTAATAGAAGGGAGGGAAGTAACTCTGCTTGAAAATTGTATGATGAAAAATTGAAGAAATCTATCAAAAAAAAAAAAGATTGATTTCACGACGATTAAATTAAGTTAATACATTTCACCCAGACGCCATATTTGGTTTTGCGGGAATAACAAATTCAGACACCGCGGCATGTGGTCAATTCCGTTTCGTGTTGTAGAATATGGGTTAAAAATCAACAAAGAATGGGTGCGCCACGGATTTTATCCATTTTTGTTATCTTCAAAGGCAGACTGACAAGGTTTTTGACACGAAAGGCTTCATAGTACCGTATATTCGGTTTATAGAAACTTCATCCCTTTCCTCGTTATTTCAACTCTAGCCGACAGCATTATTTTTTTATTCGGTGCTGGAAGGCTTCTTACGATAAGTCCTGCTCTTCAGGGCCAACTGCCCAAGCACCCTTCCGAAGCCCAAAAGTATACCCAGAAAGCCCTTCAATCAAGCCAAGAGAACAGGGGTTTGGCAACTTTACATGAAGCACTCAAGATTTTCCAGAAGGTCATAAAGAGCGCGAAACGCAAGTCTTGGAAAAACTTCTGCAAAACACAGAACAAAACTCTGAAGCAAATGGGCTGTGAAAACTTCTGTCGAAAAGTTCTTAAGGTACGAACTCTATCCAGAAGCATAGCGATGATTGGACAAAGTAAAAGGTGTTTTTTTACGAAAGGAGGAGAGGGCCGGTCATGTGAAACTGAAAGAATTCGGGGCTATATATTTATAAAAAAATGACAATATCTCCTCGAACCGCACACGCATATTCCAAGAGCAAATCATGTGGAGATCGCACTTTATGTAATCATATCGGCGTTGAAAAAGTATTGGTCACAAGGGAATAAAGTTTTACCCTATATCGCGAGCGCCTTCAATAATGTCTACCCGAGACCTGTTGTTAACACCTTTCTTAGGGCCGGGTGCAGCGGGCACTGGTGCATTTTGTTGGGCCCCTTATCGAAAAGAGCCCTATTCAATCAGAAATAGGGAACGGTTTCATCGACCAGCTCACTCAGTCTTGTAAATATCTGGTTCAAGGGATTTGTACTTAGCGTCAATCGTCGGAGATTGTACTCTTCACGAGGAAGTATACAATTCCTTTATTCAAACCTCCGTTCGTAAAATAGTTTGGATCTATTCCAGACAGGAAACTTGAATGGAAGGCCAATACCGCCTTGTATGCCTGTAAGATGGCTATATAGGCAAAAAATGGGACAGCCACAAAGAGTCCACTGGATGTACAACGCGGTGGTAAGCTCCATCCTCTTCTACGGCGTTAAAAAGGGCTTTATCCAGAGCCCAGGTGCAACGGGTACAGTGGACGGCTTCCATTCTTGTCAAAGGTGCATAACCTACTCCACCCACTAAATCTCTGGAGGTAATGTTAAAAAATCTAACGAAACAACGTCCAAAGTAACTAAATAATGCAAAAGAATTCTCAACCTGCTAGCATAAAAAAGCTCCTTGACTGTTGTTGGGTCTCTGAGCACCCGGATATTTCTGGCAACTGCATAGCCGACGAGATAGCAGGGAGATGGACGGAAATATCCGACATAAATTCTGCTTAAGGTGTGGGCAAATACAGATTAAAGGCTGAACACATTGCGAAAATAAATAAAAGGTGGACTGTGGAACCCATCCGCCATACTACTAGGCAAATAGCCCAAAAATTGATGGAAAGCGATCTATAGCGTTCACTCGGTTCTTCTCTCAGATTAGTAGTCCCGCCATCACCGGGAGCCATCGAGTTGAGGGGGTGTAAAAGCCAACTAAATTCTTATTTAATCCCATTCCATTACCAAACTCCATTCTTCCATATGCGGCCGAAACTTGATCTAATTGTAAATGCATTAATGCAGTTTTTGTGGATATATCCAGTGATCAACCACACAAAGTGAGCGCTCATCATATCGATGAAATTACTTCTGAATATCATTGTAACAAGGGAAAGAATAACAAAACGACAAGACAAGCAAGGAAAGCAAAGACAAGTTGCGCAGACTACAAAAAAAGGAAACTTAAGGAAATTGATTCAAAAGCCACTTTTAACCGGTATTAAACAGCAGTTGTACAAAAATGCCCAATTAAATTTATCAGCTCAAGTTTTGCTTAAAGCTACTGACTACAATTAATTTTCCAGTAAGTAAAATTTGTTCATGAAAGCCATAAAGAAAGCATAAATAATTGAGTTTTTATTGTTGCTTTACAACAAATATATCAATTGTATGAATGTTGTACATATAAATATGTATGTATATGGGGTATTCCATACCAAAACGCACGGGGTTCACACTTCATGTGTTTGATTTGTTTAAAATTTTTAGGGTTGATGCATATACATAAATAATAAATAAATATGAAATTTGAGCTTGATTAATTCATTTTTAAAAACTTTATAGCACAAAACCACAAACAAATCGATTTAATAGTTTTCCAAATATCTCGAGAACGGGGCGAGGAAATAATTTAAAAAAAAATCACACATACACACATCCATACTCTCTATGATAAAAAGCATTTTTAAAATTTTTTTCTTGACAAATTTTTCACATACAAATTTTTTGATAAAAAAAAATTTTTTGGAAATATGCCATCTCAAAAAAA
>NW_023458560.1:45747220-45755712 GCF_013731165.1 Rhagoletis pomonella
AAAAAAAAAAAAAAAAAAAAAATCACAATGGTAGCTCTGAGTATTGCGCAATATTTAAGTATAGTGTTATGGGATGCTTTCTGCAATAATTTGAGTTATGAATTTTTTGTGACACCGAAGTTGAGGTAAAATGAGTACATTACAAATTTTCAAATTTTTTTGAGTATGCAGTTTTGTAGCCCATTAAATTTTAGTATAATAAAGTGCAAGTTTTAAGCGATTGCAAAACCGGAGTTATTTTTAAAAAATTTTTTTGAAAACGGTTCTGCGCACATTCTTCAATAAGAAAAAGGAGGACGGCTTTTTGTCAGCATAAAAAATATTAAAAATCAACGCAATTTTGAAGTAGCTTAGAACTTGCACTTTATTATACTAAAATTTAATGGGCTACAAAACTGCATATTTATATATATACATTTAAAACATTTTTAAATTTGTAATGCACACATTTTACTCAACTTCGGTGTAAAAAAAATTCATTACTCAATTTATTGTATAGTGCACCCCATAATACTATACTCAAATATTGCGCAATACTCAGAGCTACCAAACTGATTTTTTTACATTTTTTTTGAGATGGCATATTTTCAAAAACTAATTTTTTTTAACAAAAAATGTGTGTGAAAAATTTTTCAAAAAAAGAAAACATTTTTTTTTTAATATTTCTTTTCATAGAGAATTTTGGTATGTGTAGGTGCGATTTTTTTTAATTTTTTCATCGCCTCGTTTTCGAGATATTTGAAAAACTTTTAAATCGATTTGTTTTTGTTTTTGTGCTATAAAGTTTTTAAAAATGTATTAATTTCTAATTCAAATTTCATATTTATGTATTATTTATGTTTATGCATCAACACATGAAGTGTGAACCCCGCCCGTTTTGGTATGGAACACCCCATATATAATCCCACTCACACATAAATGTACCTTCCAAGTCAGTTAATTGAATTTGCGATAACTGCTTCTTTTGTGTCAACGCGATCATCCGATATGATCTGACATCAGTTGCGGTCGGTGTATACGAAACGCACGCCACTTTATCACAATAACCTCCAAACTCAGGCGGTTCGGTTCATTGCAGTCTTGGCCAGCGTAAACTAGAGCGAGAAGGTAGTCTAGTCAAAAATCTGCGCGACACTGCAACTAATTAAAGTTAATTGCTTGTTTCCTGATCGGTGACAAAATCCGAAAAAAGGAATAATATAAAGAAGTAAAATGAAGAGCATCAAAAGAATGTACACACATGTTATAATAGTGATTTAACAATGAAAGTAGTTGAGATAGGTATACACAAACTTAGTATATTTTGTACTCATTTACATGTGTGAGCCATTCTTTTTTAAGTCGGACGGATTTCTTAAAAAATATTGTCATGTTTCCGATTCGCTTCAAATTTTTTTTGTGGGTTCTATACATGAAATATGCTAACATTTGTTCGAAGAATTTTTTTCTTCTTTTGTTTCTTCGGAGATATGATCTGTCAAAGTTTGCATTTTTTCGTGATTCTGACTTAACATTTCTATATATAATATATATATTTCTATATATAAGTCAAGATTGTCCTAAAGCTAACTTAGCTATTAACAGTTGAACTTTTTGTAGTTGATTTGCATAGTGAAGACCAGTAAATTAGGGATTAAGAATTATACCATCGTAATCCTTGTTTAATTCTCTATAAAAAACGTGATTCAAAAAAATGGACGTTTTTCAAGAACTCTATTTTAAATATTTTTCTTTATGATGAGATGGTTTATTTTGTGAGAATCAAATTTTTTTTGTAATTTGTTTTCGAAAACTTATGTTGGGTTTTTGCAAAAAGTAAAATTTTATGGCGGATTCCGATAGAATACCTATCCAGGTAAAATATTTGTGCGGCAAGATTTTTCTTTAAGGCGAACAACTCCTAGAAATGGGCGTGGCAATTGCAGGACTGAGGTTGGCAAAACGCACATTTTATTGTGGATTTCGGAAGAATGTCGCTCCGTTAACAATATTTATTCCACTACTTTCAAATAGTCAAATATCTCGACTCCTGCGCCACCGGATTAATTCCTTTTTCGTATTGCACTGTCATCGGGTTCTGAGCCAACTGTGAAGCTTCATGTTTTTAGGTCATCGGGAAGTTGTTCGAAAATGGCTTGCAAGATTTTCCCCTAACAAAAATACATATGTACATATATGCAGAGCAAGTAAAATAAAAGCTTGTAAAAAGCTTATATTGCTAATAACACTACCGTACAGAGCAAAAAAAAATGTCTCTGAATATTGAGTAGTAACTTCGGACGTAATTTTAATTATAATTAATATTAATACCGTTAACCGCAATGAACCTTTGCAATACACAGTGGGTTGGAAGACAGAAAATTGGCCAAAATTGTTGCTTGGCTATTTAAACGTGAAAAAATAATAAGGTATCAAAATACGTGGTGTTCAAAAATTATAAAAGATCCGACATGGCACGTATTTTGAATTTTTTTTAAGTTTTAATAGCCGTAAACGCATTAACAACTCAACGGATTTATTCTATTTTCTCCCATTCTTATTAGTATTTTCCATAGAAAGTTTCTGAAAAAAATTTTTAAAACAGGGTTGCCAGATATGTATATGAAAATTTATAATTATTCAAAAGCTAAACCGCATACTTCAATTTCTATAGTAAAACAAAAACCGTTTGAAGAGATAAAAAAAATATTTTGGAGTGGGTTTCAAACAGAAAGTGTTTGAACAAGCTAAGCACTAACATGTTTTTGAGTAGGGTTGATAGATAGATAATCAACTAGGGCTATCATTTAATTTTTAATTAATATTATTTAAAGAAATAAAAATGTGAATTTATCTGAAAAATTTGAAGTGGTGCATTTTATGTTAAGTGGTTTTAAAAATTTCACTCATGTGACTAAAATTGATAAATGGATTTTAAAAATTCTTTCAAAATTTAACCTTTTTCAAATTTCTACACTTGCAGTATCCAGAGAATAAAACACCCCACTTTTTTATAAATTTTTTTATTTCTTTATTTTATTTTTTTATAATTGTGCTATTTTTTATTTATTTTTAATAATTTAAATAACGGAAGAAAAACCCAACAACTTAAAAAAAAAATAGTTTTCATTAATTCCAGTGTAATCTTAGTCTTCGGAAATCAGATTATTTTACTTATTTGATTTTTTTTGTGTTCATTTTTAATTTTTTATTGTTATTTGAATTTAAATTTATTAAAACCTTATTGCACACCAGGAGGCCAAGTGCTTTAATTTGACAACTCACTGTTTAGTCCAACGAACATCCCACATCTTATAAATTTCACTTTCACTTGGTGCCTCATTTTAAGTCCAACGAACGGTGCAGATCATATAATTTAAAAAAATGTGGCAACCCTACTCAAAAAATAATACATTACTGAACATCTAAAGGCCAAGCCCTTTTATTTGACATCTCACGTTTGGTAATACAACAAACGGGTCTTATAATTTTATAGACAGGTGGCAACCCTATAGAAATTCTAAATATCAAAGGTCACTCCCCTGTAGATACAGAATATATTAGAGAATATCTCGTCCAAATCCGTTCAGTAGATTTCGAGATTCTCCTTTATACTAGGAACTATAGACATGACCACGATTGAGAGAATACATTCTATCATTCTTGAGACATGACCAGAAAGAAAGATTTAGAATTCATTAATACATTGATCAAATTTTTTCATAATTAAGGCTTTTTCAGATTTTATGGATTCTGAGTTGGTTATTAACATAACAAAATGTTTCAAATGTCATAAATAAATAAATAAATAAATAAATTATGTTTTTGCATAATTCAATAAATAATAATTCAATTAAATAAGTTTATTGTTTTAAGGTTTTAAATGACATTGGTTTTTGGCAAATTTTTCAGTCCTCTGGCCCCTTGAGCAATGTCAACAACATTAGTTTTTTGATGATTCGAATATAAATTTATATTTATAATTATTAATATATCAATATAGGTGAAAATGTCGACGAAGCTCGCGTTGACGTGACGTTGACGTGGCTTTACATACACTGACATCGATGACAATAAAGGTAGCGACAACTCTATAGACAAAAAAATAAATTTCGATAAAAGATGATTTCAATAAATATATTGCTATGGAAATCGATAAACTTATCGAAACGATATCAATTTTTATGATGATGTAGATTACTTTATCTGTAACAATTTTAATTAATATCTCGATAAGAGTTTCGATTAATATTTCGATAATAATTTCTATTAATATATTGAGAAAAATCTCGATAATGATGAAAGCATTCGTTTTTTTTTTGATAAATATCATCTTATAAACATAGAAACCAGCCTCACATGCACCATACAAGTTTCGATAATTATTTAAATGATTCTTAGAAAAATTAATCGATATAGGTACAAATGTATACGGCATTTTCATTAAGTGAAGGTACTATTTCGATAAGTATTTTGATATGTATATTGATAAAGATAACGATGTATAGAACGGGAAATCTATCGACAAATCCATATGGATAGAAATTTTGATAAGCGAATTTATAATGCGTTCAATGAATATGTCGATATATATTTTCATAAACATATCACAACGATTCCGATATCTATAAAAATGTCGATAAGTGTATCGATAACAATTTGGATGAATATGCCGATAGAAATCTCGATAATGATGAAGGTACTAGCTTTTTTTTTATAAAAAGGGTTATAGACATAAAAATTATCATGACAGGTACTATAATAATTTCGATAAGTATTTCGACGATTCTAAAGAAAACTTTATCGACAATCTATTGATATCAATCAAAACATCGATAAAGTTCTCTTTGCTGTGAAGGTAATATTTTGATAGCTAAACCGATAAACATAACAATGGTTCAATGGATAAACATATCGATATCTAATGATAACAATGAATACAATGGGTACACTGCCGACAAATGCATACGCAAATGATATTGATATTTTTAATAGTGGCATTAAATTTTTCGATAATAATTTCGATTAAAAACCTAAGTCACGGTTATGTTTCTGTCAACAAGTGATTTGGTTATAGTTACACGATTTGGTTACAGTTACCAAATCTTGTGTTGAGATAAATATATTTAGCTGACTCCTTTCTGTGTGGACAGGTGTCATTTGTCTAAAAATGGGAGTTGGCAACCCTTACTACTGAATATGTCTAATCCATGTTTAATCTTTATAAAGCAATCATAATGTGAAAGCTTACAAACTATCCCTCCATAATGACCGCAAACTATGAAACGCGAAAACTTTAATTGGCTCTACTGAATTTTTTTTATAATTTATGTCGATTGCAGAGGACCATTGATATAACTACTTACATATATACATACATAAATCGCTTTACATCATCTACCGCTGTTCATTATGAGTAAGATGTCCAAATACTGATCCACTCCCACTGTGTCTCGCCCGAAGCAGATTTTTATTTTATTATATTTAGAGTTTTTTTTCTTAAATTTATTTTGTTATTTTTTTTATTATGTATTTAGTTGAAACGCATTAATGAATGTGCCGCCGCATTGTCATTTTATAAGGCTATTGTACTCAAATCCAAAGCAACTAGCTGGCCGCTGTGTGCAGCTTGCTGTCGTCTGCCTACTCATCCATGCAAAAATCTTGCTTGTTGTCCAGCTCTGCGAGCGATCGTTTCCATTACCATTTCCACTGTTCACTATGTCGGTATGTATGTATGTATGTGTCTGTTGGTTCTGTCATCGTCGTCGCCGCCATACTAATCAAACTGTTCATCATTTGTAGCCGGACATTTTTGTTGTTGTCGCATTGTCGCATTTTGCGATCAGCTTAACAGCAGTGTATTGTTGCGGGTGGGCAGGGCTCTTATTTGTACCCTCAATTGATGTCATTACCACTTTCATTTATTTAATTTACATGCTTGCTGTGATTTTGTGTTTTTGTTGTATGAATATACATATTTACTTAGTTGTACAGTCATATTAACATACATACGTACATATGTACATAAGCTTAGTGTGTGGATTGAAGAATTTACATAAATAACAAAATGTACATATCGCTGCCGCAGTGGGTGGGTGATTACTACCACTCCGTAGGATCTGGGTTCGATCCCCAGACCGAGCAACATCTAATTTGGATAAAGTTTTTTCAACAGCGACAGTGGCAAACCTCCGAGTGTATTTCTGCCATGAAAAAGCTTCTCGTAAAATCCATTTGCGCCGAGGTGACGTAAAACTGTAGGACCCACCATTTGGGTAGCAACATCAAGACACACACACATTAAATTCGAAGAGAAGCTCGGCCAAACACTTAGCAAAAGTGTGGGAGCCAAAATATTATTATTATGTATATATGTTGGATATATTATATGTACATACACACATATGTACATACATACATACCTAGATCTGTATAGGAAGAGGAGAGTTAGTATTTTTCCGATTATATTTCTAGACTATTTATCTGTGTATGCTTAAAGCTTTTTCGCATAATTTCGCACATTTGTACTTTGCATATTTAGGTGCATTGTTAGCAAGCCCCGAGATAGGTTTCAAATACCCAGATGTTTAACGCATTGATTTTTAGTTGTTGAACAGCGGAAAATACACTCGGTGATGGGTGTTGCCAAACCTCCTCCTCATTGACCCGACCACATTGACATGCCATTGGCAAGAACTGATAATGTTGGATGGCATGTATGTATAGACCCTGCACTTTTTTTCGCGATATTGTAAGATATTTTCCATGGCTAGTTGAAATCTGTGAGTTTAAAATCTTAAAATGGCGCGACGTATTCCTCAGCAGTGATCGTCTTTGTTGCCGGTGTGAACGCCCAATTTCGCGTTCGATCACCCTCTTATAGAGTTTGTTCGTGGCCTCTCAGGCAGCAGGTCTACTACTTTTACGGATATGGAGAATCTGTTCGCGACCACATATACAATATACAAGGGATACCTCTATAAATAATGGCGGCGTCTTCTTCCCATTCCCACGGATTTTAACGATGAATATCCTGCTGCTACAATTACAAGATTCCCGCGAAAAATTTAAATTACAGCTATTATTGAATTATAAATTCCTGATTCACCCTGTTTCGTTGGAAATTTTGTGAATTGAGCTTTTTTTACGCTTCCAATAGTTTGGTTGTGACATTTGAAATTTATTAGAAAGCTTTTTTTCGTTTAGCACTTAGAACTTAATGTAGTAAAGCTTTGATGAAATTTACACAGTAGACGTGGCGGCTTTCCAAATACATACGTATGCATATGTATGTATATGGCTGAGTGGAAGACCGACCTATCTCGGCAGCCAGTTCGAAAACGCCCTATCTCAGAAAACTTTTCATGAACGCCCTACTTCAGAATTTGGTTGAAGAACGCTTTATTTCAAGCGAAAATACATTGAAAATGTAAATTTTTGAATCGGCAGCTGAAATTGTACATTTATTTTAAAATTTCAAAAGTTTCTTGCGAATGATTCCGGGTTTACCATATAGCTTTTGAACCAAAGAGTTTATTTTTTTTTTGAAATTTTCACATTTCGAGCCAATAAAATGTTCTCGCATGTTCTCAAAATTCTTCTTTACCAAAAAGTATATAAAATCCCTTTTCCAAAGAACATAACTTAAATTTAGTAAATTTGAGAAAATGTTTTTTTGTTTTTTTTTTTAATATTTTTTAAGCGGTTTTTTCAATAGGGATTGTTGTGAGTTTGTACACAAGTATTGTGGCCTATTAAGGAGCTGTATAGTACGATTTTGTTTCTTAGGTAAATCGGAAAAAGCAATAAAGTCGAAGAGGTAGAAGTTATAGCTGCTATTTCGATTAGATCATCAAATCTCGTCAACATATAAATATACATACATATCTAATTTTAAATTCTGTCCAGTCACATCAGTGGATATCGAAGGGTCGTTTTTCGTCTATTCAACGTCGTGAAACTTCTAGTGCAGAGAGAGATGGCATTTAGACTCCGTGAATTGAGGCCGCCTTCTTATTTTTTTCGACGGCGAAATTTAATTGTTTAATCACGGCCTAATTTGCCTTTTCAAAATGAATTATGCCTGTGCAAAAATAGTGTAGCCGGAGTTGGACTAATGAGGATTATTTTTTCTAATCACGCCAACCCGGAAAGGTATTCTGCGCAAAAGTACTCTGGATGGCGTAATCCGAGTTTACATTTTTTGTGCCAAAATGCTAATTTTACCCCATTTTCAAATGGGACGCCAGGGCTCAGTATAGGGGTCAAAGACGGGTAGGGCAACTAAATCAACTAAATAAAAAAAAAAAAAACATTAAAAACATTACAAGCATATTTACCAATGATTTAGTGCTTATCTAAGCGTTTAAAATTTGCTGTTCCCTTGCTTATTTTTCTCGGCCCCAGTATTTACATACATATGTACATACACACAGATGTAGATATGTAAATTGTATATAATACACTGATTTTTTACTCACCTTTCAACAGTCAAAGCTTTTGTATTTTTT
>NW_023458560.1:45755812-45758852 GCF_013731165.1 Rhagoletis pomonella
ACGATAAAGTGGCCGGTAATCTAAAGCTTAGATGAGAAAACGGCCCTAAGTCTTTTAATTATAAAGTATTTTAAGGTGGCCCGAGCCGCAATGCATAAGACATTACGAAGTAGTCGTAATTTGTTGCAACTTTACTCCTACAAGGATTACTTCACGGTGATTTCAAAAATTAAATCGGTTTTTTGTACCGGTCACCGATATCGAAAACCTCGACTTTTTTGTACCGGTTACCAATTTTTAAAATCTATGACACCATATTTTTTATTGTGTTTATATAAAAACTAAATCGGTTTTTATGTACCGGTTACCAATTTTGAAAAACCCGGTTTTTTATTACCGGTTACCAATTTTTAGATAAGTTGAATGTTCCGCCTCACTCTTTTAATTAAAAACAAATAATTAGTATTTTACTTCGATATTTTTCATATGGAGCCATTGTTGCGCCATTCACACAGCTTTAGCATGTCGCGGTGAATCTTCGAAATACTGTATTTCTTTCCGCTTGCTCCTTCCATAGTTAGCAGATAGTTATGACTCTACAGAGACTGTGTAACTCATTAATGGCGTTTTCTTACCTACCGAAAAATGTTGCCTTCTCAGTGCCCTCTATGCACAAATGCTAAGGAGAGGTAAATTAAAAGGCAACATTTTTCTGTAGAAAAAATGCTATAAGTCAACTTTTCAGTGTAGTGAAATTTTTTAGAAACTTCCTGATTTAGGGAATATATTAGGGAAATATTTACTTCTAATGGTTCGATGTTGAATATGAAAAGACCAGTAAATTGTTAAATTTGTTTTTGTTCTTTATACATTTAAAAAACCATGTGCAGCAACACACTCCGCTTTTTATGAAATTGGTAACCGTTACTAAAAACCCGGTTGTTTTCGAAATTGGTAACTGGTACAAAAAACCCTGTTTTATTTTCAAATCACTGTTCCTGGAATTCAAATATAATTTGCGGACTCGCAGACCTCTCTCTTCCTAACTATTTGACATGATCTGCCCGAATAATCCCAAAAGAGAGATTAAGTTTACCGGAAGCTTATTCAATCTTATGATTTTTTTTTTCTTATACAAGTGAATAAGTTTATCAAACATACTTATAAATTATTTTTGTATCCCCCAACATCGTCTTTGCCTGGCACTGCCCAAGTGCTTGGTTCCAGTTGGTTTTCTCCCTTAAGGTTTTCTCTGACGTGCGCGGGACCTATTGATGTTTTGCTGCTGCCTTTCTAACAAGTATTCATGGAATCAGCTACTTAGGCCCCAAAGAAGGCGGTCGTTGGTGATAGATATCTACCAAATAGGCAATAGGGAAAGAGAAGTGCAAACATTCCATATAATATAAATCCATTTCTCTTACTTAATTTTCTTACTTTAATTTTTCTTTTTTTTTTTTGGTTTGAAACAGTTCCTTAACATATTTTGCAAATAACAAGTTGAATGCCAGAAAGCATAGAGATACTAACACAAAATTGTACGAAAAGAGAAAAACGGAAGTAAAATGTATTTGAATATGGAATGAGAATAATCTATGCTTTGGAATTTTGATTACAAAAAATCAAGTGATATTAAAATTTATTTGTAAGTAAGAAAATTTCTACTTTCTGCAACTTACAATTTAATGAGTTATCTTCAATAAATATTTAATAAATTATTTTAGTCCTCAAAAACTATTTTCTTGGAATTTTCTCAAAGAATTTAATCCAAGAGTGTTGTCTCGTACTCAATCATTATTTAGCGCAATTTCTTTTCCTTACCACTAGACGTTCAAACAAAAGGCACTCTTATCTTGTATGAGCATTTATGCTCATCTATGCACTATCATTTCTGTAGATTCCGAATTCTTCTTGTAACCCAAAATATTTTTAATGCATGCGCACACCCAATTCACAATGGAATTTTCTTACATCAGGAAGTTCGAAGGAACTAACAATGGCGCCAACTCATTCTTTTGTTCTTAGATGGCAGTCTGTTTTAGGACAAATCGCATATAAACATGCAAACCAATTTACATGCACGTATGTATGTACATATGCAAATATTTAGGTTTTAAAGTGCCCTGCAGGAAAGAGTAATACTTTATTTATGGGAAATGGATTTTGTTTTTTAAATTGGTGGCAACCATCTTCAAAATATTTTCAAAATAGAGCCTTCTTAAAACTCATTCGTTGGCCATATATAATATGCTTATTAATAAAATTGAACTTAACTTTTTAGATAAGTAGTTTAAAATATTTTCGTAATATTTAAATCTTTTTAAATCTCATTCGTCTTGCATCCTTATTGTATGTGTAATATCGTTGTAGTTATACTTTTTAATGTTTTAAGCAAACAAAGAAAGAGTAACAAACATATACAGTCACTCACAAATTTTCACATTTATAACCATAATGGGATTTCATTTAACTTATCAATTAAATTGATTTTTAATTAGTAATCTGTTGGCAACCCTCGTCAAAAATATTTTCGAAATAAATACAGCTTTTTTTTAATGTGTCTCGTTTGATATTCACATCAACATATTTTGTTTAACATTTTACTTAAATTGATTTTGGATTTTGAAACGGGTGGCTGCCCACTTTGACCTCTCTAGTTTGATACCCATATTAAAATATTTCATTTAACTTGTTGATTGAACTGATTTTACCTTTTTTAATTAGGTGGCAGGCCCCTTCAAGAATATTTTCAAAATAAAACATTCTTAAACTTTTCTCCTTTGACACCCATATCAAAATATTTCGTTTAACATGTTGATTGGACTGATTTCACCTTTTTTAATAAGTGGCAACCCTCTTCGAAAATATTCTCAAAATAAAACGTTCTTTCTCGTTTGGTACCCATATCAAAATATTTGGTTTAACCTATAAACTTAATTGATTTTGAAATTCGAAACTGGTGGCAACCTTCTTCAAAAATATTTTCGAAATAGATACAGCTCTCTTGTTTGATACCCATATAAAAATATTTCGTATAACTTATCTAAACTCAGTTCAACTTTTTTAACGGGTGGCAACCCTCTTAAAGAAATTTTTCGAA
>NW_023458560.1:45758952-45762011 GCF_013731165.1 Rhagoletis pomonella
GAGTAGTAATCATTAATTATATAGAACTATATATATATATATATATATATATATGTAAATAAAACTGCATACCTTTGTTATTGCCTTTTTCTATATAAATAAAGGTAAATCAATAATTGCATATTATAGCGATTGTTATATCACTCTAAAGCATTATTATTATTTTTTTTTAAATTAATCTAAGAAATTATTTATTGTGCTAATTGTAATTAATTATGTATTTCATTTACTTCTTATTCATTGTTCTACAACAGCATTCAAAGGAATTAGGCCTTTTTACTACATACGCACTTTTATGCATGTGTGTATATTTATCTGATAGGTATATAAATAAGTATCTGATAATTTTGATGGATATTTTATATTGATATGATCATAACTTCTTTAATGATAATTTTATATGTACGTTCACTTCAATTGCGAATTTTGAAGCATTTATTTTGCTGTTTAGCAATATAAAATCCTTGGGGTTGATTGTCATATATCCACGCCGTTGCGATTTAAGGTGCCACCCTTGTATGGCTGGGGTTTTGGGCGCAAATAGGTGTTTGATGGACTGTCGGTTTGATAATAGCTGTTGTTAGGACTAAAGTTAGAAATGAGTAATAAAATCAGACTATACTTATTTTAAACGATTGTTTCGTTTACAAACCTATGTGAGTGCATGCTGACATTATCTAACAAGCAATTGGGATCCTTCAAGCTCTTCAAAGTAGTCACTGGCTGATCAGTGTTGCTGTCAGAACATTGTACCATTTGTACGGTTGATGTAGCGGGTTGATAGGTCGATGACATTTCACTAAAGTGAGGTACAATATTATAAAAAAATATTGCATTAAAAGAATATTTAAAGTAAAAGTACAATCATATATACATAAAGTAAATTAAAATACATTTGCAACTTAAACCCCAAATTCATGAAAAATTTAAATAAATTTATAATGCTTTATATACAGAAATTTGTGTAAAAATACAACTTAATAAAGATTTTAAAAATTCTCTATTATTTTTTATGAATAAGGCCATTTAGTATCTATGTACTTTTATTTACAAACTAAAAATCACCTTCCTGCCTCGTCAGAATCACTTTCATTTTCCTTTTCACATAACTCCTCACAAATATGAAAAATATTTTCAAAGAAAAACTCTGATTTTGGATCGTATCTACAAAAAAATAAATAATATTAAGTAAATCAGGAAATAAAACATACATATGTACATACATATTAGGGTGGTCCCTATAATATCGGTATCTGAAATTTTATGGAATACCCCTTTATTTTGTTCTGCATACAAAATAAAGACCTCCACGAGAATTTCAAAATTTATATAATAAATAAAGGCTGTGTGCCAATCGATAACTTTTTTCTACGAGGTGAGACGGAATGGAAAACTTTACTATTGTGTAAGAATAAATTGAATTTTACTGTACCAAATGCAAAGTAAAATTTTGACAGTTGAAAAACCAAGCAAACGCTCGTGCGAAAGCTTAATTTTGGTATTTTGCTGAAATTGTTAAAATTTATATTTATTTTATAACTTGCAACTAACGTAAACCTTTTTTGTGCTTTTTCAGCTTTCATTTTGATTTTGACTCATGATTACCGCCAAACATTATTATGTGCCCAGAGAGCTAGGCAAAATTCTGACGTTCGTATTCACCACGAGAAATGTTAAATTTTTGGTAATCTTTCATCTTTTCTATCATTGGCATAGGCCCAAAATGTAATTTTTTTTAATTGCAAAAATTCGACGAAATTTTGACATGAAATCTGATAAATTTTAGATTTTATTTAAACTTATTCATATATGTAAATTCACAAACTCGCCGATTCATAGTTGGTTTAAGTCAAATTTTTTTCCAATTAAAAAAATATTAAATTATTTCAAACGATGGTAGCATTTCCTAATATTTTTTTAACTCTGAAATTATCGTGGATGTATTTATTTTGTACGTAGAATTAAATTTTTTCCAAACCTGGTAGCGACTCCTAAATTGTTTTTTTTTTATCTATACGTATTCGTGGATATCTTTACTTTCCACGTACAACAAGGACCACCCTAATACATATATATTACAAATATTAACAAAATATACACAAAGTAGAAAAGAAAAATTAAAAGAAATTATAGTAGTACTGAAAATATTAGAATAAGCGCCATAGTAAGCACAGCTTAGTAGTTTTCAGAGGATAAATCAAACGTCCTTCGTCTAATTTTTAGTACGAAGCAAATGATAAATAAAAAATTGCAGTTTAAAAAACTAGAACTTCCCTATTATAATCAGGTATGTAACTTGAGAATAGAAATCGCTGCATCTTTTAGGCGCATCAATATTACATAGTTACATCCCGAGCTAATAAGAGGAAGGTAAAAAAGAACACTTCTTTTTTAAATGGTGATCAGTTGATGCTTTGTTGCTATTCTTATAACAGCACCGAAATTTCGCAACCGTCCATATTTTATATCCCGACATGAGATTTCGAGTTTCAATTTCCAATAACCACTTTTACAGAGCAATTCTAGCTAAGGTAGATGCAAGTCTTTTGGCAAGATTTTGTTTATTCTGGCAAAAAAGTCTTACAAAAAAGCTCCCTTGCCAACTTTCATGGTGAAAAGCTCTTTTGACAGAAAGCACTTGACCACGTTCCAATGGAAAATATATTTTCTTTAATTTCATATAATTTTTTGGAACTGATTACTCAAGTAGCACAAAAGTCAAAAATACACCAAAATATTTTGTGTATTTTTTACATCGGCGTGATATACATTTTCAATATAAAAAATATGCTATTTCTAAGCGCAGTTTTTGAACAGTTTATTTCGATTCAGTGTAAAAGTTATACCGCTTTTTCGTGCATTATTTACACCTACCGTCAATTTTTTTTACTGATTTTCGGCATATATATTATGCCAGTGGTATACAAGTTTTCTTGTTTAATTTAGTTTGTTGGAACATAATATAAACTCCGTTGGTGTAAAATACGTATTGGTATTGGCTCAAATCATACACCATAAAGGCCGGTCCACATAGAACTTTCGTGTTAGCTTTGGCGTTG
>NW_023458560.1:45762111-45774553 GCF_013731165.1 Rhagoletis pomonella
CGTAAATATTTATAACACGCATTCGTATTTCTTGTATAGAATTACTGTAGGGCTGCAAGACTGTATAATTTAAGTCCGTGCTTTCTAATCGCAAGCCAGAAGTCAGCTAAAAAAACATTACACAATATGGGCGGGAGAGAAAAGTGTATGTATACAGACTTAAGTATGTGTAAGTATGCAAGTACAATGAAAAAAGGATAAGGAGGAGCAATGAGGGATATCCATTACACGCTGCGAACTATCTGTTACAGAAATCACAAGGCAGTTCCTTCAACCGAATAAGTGCAAAATGAGATTTAAGGGCAAATAGTAAAGGAAGAAAAAATAAAAATAAATGCACATGAAAGAAAGGCGCCTAAGAGTGAGAGCTGCTTTCAGAGCGAACTGTTAAGGACAAGGAAATGTAAAGGAAATGCGTTAACACAACGAGCGTGATGGTCGGGTTGAAAAGCGAGATGCAGAGCAGGGGTGAGAGGGAAGCAAAAGAAGCAAGGGTGCAAGGAGAGCGAGAGGAGCAAGTAGAGTAAGGGGAGTAACGGTAGCAAGGAGAGTAAGGGGAGCACGGAAAAGAGAAAATTATTTAATCCTATTTGAGAATGTATACATACACAGCTTTTTCCGCTGCTTACCTCACCACGCACACACGCACATGCCGTTCGAGGGCAAGTTTTCAAATAAAGGATACTTACAGCCAAAAAGGGAGAAAAGTGAAAAAGTTTTGTAGGAAAATTATCAAATTTAAATTAAAATATGGAAAAAAACGAGCGGCATGCATTTATAGGAAAATATCAAATTTTTTTTAGAGTAATTTTAAATTTCAGGTTTAACCAGTGGAAAAAGGGTTACACATGCTGTGCTGTTTACAGCTTGTAAAAGTAGGGCGCTGCTTTGCCACAAAAAAAGCTTAAACGAAAATTCAACATTATATAACATTAGCGTTCATATACATACATACATATGTACGCAAATTGAATATACGCTGTGTGTTGTATAATACTCGTATATCCAACAACGTCGCGGCCATTGACTTACCTTGCTGTACGGCCAAGAGTAGCACCATAACGCTAGCTAGAATTGTTGACTGCATTTTGATTTAATTTAAATTTTTATTTATATTTCTATATATTTTCGCGCTGATACCACACACTCTATTTTCGTTTTGCAAATTTCGATACGTTTTTATATACTTTTTCTTCCTTTAAAACTTTCGGTTGGTCAACACTACTTTAGGCGACTTCACAGCTAACTCACTCGGCCACTCTATACAAAATTGTAAATCAATAATTTTGGCAGTAATTTTTGCACTCTATACTTGCTTACGAAATATTTATTTCGACAAATTTTCGGACACACACCAATTGCAATTTTTGAATTTCCTTGCTTTCTTTATTTTTTGGTTGTATTTTTTTATTTTTTATTTTTTGGTATACCACCAGCAAATCTCTAATCAGACCGACTCAATCAACCGCAAGGCTGCTGTATGAATGGTGGCACGTTTGGCGTTCGTAGCATGCGTTCGAGGTAAAGCGCGATGCGAAATGAATGTGTGCGATGCGTCAAAGACCTGAGGAGCCGTCGTCGAGTCGTCGAGTCGTCGAGCCGCCACCGAGTTGTGTTTTTATCTATGCACTTGGTTCAGTTGAGTCGATTCGCCGCGACGAGTTGCAGAGTTTGTGGCTTGGCCGATGTTCTAGCTGAGTAGCTGAGTAGCTGGCTGGTTTTCGCACACCCTCAGAAATTGGGGTAAGATGGAAGAAGCAGAGCAAGAAGTGCCCAATGAATATACACACACACACACAAATTCGCTTAGAAAGAAAACGTTTATTTGTTGTTATTTAGAAAATTTACTAGCAGCAGCCCTCTCCACTAACTAACATCGCGTCTTTGACGATAAAGTCGCGCACTCGTCTGTGTACTCGTTCCTACTGCGACTCGGCGCTCCAGAAAACCGTATCTAATGTTTGGCGACATACCAACACTTGAACTGATAAAATGATACTAGTAAAATAACACAAAGAAAAACTATAACAATAGCGTGCTCGTGTGCTCGTTCGTTACGAATGCTCGCAACTTTACAACCCCCCAGAGTAAAGCGCCAAGTGGAGCTTTGTAGAGCGGAAAGCTCGCATTTCATATGAGTACGCGATATGGTTTGACATGAAACGGCCAGTTTGTATGACTGCTTTTGACACTTATTTACAGACATACATATGTATTGAGTTATATACATTCACGCACACATAAATGCAAGGCAATTATTTACTCGTACGTAATTATTTACTCTATGGCATAGCATTTGACTTCGTTCGTTGATTCGTTAGATATTGCCGCCACATTTTCTGTGGCAAAGCAAAATCTGAGTCATTGGTTCAAGAGGTTATTGGTATATCCTGGCGCGGCAAATGTTTTAGCTCGTACACCGATTTCTTCGTAGTGTCTGTGGTGGTCTGTGAGCAGTGTTGCCAGAGAAAGTCCCCTAAAAATCTTAATTTTTTCCAAAAAATCTTCAAAATAAGATTTTATAGCTTAAAAAAATCTTTTCGATCCCAAAAAATCTTCATTTAAAAATACCTTAAAAGAAATTCGATATTGGCTTTACGGCTGCAAATAGCCCTTATTATGTTGGTTGAAAAAATTACCAATTTCAAGTTATAAAGTCCTTTTTATAGCAACTTAAACTTAAAATGAATATTGCCTCGCGTCTTCACAAAATGTGTAGCACAGTTTACATATGCATATATACACTGGCGAAAATATAAATAGCGACGCGACATTTTGTAAGTTTTGACCGACTTCAAAAAATGAAGAGTTTATCAATTCGTGTGAATATTTTTTTTTATGTATATATGTTACCGCATAACTTTGGACCACTTGAACTGATTTCGATAATTCCTTTTTATCGGTTTAGATCCGGTCATTGGATCATGAAGAAATTGACGATCAATATTTATACATATGAGATTTGAAGTCACTTGTGTTTTTTGTTTAAAAATTACTTGCTCTTTTTTTATGAAAGAATAGCTCGTTATCTAACAAAAACCATGTAAGTCCAAACTTCAATCTTTGTACAAAAGTTAAGAAAATTCGACAAAGTTCCATAACAATTTTGAGCTTTTTAATTCGATTTTTTATTGATATTTTTACATGGATAATATTTTATAAAGCTATATATATGTTTCACTGTGCGAGAGAAGAAGGCAGATAATATTGTAGGGGATTTCATGGTTAATTTTTCTTCTTCCTTCATTTGCTGCTTACAATGATGTAGCAAGGATAATATAAATAAGTTAACAATTTTAACTTAAACTTTAAAAACTTTACATCATACACAAAAATCTTCATTATGAAGATATTTTCAGTGTAAAATTTTGCTTTTTAAAAAAATCTTTTTTTGAAGATTTTTAATGAAAAAAACAGGCCGAAAAATCTTCATTTTCAAGATAAATCTTGATTTATGAGAACGCTGTCTGTGAGGTCTGTGGTGGTTTGTAGGATCTGTGGCGGTGGTGGTGATGGTGACGTTGGTTGATAGTTGGCTGTATTGGTTGTTGTCACAGCTGTTTATTAGCCATATGCAATCCCTGACGTTGACATTCTCTGTGTGTGCTATGTTGTGATTGCACTCAATGTTAAGCCTTGCGGGTGGTCAATGGCAATAGGAACGAAATCGGCATTTTGTTGGTGTTTGCTGTATGAATGCAGATAGAGAGAAGCAAAAGAAAGAGTTAATAGAAGGGAGGGAAGTAACTCTGCTTGAAAATTGTATGATGAAAAATTGAAGAGATCTATCAAAAAAAAAAGATTGATTTCACGACGATTAAATTAAGTTAATACATTTCACCCAGACGCCATATTTGGTTTTGCGGGAATAACAAATTCAGACACCGCGGCATGTGGTCAATTTCGTTTCGTGCTGTAGAATATGGGTTAAAAATCAACAAAGAATGGGTGCGACACGGGTTTTTCCATTCTTATTATCTTGAAAGGCAGATTGACACGGTTTTTGACACGAAAGACTTTATAGTTCCGTATATTCGGTATATAGAAACTTAAGCTCTTTCCTCGCCCTTTCTATGACAATGCGCAATTCAACTTCAGCCGACAGCATTCTTTTTTTTATTTGGTGTTGGAATTCTTCTTACGATAAGTCCTGCTTTTCAGGGCCAACTGCCCAAGCACCCTCCCGAAGCCCAAAAGTAAACCCAGAAAGCTCTTCAATCAAGCCAAGAGAACAGGGGTTTGGCAACTTTACATGAAGCACTCAAGATTTTCAAGAAGGCCATAAAGAGTGCGAGACGCAAGTCTTGGAAAAACTTCTGCAACAACATAGAACAAAGCTCTGAAGCCAACGGGCTGTGAAAACTTCTGTCGAAAAGTTCTTAAGGTACGAACTCTATCCAGAAGCATAGCGATGATTGGACAAAGTAAACGGTGTTTTTTTACGAAAGGAGGAGAGGGCCGGTCATGTGAAACCGAAAGGATTCAGGGCTATATATATAAAAAATGACAATATCTCCTCGAACCGCACACGCATATTCCAAGAGCAAATCATGTGGAGATCGCACTTCATGAAATCGTATCGACGTTGAAAAAGTATTGGCCACAAGGTTTCCCCTATATCGCGAGAGCCTTCAATAATGTCTATCCGAGACCTGTTGTTAACACCCTTTTTAGGGCCGGGTGCAGCGGGTACTGGTGCATTTTGTTGGGCCCCTTATCGAAAAGAGCCCCATTCCATCAGAAATAGGAAACGGTTTCATCGACCAGCTCACTCAGTCTTGTAAATATCTGGTTCAAGGGATTTGTACTCAGCGTCAATCGTAGGAGATTGTACTCTGCACGAGGAAGTATATAATTCTTTTATTCAAACCTCCGTTCGTAAAATAGTTTGGATCTATTCCAGACACGAAACTTGACTGGAAGGCCAATACCGCTTGTATGCCTGTAAGATGGCTATGTAGGCAAAAAATGGGACAGCCACAAAGAGTCTACTGGATGTACAACGCGGTGATAAGATCCATCTTCTTCTACGGCGTTAAAAAGGGCTTTATCCAGAGCTCAGGTGTAACGGGTACAGTGGACGGCTTCCATTCTTGTCAAAGGTGCATAACCTCTTCCACCCACTAAATCTCTGGAGGTAATGTTAAATCTTCCAGCGGTGGACCTCTACAGAAAATTTATGGCTGGCTGTAGTGCATCACACTAAATGCGGTCCAGTTTTGGAGTGACCTCAGATGTGGACACGCAAGGGTATTGAAAGCTCTGCCGCTTAATCTATGACAACTAGATTATACTTTCGTCAACTCTGTCTAGACAACTAATGCTCTATTAAAATCCCAAAGAGGAACGAATCTGAAAGTGTCACAGACCTAGATGCAGGGTCGACGGCTATATATGCATAATGTGCCAAGCTAAACTTCGGTGCACTCGCACTAAACCTCAGCTTACGCTTACCGGACCATTGTAGCATTTTTCAAGTAGAGGCAAATGCCATAATGGAGGCGGCTCGGTGGCTCATAACTTCCGTTCACCCAGGATGGCCCATCGCCATATGTACATATATTCTGACAGCCAAGCTGCTATTAAATCTTTAAAATCTAACGAAACAACGTCCAAAGTAACTAAATAATGCAAAAGAATTCTCAACCTGCTAGCATAAAAAAGCTCCTTGACTGTTGTTGGGTCTCTGAGCACCCGGATATTTCTGGCAACTGCATAGCCAACGAGATGGCAGGGAGATGGACGGAAATATTCGACATAAATTCTGCTTAAGGTGTGGGCAAATACAGATTAAAGGCTGAACACATTGCGAAAATAAATAAAAGGTGGACTGTGGAATCCATCCGCCATACTACTAGGAAAATTAGCCCAAACATTTATGTAAGCGATTTATAGCTCTCACTCGGTTCTTATCTCAGATTAGTAGTCCCGCCATCACCGGGAGCCATCGAGTTGAGGGGTGTAAAAGCCAACTAAATTCTTATTTAATCCCATTCCATTACCAAACTCCATTCTTCCATATGCGGCCGAAACTTGATCTAATTGTAGATGCATTATAACAGTTTTTGTGGATATATCCAGTGATCAACCACACAAAGTCGGCGCTCATCATGTCGATGAAATTACTTCTGAATATCATTGTAACAAGGGAAAGAATAACAAAACGACGAGACAAGCAAGGAAAGCAATGACAAGTTGCGCAAACTACAAAAAAGGAAACTTAAGGAAAATGATTCAAAAGCCACTTTTAACCGGTATTAAATCGCAGTTGTATAAAAATGCCCAAATGAATTTATCAGCTCAAGTTTTGATTAAAGCTACTGACTACAATTAATTTTCCAGTAAGTAAAATTTGTTCATGAAAGCCATAAAGAAAGCATAAATAATTGAGTCTACCGCTTAGACTTTGTTGCTTTTTCAATTTTTCCTAATAAACAATCGTGGTACAAAGCTCAATAAAAATATTAAAAATAAAATATTAACAAGCCA
Source organism: Rhagoletis pomonella (assembly GCF_013731165.1). NCBI lineage: Eukaryota > Metazoa > Arthropoda > Insecta > Diptera > Tephritidae > Rhagoletis > Rhagoletis pomonella. Next base: position 45,768,601 of record NW_023458560.1, read on the forward strand.
CAATAACATTGACAAATAAATAATTGAGCTTTTTATTGTTGCTTTACAACAAATATATCAATGGTATGAATGTTATACATATACATATGTATGTATATGGGGTATTCCATACGAAAACGCATGGGGTTCACACTTCATGTGTTTGATTTGTTTAAAATTTTTAGGGTTGATGCATATACATAAATAATAAACAAAAATGAAATTTTAGCTTGATTAATTCATTTTTAAAAACTTTATAGCACAAAACCACAAACAAATCGATTTAATAGTTTTCCAAATATCTCGAGAACGGGGCGAGGAAAAAATTAAAAAAAAAATCACACATACACACATCAAAACTCTATATGAAAAAAAGTATTTTTAAAATTTTTTTCTTGACAACTTCTTCACATACACTTTTTTTGATAAAAAAAAATTTGTTTTTAAAAATATGCCATCTCAAAAAAAAAAATTAAAAATATCACAATGGTAGCTCTGAGTATTGCGCAATATTTAAGTATAGTGTTATGGGGTGGTTACCGCAATAATTTGAGTTAAGAATTTTTTGTTACACCGAAGTTGAGTAAAATGAGTACATTACAAATTTTCAAATTTTTTTGAGTATGGAGTTTTGTAGCCCATTCAATTTTAGTATAATAAAGTGCAAGTTTTAAGCGATTGCAAAACCGGCGTTATTTTTTTTTCAAATTTTTTTGAAAACGGTTCTGCGCACATTCTTCAATAAGAAAAAGGAGCAAAAAGCCGTCAGCATAAAAAATATTAAAAATCAACGCAATTTTAAAGTAGCTTAGAACTTGCACTTTATTATACTAAAATTTAATGGGCTACAAAACTGCATGTTTATATATATAAATTTAAAACATTTTTAAATTTGTAATGCACTCATTTTACTCAACTTCGGTGTAAAAAAATTCATTACTTAATTTATTGTAGAGTGCACCCCAGAATACCATACTCAAATCTGCGCTACCAAAGTGATTTTTTTAAATTTTTTTTGAGATGGCATATTTTCAAAAACTAATTTTTTTTTAACAAAAAATTTTTTTTTTAATATTTCTTTTCATAGAGAATTTTGGTGTGTGTAGGTGTGATTTTTTTAAATTTTTTCATCGCCTCGTTTTCGAGATATTTGAAAAACTCTTAAATCGATTTGTTTTTGTTTTTGTGCTATAAAGTTTTTAAAAATGTATTAATTTCTAATTCAAATTTCATATTTATTTATTATTTATGTTTGTGCATCAACACATGAAGTGTGAAATCCGCCCGTTTTGGTATGGAACACCCCATATATAATCCCACTCACACATAAATGTACCTTCCAAGTCAGTTAATTGAATTTGCGATAACTGCTTCTTTTGTGTCAACGCGATCATCCGATATGATCTGACATCAGTTGCGGTCGGTGTATACGAAACGCACGCCCATTTATCACAATAACCTCCAAACTCAGGCGGTTCGGTTTATTGCAGTCTTGCCCAGCGTAAGCTAGAGCGAGAAGGTAGTCTGGTCAAAAATCGGCGCGACACTGCAACTAATTAAAGTTAATTGCTTGTTTCCTGATCGGTGGCAAAATCCGAAAAAGGAATGATATAAAGAAGTAAAATGAAGAGCATCAAAAGAATGTACATACTATAATAGTGGTTTAATAATGAATTAATGAGATAGGTATACGCAAACATAGTATATTTCGTACTCATTTACATATGTGTGTATGTATGCTTAAATCCACATATGTATGTATGTTTGTAGGTCTATACATAAATTTACACGGATAGTGAATATAGATTTCTTTAGAAAATTAAAAGTGATTTAGCAATAAGTTAATACGAATATTTTTGAAGCAAGCTTTCTAAATATGATCCAAATTGAATTAAAAATAGAGGTTTTTCAAATATCTCGACTCCTGTGCCACCTATCGGATTAATTAATCTTTCGTATTGCATTTTCATCGGGTTCTGAGCCAACTGTGAAGTTTCAAACAAATTGGCCAAAATTGTTGCTTGGCTATTTAAACGTGAAAAAGTAATAAGGTATCAAAATACGTGGTGTTCAAAAATTATAAAAGTTAAGTTTTAATAGCCGTAAACGCATTAACAACTCGACGGATTTATTCTATTTTCTCCCATTCTTATTAGTATTTTCCATAGAAAGTTTCTGAAAAATATTTTTAAAACAGGGTTGCCAGATATATGAAAATTTATAATTATTCAAAAGCTAAACCGCATACTTCAATTTCTATAGTAAAACAAAAACCGTTTGAAGAGATAAAAAAAATATTTTGGAGTGGGTTTCAAACAGAAAGTGTTTGAACAAGCTAAGCACTAACATGTTTTTGAGTAGGGTTGATAGATAGATAATCAACTAGGGCTATCATTTAATTTTTAATTAATATTATTTAAAGAAATAAAAATGTGAATTTATCTGAAAAATTTTAAGTGGTGCATTTTATGTTAAATGGCTTTAAAAATTTCACGCATGTGACTAAAATTGATAAATGGATTTTAAAAATTCTTTAAAAATTTAACCTTTTCCAAATTTCTACACTTGCAGTATCCAGAGAATAAAACACCCCACTTTTTTATAAATTTTTTTATTTCTTTATTTTATTTTTTTATAATTGTGCTATTTTTTATTTATTTTTAATAATTTAAATAACGGAAGAAAAACCCAACAACTTAAAAAAAAATTGTTTTCATTAATTCCAGTGTAATCTTAGTCATCGGAAATCAGATTATTTTACATATTTGATTTTTTTGTGTTCATTTTTAATTTTTTATTGTTATTTGAATTTAAATTTATTAAAACCTTATTGCACACCAGGAGGCCAAGTGCTTTAATTTGACAACTCACTGTTTAGTCCAACGAACATCCCACATATTATAAATTCTCGAAGAAAAAATAAAACCTAATTGCTCATCTGGAGGCCAAGCTCTTTGATTGGACACCCCACTTTTTATAATTGAATGAGTTGTACAAATCTGATGTCATTAAAAAAAAAAATTCCACTCAAAAAAAGTAAAAGCTTATTGCACATCCGGAAATCACATCCTTTCACGCCTCATTTTGAGTCCAACGAACGGTGCAGATCATATAATTTAAAAAAATGTGGCAACCCTACTCAAAAAATAATACATTACTGAACATCTAAAGGCCAAGCCCTTTTATTTGACATCTCACGTTTGGTAATACAACAAACGGGTCTTATAATTTTGTAAACAGGTGGCAACCCTATAGAAATTCTAAATATCAAAGGTCACTCTCCTGTCGATACAGAATATATTAGAGAATATCTCATCCAAATCCGTTCATTACATTTCGAGATTCTCATTTATACTATGAAGTATACACATGACCAGAAAGGAAGGTTACTCATACGCCGTGTATCGTACAAGTTCATAGACGAGCAGAATTTTTATTAATTCAAATGTGCTTTAAAACAAAGAACTTTTTCTAGGACCTGTTGATAATTTAAACCAATTCATGAGCTTAATCTGTAGCTTTATAATTTATTAATAAATTGATTAAATTTTTTCATAACTGAGGCTTTTTCAGATTTTATGGATTTTGAGTTTGTTTTGAACATAACAAAATGTTTCAAATGTCATAATATTTTGTTTTTGCATAATTCAATAAATAATAATTCAATTACATAAGTTTATTGTTTTAAGGTTTTAAATGACATTGGTTTTTGGCAAATTTTTCAGTCCTCTGGCCCATTGAGCAATGTCAACAACATTAGTATTTTGATGATTCGAATATAAATTTATATTTATAATTATTAATATATCAATATCGGTGAAAATGTCGACGAAGCTCGCGTTGACGTGGCTTTATCTACACTGACATCGATGGCACTAAAGGTAGCGATAAATGGAACGACAACTTTATGGACCAAAAAATAAACTTCGATGACAGAAGATGATTTCAATAAATATATTGCTATGAAAATCGATAAACTTAGCGAATCGATATCGATTTTTATGATAATATAGATTACTTTATCGATAAGAATTTTAATTCGATAAGAATATCGATTAATATTTCGATAATAATTTAGATTAATTAACTGAGAAAAATCTCGATAATGATGAAAGATTTCTTTTTTTTTTTAATAAATATCATGTTATAAACATAGAAACCAGCCTCACATACACCGTACAAGTTTCGATAATTATTTAAATGATTCTTAGAAAAATTAATCGATATAGGTACAAATGTTTACGGCGTTTTCGTTAAGTGAAGGTACTATTTCGATAAGTATTTTGATATGTATCTTGATAAAGATCACGATGTATAGAACGGGAAATCTATCGAAAAATACATATGGATAGAAATTTCGATAAGCGAATTTATAATGCGTTCAATGAATATGTCGATATATATTTTAATAAACACATCAAAACGATTCCGATATCTATAACAATGTCGATAAGTTTATCGATAACAATTTGGATGAATATGCCGATAGAAATCTCGATAATGATGAAGGTATTAGCTTTTATTTTATAAAAAGGGTTATAGACATAAAAATTATCATGACATGTACTATAATAATTTCGATAAGTATTTCGACGATTCTAAAGAAAACGTTATCGACAATCTATTGATATCAATCAAAACATCGATAAAGTTCTCTTTGATGTGAAGGTAATATTTTGATAGCTAAACCGATAAACATAACGATGGTTCAATGGATAAACATATCGATATCTAATGATAACAATGAATACAATGGGTAATCTGCCGACAAATGCATACGCAAATGATAAAATATTTATAATAGTGGCATTAAATTTTTCGATAATAATTTTGATTAAAAACATAAGTCACGGTTATGCAGAGAAAAGAGTTTAGATACAACAACTAAATATGTTTCTGTCAACAAGTGATTTGGTAATAGTTACACGATTTGGTTACAGTTACCAAATCTTGTGTTGAGAGAAATATATTTAGCTGACTCCTTTCTGTGCGGACAGGGGTCGCAATTGTGTCATTTGTCTGAAAATGGGAGTTGGCAACCCTTACTGCTGAATATGTCTAATCCATGTTTAATCTTTATAAAGCAATCATAATGTGAAAGTTTACAAACCATTCCTCCATAATGACCGCAAACTATCAAGCGCGAAAACTTTAATTGGCTCTACTGATTTTTTTTTATAATTTATTTCGATTGCAGAGGACCATTGATATAACTATTTACATATGTACATAAATCGCTTTACATCATCTTTCGCTGATCATTATCAGTAAGATGTCCAAATACTGATCCACTCCCACTGTGTCTCGCCCGAAGCAGATTTTTATTTTATTATATTTAGATTTTTTTTTCTTAAATTTATTTTGATATTTTTTATTATGTATTTAGTTGAAACGCATTAATGAATGTGCCTCATCATTTCATTGTCATTTTATAAGGCTATTGTACTCAAATCCAAAGCAACTAGCTGGCCGCTGTGCAGCTTGCTGTCGTCTGCCTACTCATCCATGCAACAATCTTGCTTGTTGTCCAGTTCTGCGCGCGATCGTTTCCATTACCATTTCCACTGTTCACTATGTAGGTATGTATGTATCTGTTGGTTCTGTCATCGTCGTCGCCATACTAATCAAACTGTTCATCATTTGTAGCCTGACATTTTTGTTGTTGTCGTATTTTGCGATCAGCTTAACAGCAGTGTATTGTTGCGGGTGGGCAGGGCTCATATTTGTACCCTCAATTGATGTCATTACCACTTTCATTTATTTAATTTACATGCTTGCTGTGATTTTGTGTTTTTGTATGAATATACATATTTACTTAGTTGTACAGTCCAGAGCTGTAAAACTGTGAAATCATTTGAAATTAAAAATCATCAATTTTATATTATTATGTTTTCATTGAATTCTCCCTTATTGAATAATGCGGCTTATAGTTTTCCAATTCTACATTCACTCAAAGTAGATACGATTGCACACA
>NW_023458560.1:45779553-45796721 GCF_013731165.1 Rhagoletis pomonella
AACATTTTCTCAAATTTACTAAATTTAAGTTATGTTCTTTGGAAAAGTGATTTTATCTACTTTTTGGTAAAGAAGAATTTTGAGAACATGCGAGAACATTTTATTGGCTCGATATGTGAAAATTTCAAAAAAAAAATAATTCTTTGGTTCAAAAGCTATACGGTAAACCCGGAACCATTCGCAAGAAACTTTTGAAATTTTAAAATAAATGTAAATAAAATAAATGTACATTTTATATATGTATCTTAATAATCAAGTGCGTCTGACCTAAAATTGCAGCTGCCGATTCAAAAATTTTCATTTTCAATGTATTTTCGCTTGATATAAAGCGTTCTTCAACCAAATTCTGAAGTAGGGCATTCATGAAAAGTTTTCTGAGATAGGGCGTTTTCGAACTGGCTGCCGAGATAGGTTGGACTTCCACTCAGCCATATACATATACATACGTATGTGTTTGGAAAGCCGCCACGTCTACTGTGTAAATTTCATCAAAGCTTTACTACATTAAGTTCTAAAACGAAAAGTGCTAAACGAGAAAAAGCTTTCTAACAAATTTCAAATGTCACAACCAAACTATTGGAAGCGTAAAGAAAGCTCAATTCTCAAATTTCCAACGAAACAGGGTGAATCAGGAATTTATAATTCAATAATAGCTATAATTAAAATTTTTCGCGGGTATCTTGTAACTGTAGCAGCAGGATATTCATCGTTAAAATCCGTGGGAATGGGAAGAAGACGCCGCCATTATTTGTAGAGGTATCCCTTATTGTATATGTGGTCGTGAACAGATTCTCCATCTCCGTAAAAGTAGTAGACCTGCTGCCTGAGAGGCCACGAACAAACTCTATAAGAGGGTGATCGAACGCGAAATTGGGCGTTCACAACCGCAACAAAGACGATCACTGCTGAGGAATACGTCGCGACATTTTAAGATTTTAAACTCACAGATTTCAACTAGCTATGGAAAATATCTTACAATATCGCGAAAAAAGTGCAGGGTCTATACATACGGAACTCGCTTCTGTACTGCCATCCAACTTTATCAGTTCTTGCCAATGGCATGTCAATGTGGTCGGTCAATGAGGAGGAAGTTTGGCAACACCCATCACCGAGTGTATTTTCCGCTGTTCAACAACTAAAATCAATGCGTTAAACACCTGGGTATTTGAAACCTATTTCTTTGTTTGTTATCAACGGGGCTTGCTAACAATGCACCTAAATATGCAAAGTACAAATGTGCGAAATTATGCGAAAAAGCTTTAAGCATAAGCATAGTCTATAAATATAATCGAAAAAATACTAACTCTCCTCTTCCTATACAGATCTAGGTCCATGTATGTATGTATGTACATATAATATATCCAACATATATACATAATAATAATATTTTGGCGCCTACACTTTTGCTAAGTGTTTGGCAGAGCTTCTCTTCGAATTTAATGTGTGCTTCTTGATGTTGTTACCCAAATGGTCGGTCCTACAGTTTTACGTCACCTTGGCGCAAATGGATTTTACGAGAAGCTTTTTCATGGCAGAAATACACTCGGAGGTTTGCCACTGTCACTGTTGAAAAAACTTTATCCAAATTAGATGTTGCGCGGACTAGGGATCGAACCCATATCCTACGGAGTAGTAATAATCACCCACCCACTGCGGCAGCGATATAATATGCATATTAGTATTTATGTAAATTCTTCAATCCACACACTAAGCTTATGTATGTACGTATGTATGTTAATATGACTGTACCAGAGCTGTAAAATGATTGAATCAATAGGATGTGCATTCACTCGACATTCTTTTCAAAATTTTGATTGTTTGTTTGTATAAAAAAAGCCTCATTCCTGAGTGGCTTAAAATGCTTGAAAACAAATAAACTATGTTGTGTTTTTGAATGGTAGATTGACATTCAGTATGGAATGTGAATGTAACAGAAGCATTCGCACACACACATGATTGTATATTTAAAATGAATGCACACGGTTTTACCATTCAGTACTAATACTTTTTTCCCAGGGTTGATATATTTTATACTTTAAAGTTTAAACATATCTGGAATTGAAAAAAAAACATATATGTATACGTGTGTATGTATTTCAACGCGTATGTATAGACGTTTTCTGACATTAACCCATGGCTAATGACTGGTGCGAAATCAGTCCAAACAAACATCGCAACCGTCGAGCACAAAGGACACATCTTGATACATACATTTACATAAATTAGATTCGAAACTAGTGAACTGTATATAGAAATATAAAACAGTGTCAATAGAATTGAGTTTTTAAAACTCTTGCTTGAAAAAACTTAAGAATTTCATTACCGGCATCTGTCCCTTCGTATTAGACTTTTGAACTATAAAAGGTCTATTCTGCACGTAACCGAAGATTTTGTAACCGGAAAATTTTATTACCAAAAAATGTTACCTGTTCATGTCACCGCGATTCTAGGAACGTTGGTAATGCTATATATTCAGCAATTCAGCCATGAAGAATTGTGGAAATTCTGGCAATGCATATTTCACGGGGCGGGGCAATATTTTGTTACCAGCTTATGAGATGGTAACAAAATTTACCGGTTACAAGAGTACACCAATTGCGAAAAGGGTTTAAAAATTGATTGTAGACATTTTTTCGCAGAATATATGTATATATAATAATAATATTTCCTTAATTACAGAAAACAAATTGCTAAAAAACTCACATGTTTATTATTATACATTTTTGAAAAATGGGACATATTTCTAACTTTTGAAATCAATTTGCTCAAAACATACATTTAGAATAATGTTTTAAGAAATAATTACACCCGAGCGCATTTGTGCACATGGGTATTATAACTTTGTTCGCATAGCGGTTGTTTGTTGTCTAGCCCTTCAGGTTAATAAAGATTGTAGAAAACGATTTTTGCTTGTGTGGGGTCCCGTTTGATTCCCAAAATTGGAAGGAACTGATTTTTTCAAATTGCAAATCCTAATAAATAAATTATTTCTAAAATAGGTTACAGCAGACAATGTTTAATCATTTTTTATTAATATACCGACACCTGATTGGAAGATCGACCTATCTCGGCAGCCAATTCAAAAACGCCCTAACTCAGAAAGCTTTTTATGAAAGTCCTACTTCAGAATTTGGTTGAAGAACGCCATATCTCAAATGAAAATATATTGAAAATTTGCCGAGATAGGGCGTTTTTGAACCGCATTCTGAGATAGGGCGTTCTTCAACAAAATTCTGAAATAGGGTGTTCTAGAACAGTTTTTTGAGATAGGGAGTTTTCGAACTGGCTGCCGAGATAGGTCGATCTTCCACTTAGGTGTCGATATGTAGTTTTGATGTTAACAAACAAACCAAAACTTGGGTTAAAAAGCGTGCTCAATGAAATGGGTATAAATTCTTAAATATTGCACTTTCGGAAAAGGATGTTAATGAAAATAGAGACCAACGAATTTTGTTAAATATTTTTTTTGTTGGAAATGTTGATAATTTGTGGCTTATTCTAAATGAAAAAACCTCCACAAACCAACAAATTCGATTTTCGAATCTTCATTAACTGCTTGACCGAATAGCGACGAAAAAAAGTACGAAGAAATTTGTATAAAAAATTTTTATAATTAAATAATGAAATGTATATGTATGTCTAAAGTTAGAACCAGAAGCTCTTAAATTTGTTAGTTTATATTAACTTATATATGTATGTACTAATTTATGCATTATGCATTATTAATGGTATATTGGTAACACTTATTTGGAAAGCTGACAATTTTCTAAACAGAGATGTTAAAATCATTAATAATTTATATTTTTCATAATGACATTCTAACGACACGTTCACTAAAAAATATTTCTCCAATTAATATTTTTTATTCTTATAAATCCTTGTACAAATTTAAGTGAAAAAAAAACTAATGATAACGCTCTATTAACTATTTTTCGTGTTGAAATTTTGCAGTCTTTTTAATAAAATGCAACCTGGCGTATTTTTCAGTGGGTTTTGTGTGTTCAAAATATTTATATCAATTGATTGGTACTGAGTGGATGTGTGCACACATAGCAAAAGCTGCATTCATCTGAGTGCTTATTCAGTGTTAAAAGTGAATCGTTCGTCATTCAATTTTTTCAATCTTTCTTTGAATATGGAAATGTGTGCAATCGTATCTACTTTGAGTGAATGTAGAATTGGAAAACTACAAGCCGCATTATTCAATAAGGGAGAATTCAATGAAAACATAATAATATAAAATTGATGATTTTTAATTTCAAATGATTTCACAGTTTTACAGCTCTGGTATGTACATATGTACTTAGTATGTACATATGTATGTGCAAGTATATATAAATAAGTATGAGAATGCAAAGAAACTCGTACTAGTTGCATAGAGGTTATTCATATTAATGGCACATGTACAGGTGCTAGCAAAACCACAAAAAAAGATTATAAATGTGTACACATTTAGGTACATGCATATGTACATGCGTATGTATTTAGGTTTCTGAAACCATTCATATAATTAAACCAATATAATTTATTATGGGACTTATAACTATAATTAAATACTGCGACTTATGACGGGGTCTTTTGTGAGTGGAGTTATATTTTTAAATGCGCCTTGAGTGGAACGGTAAGAGCAAAAATAAGTGTTGAAAAAATCAAATATGTACCATCAACTGAGAATTTTGTGACAGTAAATAGTTACCACTTTTTTGTTATACCTGCACTGAAAATAAAATTTCGTGAAAGTGCTACGAAAAACTTTTCGCAGATTTTAAGAAAATAATTTCGTTAAATATACGAATATTTTTGTGGATTTAACAAAAATTTCGTAAAAAATAAAGAAATGGTACGAGATTCTTTAGTAAATAGTACGAAATTCGTTAGTAAATAGTACGAATACTTTCGTAAAATGTACTTAAGTTCTGACGTCTCATATTTTCGTAGTATGTACGAAAACGGTTTTGTACAATCAACGAAAACTTTCGTGGCTCAAAATGACGAATATTTTCGTAAGATGTACGCAAGGTTTCGTTATATTTACGCAGATTTTATTTTCAGTGTGTGGCCGATCCAAAATTAGATCGGGACATATAAGTGCTAGCGGATCGTACAGATTCAACGCAATTGATGCAAAAAAAGTTTATCATTAGTTTAGTTAGAGAAAAAAAAATATTTTCATTAATTTGAGAAAAATCCTACAGATTGATTTATGCAAAAAAATCGACCAAATTATTTTTCCATTGCATAATACTTTAGCAAATATAAATATGCGGATTTTTGAAATATTAAAAAGTTAAAGCACAGATATATTTAAAGCAAAATTTGTGATGTACCTTTTTAAACATTTATTGATTCATTTTTATATTTCGTATAAGAATTGAGTTGAAATTTTAGAGTTATTGTGAAAATTGTAAACAAATGTTCTGCCTAAAAATATGCTAGATCTTAAGCCTTGTGTGGTAGATGTGGTAGACACCCAAATTTTAAAAAATATGTGGTAGAGGTTTTCACATTGTGTGAATGCCCAAATATTTTTCTTTAACCCAATCTCGAAAAATAATTTGTTCACATTTTTATACCTTTCATGAGCATGAAATGGTATTATAACTTTGGTCCGATGTTTGTAAGTACCAGAACAAAAAGAGATAGACCCATTAAAATGTATACTTATATGATCAGAACGTCGAGCTGAGTTGATTTATCCATGTCCGTCTGTCCGTCTGTCCGTCTGTCTGTCTGTTTGTATGCAATCTAGTCTCTCATTTTTCGAGATATCCGGATCAAATTTGGTAGGTGGTTGTATTTTTATAATGTATTAATCATTTGTCGGAACCGGAAGAATCGGACCACTATAACATATAGCTCCCATACAACTGATTGTTCAGATATGAGATTTTTCGTTATAACTTCTCCATTTATGCAGCTACGAACATGAAATTTCGCAGCACCTGCACCCATTATCAACAAAATGCTTACAGTGAAAATTACAAAGATCGGTTCACTACAACCTATAGCTCCCATACAACTGATTGTTCAGATATAAAATTTTTCGTTATAACTCCTCCATTTATATAGCTGGGAACAGGAAATTCCGCACTGTTTTCAATAATTATCAACAGAAAACTTACAGTGAAAATTAAAAAGATCGGATAACTATAACCTATAGCTCCCATACAACTGATTGTTCAGATATGAGATTTTTCGTTATAATCCATCCATTTATGTAGCTAGGACCATGAAATTTCGCGCTGCTTTCACTCATTATCAGCAGAAGACTTACAGTGAAAATAACGAAGATCGCGGCACTATAACCTGCAGCCCCCATACAACTGATTGTTCAGATATGAGGTCTTTTATCATATCTCCTCCATTTATGCAGCTAGGAACATGAAATTACGCACCATTTTCACTCATTATTAACAGAATACTTACAGTGAAAATAAGAAGGATCGGGTGACTACAACATATATCTTCCATACATCTGATTGTTCAGATATGGGATTTTACTGTAAAACTCCTTTATTTGAACAGCTAAAACCGATAAATTTCGTAAGATATTTTATAAATAATAATACAAAGTCTACTGTGAAAATTGTCAAAATCTATGCTGTATAAGCTTTATTTCCTATAGCACTGATTGTTCAGATACCAGTTTTTGCGATATATCTCCTTTATGTAGGAAACTAAACCCAATAAATTGTGTTACCGGTTTGCACTTAGATTGGTGCCATATAAAGTATATCTTCCATACCTCTGATTGTTTAGATGCGATTTTTTATATAAGTATGTAACTCCTCTATCGATGTATGCAGATGTATTCAAAATCAGTAATCTGTCAAACTAAAATTTGCAGATGTTCATGAAAGGTATGAAGCCTTCGGCATAGCCGAAGACAGCGCTGCTCTTAATAATAATAATAGATTGGCGCTTACACATATGTTAGTGTTTGGCCGAGCTTCTCCTCCGGTTTGTGGCGTGCACCTTGATGTTGTCACACAAAGCGGAGGGACCTACAGTTTTACGCCGACTCCGAACGGCGATTGTATTTTTATGAGAAGCTGTTTTTCATGGCAGAAATACACTCGGAGGTTTGCCATTGCTTGCCGAGGGACGACCGCTGTTAAGAAAAAAGCTTTTTTCTATATTTTTTGCGATGTTGCTTTGACCGGGGTTTGAACCCAGGTGCTGCGGAGTGGAAGCGCGCACTGCTTACCACTACACCACAGCGGCTGCTCTTACTTGTTTAATATAAGTTTGCTGTATTGTACTTACCCATCGTATGACTACAACAAAATTGTCGTCCCAATTGTTTTATTTCGTACCAATAGACCAATATAAAAATGTACAAATCTGTGTATATGTACAGTGTGACTTTTACACAAAATAAATTAATATAAATAATCGCGAAAACATGGGTAAATTATAGTAAAACTGCGTACTTAGTTTTTCTCTCCGCCGTCAGATTTTTTTAAAAGGACTTTGAAATTTAAAAAATATGATTATTTCAAAAATTCAGTGCAATGTAGCATAACAATAGGGCTATCATATAAAAGGAAAAATTCTGTAAAATTATAACAGAATAAATTTTTTGGTTCATAACGACGAATTGGTATGGAAAATGTCCTTTACAAATTTTGTCCTTGAAAATTTGCAATATATTTTTTTTAATTGTTGTTTGATGACTAATATACGCACGAACTCATAATCGAATTTCGTCCTGCAAACGTTATTAACTTAAAAAGATAAAATTTATTAAAAGCGCATTTTCAAACCTATTCTTTCATGTAAACCAAAAAACGTTATTGTTTTTAAATTCTACAGAATTTTCTCTGTCCAACCATATTGTTATTTTACATTGCACTGATTTTTTTATATAATTTTTTGAATTAATCATATCTTTAAAATTTCCAAGTCCTTTGAAAAAAAAATTGTGACGTCAAAGAGAAAAACTAAAAACGCAGTTTTGCTATATTTGTAGCTCAATATTTGTGGACGTATTACAGGTGCGTGATTTCCGTTTTTTCTCAAATTTTTAGCAACATGTTTTTTCTTGATGCTTTCAAAGATTTTGATGCATCGCACATAAATCTCGAAAAATCGTTTGTGTTGCCGCACCGTCTGAAGAAAATGTATCACCGATCTAGTCAAAAATGTATCCAAATGTATCAAATTTTCTTTTTTTTACGTATCCATCTCATAATTTGTAAGAAAACCAAACATTTTAAAGAAAAAGACATAATTTAACCCATCCTAAGGACTTGGAATACATGCATATATATTTTTATATTTCATAAAATCAAACATTTGTAATTTAAATTTATAAATTACATTTTTTTTGTGTATAAGTATTTTGCAAAGTAAGTATAATAAATAGTAATTAATAAGTTACATATGTACTTGTACACTCTAGAAAGTGCATGTAAAACTACTACTGAAAAGTATCTATCTTTCAACAAGAATCTGTATAAATATACGTATAAGATGTTCAGGATTTGATTTTGAACTTGAGATCTTTAAAAATACACATGAAATGTTTAAAATTGTAAAAATGTTTAAACTAAAAATACATTTTCTACTCATAAAAAGCATTAGGGGCTCACATTTACATAAACATTTTATGTGTAATTTTGCTCTTCGCGATAAATTTGGTATGTAAAAGTAAACAGACAATGTTTAATTTTATTACACGGTGTGCAAATTAGGAGGAAACTGCTTACCTCTCTTAATATGCGCAAATAAACAAAAAATTTCACTTTCAGTAAAATTCATAAAAATTTCTTTAAATAAATCAAATCTAGTTTTTTAAACAGTGTATTTTAACCTACATTGAGATCTTCTTTCTTTTTAAATTAACAAATGAAAATATGTGATATGAAAGAGATTACTACAGAAAGAGTATCTATTTACTTTATATATGTATGTATTAAGATCTTTCTGAAAGCATCTTTTTTAGCTAATTAAAACAATTGCACTTATACCTATTTTGGAGAGATCTCTTCATATGTTCATTGCTTCGTTAAAAAAAAATAAAATGCTTTAATTTCACGCTTAACTCGTGATTTCTAATACATTTAGAAAACGTAATGCTTTCTACCATCTTTAATTAAAATCGATTTTTGAACGAAAAAAACTGTATAAAAACTATAAAATTTTGGACTTTTTAAAAAAGTATCCACATTTATACTGATCGGAAAAATTAAGTATTTCGCAAACTTCGTCTAAAAATGTATCCAATTGGATCTATTTAGATCCAAACGGCATCCCTGATCTACAGCATACCAAAGCTCTGCAGCAACTACGTACCCTGCACAAAATATTAAAGCCGCAGTGAATGGATTCTTGTGCTTGAAAGGCATGGCGGTCTTTACAGATGGATCAAAGCTGGAATGTGGAGGGACTTGCATTGAGCAACTGAGTGTGGAGATACCCTTTCACCTATCAGACCTCGTCATCCAGCGTTTTTCAGAGAAAAAAGTTTGCAATTTAGTAGGCGGTAACGTATGTACATAAAATATCGTGCACCCGCGAGATCGGAAATGAACAGATAGCCTGACGGTATTTCCTTTTCGGCTAGATTCCAACTCATGAAAGACTATAGGATAAATTCGACATTTCCAAAAACTGAACGGTCCTCCAGGCAGAGTGGCATATGACATAGTCCCGACAAAATTAGACTGCCTTAAGACAAGTTTGACCGAATTGCAGCGTTCTTTTGCCACTTGGCTACAAAATAATACAACTTGAATGCATACATTTCACCTCACCAGATCGCGCTTACACGTCAAATGCTTGACATTTACCAAATTAACAGAAGTAGCAGTAAATGTAATTGTAAGCAGGGTTGCCACTTTGGTAAATTGTTACCAAAATTGGTAGAAAAAATTTGGGTTGGTAAAAAGGTAAATTTTTTCTCATTTTGGTGGATTTTTGATGAACTTTCCGTTCCCGATTTATTATACGTAATTATCTTTATAATAAATGTATATCGATATATGGCGAACATATCGCGCTCCATTCAAAACTAATTTTACTGGAATTTTGATTGCCTAAATATTTTGAATGATTATTTAAATATAAAGAAAAAATGGACAGGTACATATGTAATTACGCCTTATGATTGTTCACAAAATAAAAATAAATCAACGCCATTTTTTATTTATGGAAAAAAAATAAAAATAAAATTAACGGGAATTTGAAGCAGCACATTGTTGGCTATACTCAAATAGTATTTGCTTTAAAACTCCATACCTTAAATTGTTCTAAAAAATTCGAAATTTAGACGAAATGTTTTGGAATTTTTGTATATGTTGTATATAGTTTGAATCCCCGATTTTTTTTAGATTTAGTTATAGCAATAAAAATATAGCAATAAAAAAATTTTACTCGAAAAATATTGCGAACATTACATAAAAAATCACTTTTTTAAGTCACAGTATTTGTCTATAACAACTCGAGTTGAAATTTTTCAAATAATGAAGTTTCATTGTTGCCTTTGGTTTCATCACTTCCGCTTTTGGTTGAAGGAAACTGAGAATATGCCAACAAATAATATAATTCAAATACCGTATAACTAGTTAAATAAAAAGTCCTTAAAAACAATTTCAATTCTTATTGGAATAACTAAAAAAAAAAACAAAAAAAAACTATAGTTTCAATTAAAATAAATAAAAAAATAACAAAACTATGGTTTTTGTTAAAATAAGTATAAAAAAAGTTATTGGTAGATATTTCCCAGATTTGGTAGATTTTTTTCAAGTGGATGGTAAATATTTTTTTTCGTCAGTGGCAACCCTGATTGTAAGCCACAATTGAGCCAATTTACTGCTATCCACTTGTCATTTGTGAAGCATTGTACTTTGTTCGTTGGTAGTTTAGACAGTTTCATGCCACTATGCAACAATTAGCTGCACATTTATTTACTCATGTTGATATGTGCGTACATACATATGCAGATTGTGGTAAGTTAGCGCAATTTGTTGCAAGTAACAATTTTTCAACTGACACTTTCCACTTCAAGGTCAATGCTCACATTTCTAAAAAGAAAATGAAATGGTAATTAGGCTGTCCTTCTATGCAGCTAATTTGAATACATATCTTAAACTTGATGTAATGAAATATATGGAAATGATAGAAGTACAATGCAATCGCCAATCGCGTTGTATGGAAATTAATTTTTAATTGACATACACATAACAAATTAATTGAGGTTAGGAAACCTCAAAACAAACCAAAAATGTTAGTTGTGGTTTTCTCCCCGGGGCATATTTATTGAGTTAACGCCAGCTAAAGATAAATCGATTAAAGCATTGATTTTCGGCTCATAAAAAAAAACATTTCGCTCCAGCGGTTAAAATTATTGTTATTAAAATAAGCTGCTCGAAATGGCCTCAATCTACAATAATACAAGCATCCATTCTTCGATTCTTTTTTTTAATCAGGGATGCAAAATAATCATAATTTTTTAAATTTTAACCAAAAAAATCAACAAGTTGTAATCGTCGTGAAATAATTTTAACTATACTCACATATTTGTGTTCGTACGTCCTACTGTAATTTACAATGATTTTTTATTTTTCTAGTTTAATCAATAAAGATTAAAAATAATAACTAACATTTGAGTTTTATTTGTTCACTCAAAGAAAATAATAATTATTGTTGAGTTTTATTTTTTCACTTAAGATTAATGAAAATTCAAAAAACCTGAAAAGCTATACCAGCGTGATTTCCGACGTATCCTTTTCATATGTAGCGGCACCCTAATAAAAGGAATAAATCCCAAACTTTTCAGGCCAAAATTTCTGTAGGTAGGTGTCTGTATGGTCTTTTAAATTTCATACAAAATCATTATTTTTGAGTGGAAAAATGAAACGATAAAATAATTTTGTGCAGTTGTTTTGGTTATTCTCACTCTCTAACGCCATCATAGCATATTTCAGGACGAATGCATAAGGCTTGGACCAAGAGCTTCGGTGAGCAAATCCAATTTTTGGCAACAAATGTCAGTTACGCGGTTTTGCAGAGCGACGATACGTGGTTTTGTACTTTAAACGACGATATGTTTGATGGCAAATAGCGGACTTTCACATTTTTAATTGAAATAACTCGTCGCAATGAAATGGTTAAAGTTTTTTTGAAAAGCTATGCGAAAATTGACTGTTTACCACACTGAAATCGTAATGGATTGTTTAATTTTTTTTTAATTCATTAGTATATTTGTATTAGTACACTATATCTGCGTGTCTAAGGACCAATTTCAAATGAATATTTAAACGGCACTTAAGTTTAATTTTGGATTGTTATTTAAGTGCCATTTAACTTTCGTTGGGTTTCAGATCAAATTTATTTTAATATGCCAAACGAGTGGCAACACTGTTGCTTGCTCCTTGAAATTGTTGTTGCATTCCTTTGTTTGTTTACATTTTGTACTGAACAGCTGATTGTTATTTGGCAAGATTGATAAAACCACCTATCTGTCAATCTTGGTTGTTTGGCGCACACAGGGTTGCATATTTATCTCATATTTAAATAGCCAATATTGGCAATTTAAGTGCAAATTAAATGTATGATCTGAAAATGAATCTTTGAAGTTAATCAACAATCTCTACTTAAATAAGCCAGCTTAAATTTGGGCCTAATTATGCATGTTGAATGCCATTTAATGGATTTTGTCTACGACATCTGGCGTGACGACCTCTTTGGTCGATCTTGACGTTTGCAGTCACTTGTGCCAGTACGGCCACAACGAAACCCAGTAAAGCACTTCTTAACCATTGGAATTGATAGTGCAGAATACACATATGTAGTATTTATCAAGCCTTTCCTTGGTTTCTGTAATGGATTTACAAGGTTTTCGGCTTTCAATGTCTGTCATAAAATTATACATTAATCTATTCATCAATTGCAGTTGGCGAGAACAGTGTCGCATTTAAAAATAGAAATCCAAAAAATTTACATTTTTTTTACGAAAAAAAAACCAAAATAAACCTTTTTTTGCTCACAAAAAAAATCACAAATTAAGGATTCAATTTGATGGAAAAAAATAAAAATCTAAATTAAACGAATATATGTAATACAGTATATTTTGCTTAGCTGCCCATCCTTTTTTGCACGAAAAACTTGTGCACTTAACCGAAAAAAGCACTTAAGCGAATTTCTTTACTACTTCAATGAGGAAGGTATCCGAATCCCTATGAAACCAATTAATGGAGGAGCACTTACCATGTAGAAATTACTGCAAGCGAAATTTTTACCGAATGGTATCTAATTATCTATATAACTACATTAATTGATAGCCATTTTCGTTGTTCTGCGAGATGATAAAAATAAATAAAAGCTTGTAAAATTAGGTAATTTTAGGGCCAGTGCAGGTAAACCTAATACTTTCTTTGATAGTTAATAATAATTGCACAATTTTTATGGCAGGTATCGCCAATGTGCAGATATGTTGAATGCATCTATCGGAGGAGTTTCCTTATAAAAGTTAAAAATAATGCCGCTAGTGCGCATTTTAGGGTAGATATCTTAAATGTGCACTTAAGCATAAAGGCAGCAAAGCAAAATATACTGTAATTATTCCTGATCGAAAAAAAAGATTTTGCAATTATCTTAAAATTAAAATCTTGATTATAAAGGTTCCTTTCGGTGCTTGTTTTATATATCGATGAAATTATCGATAGTTATCGATAGATATTAATGAAAATATGTTTAACTCTACTGATAACTTTATCGATAGAATAATTTCTGTGATAAATCAATATCATATATGCATATGTGCTAGGGCGGGTCGAAAATCTAATTTTTCTCAAATCCCTTGGTAATAGTGAAAATATATTGTATCATGAAGTCAACAACAAGCCTGCGAAATATTAGTCTTTCATTTTAATTGTAAGAGCCCGCGCATCGACCGCCAAGTGACCCACAGCACACTAATCGAATAAGACCAATTCTTGTTAAAAATGCTGGGTTTAGCCAAAAATTTTGGTGCATATTATTAGATAATGAATCCTTTAACGCAAAAGATAAAGTCAAGTATCATTTCGCGCAGCCCTTTATCTTATCGTTAATCTCAAACTCATCTATTTTCAAGAAAATTTTAATTGTTCTCTTGATAATTGCACTGGCCTATAGTCAAAAGATGTAAAGAACAATATTAATATTGCTGGCGTGCATTTAGATCGCTAGTTCCAAATATTCTAATCCTTTTTATACCCGATCGCACTTGTGCACAAGGGTATTATAACTTTGTTCACATAACGGTTGTTTGTAACAGGCAAAACGAATCGAGATAGATATAGACAAATGTATACATAAATGATCAGAATGAAAAGAGAAATCGATTAAGCGGTGACTGTCTGTCCGTCCGTCCGTCCGTCTGTGCACACGATAACTCGAGTAAAAATTGAGATATCTTAACGAAACGTGGTACGTGAACTTCTTTTGGGCGTGGGACAGATGATTGAAAATGGGCGAAATCGGATAATAACCACGCCTACCTCCCATATAACG
Organism: Rhagoletis pomonella; assembly: GCF_013731165.1. Lineage (NCBI taxonomy): Eukaryota > Metazoa > Arthropoda > Insecta > Diptera > Tephritidae > Rhagoletis > Rhagoletis pomonella. Next base: position 45,794,053 of record NW_023458560.1, read on the forward strand.
GTAATTTTAAGAAATACGAAAACTGCGATATTTTAGTAACTACTGAAGCTAATTCACTCAAAATTGATACTTACAATGAGTTTCAGACGAAAAACATGAATATTATAAATTTTTGGAAAATGGGCGTAGCCACGCCCACTTATGGTTACATGTGTATATCTTGGTAATCGCTGCACCAATTTCTTCCAAACTTAGCACAGTTGTTGGCCTTAGTGCAGCTTACTAAATGGCTGAAAATTTTAAAAAGCGGACAATAACCACGCCTACCTCCCATATAACGGTAATTTTCAGAAAAACGAAAACTGCGATATTTTAGTAACTACTGAAGATAATTCACTCAAAATTGATATTTGCAATGAGTTTTAGACGAAAAATAAGAATATTACAAAATTTTGGCAAATGGGCGTAGCCACGCCCACTTATGGTTACATTTGTATATCTTGGTAACCGCTACACTAATTTCTTCCAAACTTGGCACAGTTGTTGGTCCTGATACAGCATACCAACTGGCCGAAAATTTCTAAAATCGGACAATAACCACGCCCACATCCCATATAACGGTAATTTACAGAAATACAAAATCTTCGATAAATCAGTAAATATTGAAGCTAATTTATTCAAAATTGATGATTGCAACAATTCTTTACAAAGAAATACGTTTATGACAAAATTTTGGAAAATGGGCGTAGCACCGCCCACTTGTGATCACATATATGTATCTCGCTAACCGTTCTAGCAATTTGTACCAAGCTCGGTATGGTTATTGTGCTTGCCACATAAAAGCAAACCGTTGAAAATTGTTGAAATCGGACTAAAATTGAGGCCGCTTTTCATATAACGGTAAATTTCAGATATGCTTGAAACTGCAATATTTCGAAATTTAAGGACGCTAATTTACTTAAAATGTATACACCCCGGCTTATCATGTAGCGGTAGCTTTCGGAAAGGTGGAAAACATATATTTAATACTTGCGCCGGGTATTTAATGTTCGGCTCCGCCCGAACTTAGACTTTCTTACTTGTTTAATATTAGCTATAGTTTGCGATTTTTTGCAAATTTAGGAACAATTTCGGTAGCTCTAATAGAATAGCCATTATTTTCCATCATCGCGGAAAAATTTTGTTTATGCAAATTAGTATGGAAACACTGAACAGGCACAACTTCTAGACACACTAATTGGTTTACTTATCTTTATGCATACAATATAAAAATTGCAAATATAGGAAAATGATAAAAAATTTTGTTCAAGATTTTATTTATTTTAAATAATTTGTTTATAACCTGAACTATTTTAGTCATATTATTATCAAAAATCTGTATCATTAAGTGCGCCTTCAATTTGTTAATTATTACGCACCGATCGAGTAACATTTACCAAAGTTATATCGAAAAACTTAAGTGGATTTCCAGTTTTTTTCTAAAAAAATTTCTCTTCAATTGTATAAATAACCTTTAAATAAAAGAACCGGATTACAGAAAACTCTGCAAGCGAGTGACTTTTTTCGTTCAAGCTGAATGCAAAGCAATATCGTCCAATTGGAGAGTCCGCAAAAGGATTTCCCAGGATATGTTAAAGACTATTGCATTTACTTACATACACTTTTTCACATAATGGAATTAACTAAAATATTTATGTATATCTAAACACTTATTGCACGTCCCCTACTTTCATATAACGGCAAATTTAGAAACCGCGAAAATTGTGCTTCTGCGGCGACTAATGAAACCATTCCGCACCAGTTTTCAAGACTGCAAAAATGGACTTAAAATGGGCGTTTCTCACCCTAATTGTAATGTATGTAAATACTTATATGTTTGAAACTACTATTAACTTGTCGAACGATTCCTTATCTTTGACAATACATTCATTCACCACGATCTTGAAAACTGACCAAATCGGCGTGACCAAGTCCATGGTCATTTTAATATTATATAAACATTAAAAGGTTTGAAATAAATCTCGTCTCACTTTTTTGTATTATTCACTTGGTTGCTGAAGTAATGAAGAATTGAAAATTCATAAGGGAAAATCATAGTTTTCTTATTTTTTATTTTAATATCTTAAAAACGTGTAGACTTATTGAAAAATGATAAATGAACGTGAGGTTCTAAATTTAATAGCCCTTAATTTGATATATCGTCATGTTTATAACAATAACGCATTCCATAGATATTACAAGCCAAAGTTTCATTTTCAAAATTCATACACTTTGATTCAATTGCGCGGGCTAAAGATAAGTTTTAAATTAATCTTTGGTGGCCAATAACAATTGGTTGAGACCTAAGACATCATAATATTACTATTACAATGCGGTAAAATGACTTTTATTTTCCCCCATACAAAATCGACCCAGCGTAATATGTGCATATATCAAATAATTTATCGATAGATACATGTATGCCGATATACAGGTATCGATAGATACAGGTGAAAATATCTTAGTCGGAAAACTCTTCAGATAACTTTATCGATAAATTTAAGCAAGCGGTCGGAATCACTTCGGTAGTTATGCCTTTAGTACTATATGGAATACTTGTATGGTGGACATCAACTCAAAAGGCTAGTCACATAAAACTATTTAGTAAGGTCCAAAGAACCGTATTTTTATGCATCTCTGGTGATTTAAGGACCACCCCAAACAAGGCGCTTGAAGTGATAAGAAATATA
>NW_023458560.1:45796821-45832476 GCF_013731165.1 Rhagoletis pomonella
TATATTTCTTATCACTTCAAGCGCCTTGTTTGGGGTGGTCCTTAAATAACCAGAGATGCATAAAAATACGGTTCTTTGGACCTTACTCAATAAATTTATGTGACTAGCCTTTTGAGTGGATGTCTAGCATACAAGTATTCCACAGAGTACTAAAGGCCTAACTACCGAAGTGATTCCGACCGCTTGCTTAAATTTATCGATAAAGTTATCTGAAGAGTTTTTCGACTAAGATATTTTCACCTTTATCTATCGATAACTGTATATCGGCATACATGTATCTATCGATAAATTATTTGATATATGCAAATAAAAACATATTTATCACAGAAATTATTCTATCGATAAAGTTATCAGTAGAGTTAACCGATAAACATATTTTCATTAATATCTATCGATAAATATGGATAATTTCATCAATATATAAAACATGCACCGAAAGGAACCTTTATAATCAAGATTTTCATTTTAAGATAATTGCAAAATCTTTTTTTTTCGATCAGGAATAATTATTACATATATTCGTTTAATTTAGATTTTTATTTTTTTCCGTCAAATTGAATCCTTAATTTGTGATTTTTTTTGTGAGCAAAAAAATGTTTATTTTGGTTTTTTTTCGTAAAAAAAATGTAAATTTTTTGAATCTCTATTTTTAAATGCGACACTGTTCTCGTCAACTGCAATTGATGAATAGATCAATGTATAATTTTTGACAGACATTGAAAGCCGAAAGCCTTGTAAATCCATTACAGAAACCAAGGAAAGGCTTGATAAATACTACATATGTGTATTCTACACTATCAGTTCCAATGGTTAAGAAGTGCTTTACTGGGTTTCGTTGTGGCCGTACTGGCACAAGTGGCTGCAAACGTCAAGATCGCCCAAAGAGGTCGTCACGCCAGAAATCGTAGACAAAATCCATTAAATGGCATTCAACATGCATAATTAGGCCCAAATTCCAGCTGGCTTATTTAAGTAGAGATTGTTGATTAACTTCAAAGATTCATTTTCAGATCATACATTTAATTTGCACTTAAATTGCCAATATTGGCTATTTAAATATGAGATAAATATGCAACCCTGTGTGCGCCAAACAACCAAGTTTGATAGATAGGTGGTTTTATCAATCTTGCAAAATAGCAATCAGCTGTTCAGTAAAAAAAAGTAAACAAACAAAGGAATGCAACAACAATTTCAAGGAGCAAGCAACAGTGCAGCCACTCGTTTGGCATATTTAAATAAATTTGGTCGGAAACCCAACCAAAGTTAATAAAATAATGATTTTGTATAAAATTTAAAAGACCATACAGACGCAATCTACAGAAATTTTGGCCTGAAAAGTTTGGGATTTATTCCTTTTATTAGTGAAAAAATAAAACTCAACAATAATTATTAACTTTGAGCGAATAAATAAAACTCAAATGTTAGTTATTATTTTTAATCTTTATTGATTAAACTCGAAAAATAAAAATCATTGTAAATTACAGTAGGACGTACGAGCACAAATACGTGAGTATAGTTAAAATTATTTCACGACGATTACAACTTGTTGATTTTTTTGGTTAAAATTAAAAAAATTGTGATTATTTTGCATCCCTGATTAAAACAAAGAATCGAAGAATGAATGCTTGTATTATTGTAGATTGAGGCCATTTCGAGCAGCTTATTTTAATAACAATAATTTTAACCTCTCGAACGAAATGTGTTTTTTTATGAGCCGAAAATCAATGCTTTAATCGATTTATCTTTAGCTGGCGTCAACTCAATAAATATGCCCCGGGGAGAAAACTACAACTAACATTTTTGGTTTGTTTTGAGGTTTCCTAACTTCAATTAATTGGTTATATGTATGTCAATTAAAAATTAATTTCCATACAACGCAATTGGCGATTGTTTTGTACTTATATCATTTACATATATTTCATTACATCAAGTTTAAGATATGTATTCAAATTAGCTGCATAGAAGGACAGCCTAATTACCATTTCATTTTCATTTTAGAAATGTGAGCATTGACCTCGAAGTGGAAAGTGTCAGTTGAAAAATTGTTACTTGCAACAAATTGCGCTAACTTACCACAATCTGCATATGTATGTACATATGTACGCACATATCAACATGAGTAGATAAATGTGCAGCTAATTGTTGCATACTGGCATGAAACTGTCTAAACTACCAACGAACAAAGTACAATGCTTCACAAATGACAAGTGGATAGCAGTAAATTGGCTCAATTGTGGCTTACAATTACATTTACTGCTACTTCTGTTAATTTGGTAAATGTCAAGCATTTGACGTGTAAGCGCGGTCTGGTGAGGTGAAATGTATGCATTCAAGTTGTATTATTTTGTAGCCAAGTGGCAAAAGAACGCTGCAATTCGGTCAAACTTGTCTTAAGGCAGTCTAATTTTGTCGGGACTATGTCATATGCCACTCTGCCTGGAGGACCGTACAGTTTTTGGAAATGTCGAATTTATCCTATAGTCTTTCATGAGTTGGAATCTAGCCGAAAAGGAAATACCGTCAGGCTATCTGTTCATTTCCGATCTCGCGGGTGCACGAACTTTTATGTACGTTACCGCCTACTGTAAATTGCAAACTTTTTTCTCTGAAAAACGCTGGATGACGTGGTCTGATAGGTGAAAGGGTATCTCCACACTCAGTTGCTCAATGCAAGTCCCTCCACATTCCAGCTTTGATCCATCTGTAAAGACAGCCATGCCTTTCAAGCACTGTATTTCGCGCCGAATCCATTCACTGCGGCTTTGGTATTTTGTGCAGGGTTCGTGATGCTGCAGAGCTTTGGTATTCTGTAGATCAGGGATGCCGTTTTGGATCTAAATAGATCCAATTGGATAAATTTTTAGACGAAGTTTTGCGAAATACTTAATTTTTCCGATCAGTATAAATGTGGATATAGTTTTTATACAGTTTTTTTCGTTCAAAAATCGATTTTAATTAAAGATGGTAGAAAGTATTACGTTTTCTAAATGTATTAGAAATCACGAGTTAAGCGTGAAATTAAAGCATTTTATTTTTTTTTTTTAACGAAGCAATGAACATATGAACAGATCTCTCCAAAATAGGTATAAGTGCAATTGTTTTAATTAGCTAAAAAGGATGCTTTCAGCAAGATCTTAATATATACATATATAAAGTAAATAGATACTTTTTCTGTAGTTATCTCTTTCATATCACATATTTTCATTTGTTAATTTAAAAAGAAAGAAGATCTCAATGTAGCTTAAAATACACTGTTTAAAAAACTAAATTTGATTTATTTAAAGAAATTTTTATGAATTTTACTGAAAGTGAAATTTTTTGTTTATTTGCGCATATTAAGAGAGGTAACCAGTTTCCTCCTAATTTGCACACCGTGTGATAAAACTAAACATTGCCTGTTTACTTTTACATACCAAATTTGTCGCGAAGAGCAAAATTACACATAAAATGTTTAAAATAGAGTAAATGTGAGCCCCTAATGCTTTTTATTAGTAGAAAATGTATTTTTAGTTTAAACATTTTTACAATTTTAAACATTTCATGTGTATATTTTAAAGATCTCAAGTTAAAAATCAAATCCTGAACATCTCATGTAACTTATTAATTACTATTTATTATACTTACTTTGCAAAATACTTATGCACAAAAAAAAATGTAATTTATAAATTTAAATTACAAATGTTTGATTTTATGAAATATAAAAATATATATGCATGTATTCCAAGTCCTTAGGATGGGTTAAATTATGTCTTTTTCTTTAAAATGTTTGATTTTCTTACAAATTATGAGGTGGATACGTAAAAAAAAAGAACATTGGATAAATTTGGATACATTTTTGGCTAGATCGGTGATACATTTTCTTGAGACGGCGCGGCAACACTGCTGTAGATCTGTAAAAATAACGAAAATTTTCGCTACTCAGTAACGAATACATACAGTTTGCTATAGCTCTAGTATGCTGTAGTCGGTAAGCAGCGCTTTTACATTAGCTGGAAGCCCATTTATGATTCAACTGTGCTCAAATGCGGCGCTCTGGCAACTTCATCCACTGCTTTCTAGACTGATTCAAAAAAAAAAAAAACGATTTTTCGAAATTTATGTGCGATGCATCAAAATCTTTGAAAGCATCAAGAAAAAACATGTTGCTAAAAATTTGAGATAAATCGGAAGACACGCACCTGTAATACATCTTCGTCAAAAATATCTCCTATTTTCCACAAATATTGAGCTACAAATATAGCAAAACTGCGTTTTTAGCTTTTCACTGTGACGTCAGGATTTTTTTTGTTTTTCAAAGGACTTGGAAATTTTAAAGATATGATTAATTCAAAAAATTATATAAAAAAATCAGTGCTATGTAGAATAACAAATTCAGGACAGAGAAAATTCTGTAGAATTTAAAAACAATAAAGTTTTTTGGTTTACAGGAACGAATAAGTTAATAAAGTTTACAGGACGAAACTCGATTATGAGGTCGTGCGTATATTAGTCATCAAACAACAATTAAAAAAAAAATATTGCAAATTTTCAAGGATATTTAAGAACAAAATTTGTAAAGGACATTTCCATACCAATTCGTCGTTATGAACCAAAAAGTTATTCTGTTATAATTCTACAGAATTTTTCCTTTTATATGATAGCCCTATTGCTATCCTAAATTGCACTGAATTTTTGAAATAATCAAATTTTTTTAATTTCAAAGTCCTTTTAAAAAAATCTGACGCCGGAAGGAAAAACTAAGTACGCAGTTTTACTATAATTTACCCATGTTTTCGCGAATATTTATATTAATTCATTGTGTGTAAAAGTCACACTGTACATATGTACAGATTTGTACATTTTTATATTGGTCTATTGGTACGAAATAAAAAAATTGGGACGACAATTTTGTTGTAGTCATACGATGGGTAAGTACAATACAGCAAACTTATATTAAAAAATGTGAACAAATTATTTTTCGAGATTGGGTTAAAGAAAAATATTTGGGCATTCACACAAAGTGAAAACCTCTACCACATATTTTTTAAAATTTGGGTGTCTACCACATCTACCACACAATGCTTTAAATCTAGCATATTTTTAGGCAGAACATTTGTTTACAATTTTCACAATAACTCTAAAATTTCAACTCAATTCTTATACGAAATATAAAAATTAATCAATAAATTTTTAAAAATGTACATCACAAATTTTGCTTTAAATATACATATCTGTGCTTTAACTTTTTAATATTTCAAAAATCCGCATATTTATATTTGCTAAAGTATTATGCAATCAAAAAATAATTTGGTCGATTTTTTTACATAAATCAATCTGTAGGATTTTTCTCAAATTAATGAAAATAATTTTTTCTTCTCTAACTAGAAAACTAATGATAAACTTTTTTTGCATCAATTGCGTTGTATCTGTACGATCCGCTAGCACTTATATGTCCCGATCTAATTTTGGATCGGCCACACACTGAAAATAAAATCTGCGTAAATATAACGAAACCTTGCGTACATCTTACGAAAATATTCGTCATTTTGAGCCACGAAAGTTTTCGTTGATTGTACAAAACCGTTTTCGTACATACTACGAAAATATGAGACGTCAGATCTTAAGTACATTTTACGAACATATTCGCACTATTTACTAACGAATTTCGTACTATTTACTAAAGAATCTCGTACCATTTCTTTATTTTTAACAAAATTTTTGTAAAATGCACAAAAATATTCGTATATTTAACGAAATTATTTTCTTAAAATCTGCGGTTGTTTCGTAGAATTTGCGATTGCTTTCATTCGCCACACTGTAAAAAACATAGTACGAATTATAACACAACAATTTATATGTGTTTTTATTATTCATTTTACATAAAAATATGATGAAATATTAAACGGACGGTAATTTAGTATATTGTACGAAAATATTCGTCTGTTGTACGAATTTAAAAAAAAAATGTTTCTGCATTTGTTCTATGTACGAAAGTATTAAGTAAAATGTACGAATACAGAATTGTAGATTACGTAAATTTCAAAACCAAACGTAAATATTACGAATGCATTCGTACAATAAACAAAATTATTCGTACAGAGATTTGTTCAGTAATTTACGAATGTGTTTCGTAAAATAAACGTGAGATTTCGTAAATTGTACTGAAAAAATGCCTTACGAAAGTTCTTTCGTTATATTTACGAATGGTTCGTAAAATCTTGTTTCGTTGTGAAAAATGTGTTCGTATTATGAACGAAAGTTTCGTACATTGTAAAAAAACTACGAAGACTACGAAAGTTTTTCGTAGCACTTTCGCGAAATTTTATTTTCAGTGCAGTTATAACAAAAAAGTGGTAACTATTTACTGTCACAAAATTCTCCAGTTGATGGTACATATTTGATTTTTTTCAACACTTATTTTTGCTCTTACCGTTCCACTCATGGCACATTTAAAAATATAACTCCACTCACAAAAGACCCCGTCATAAGTCGCGGTATTTAATTATAGTTATAAGTCCCATAATAAATTATATTGATTTAATTATATGAATGGTTTCAGAAATCTAAATACATACATATTTTAATCCGATTGAGAATTCATTGAGTAATACATATGTATGTATGTACCTAAATGTGTATACATTTATAGTCTTTTTTGTGGTTTTGCTGGCACCTGTACATGTGCCATTAATATGAATAATCTCTATGCAACTAAGTACGAGTTTCTTTGCATTCTCATACTTATTTACATATACAGTGAAACCTCCCTTGGGCGGACACTCACCGTCAGTTATTTTTTGTCCGCCGAAGAGAGGTGTCCGCTCAATGGAAGGGAAGCTTATTTTAGTACTTTTTAATGTTTTAATTAATTGAATAGTCACTATTTCTTATTTGAATAAAAGATATTGATATTACATCGTTCAAACAAAAATGTGCATGTATTTTTTCAAAAGTGCATATTTCATTTATGTGCGTAAGTAGATATTAAGAAATAACAAAATAAAAATAAATATTACATTTCAATCCATAAACTACATAAAACCATATATTCATTACATAAAAAACTGGGAAATTGTCGATTGACGTAAGTTTTATTTCTAATTTTTTTCAGTGTCAGTACCTTTTTCATGTTTTTATCAGTAACAAAATCTAACCAGAAATCTACATTTTCGGTCGATGTATTTATCATTATCTATTGTTATAAATGCATCAGAATTGGAATTGGATTCTCCAAGGGTTTCTGATAATTCAAATAACGAACCTAAACCACTGCGCAAACCAAACTAAATGTGTGCATAAAAATCACATTTTATGCGGGAAGTCCCGCTTTTCCATTTCGTAGTCCGCCTATGAGGAGTTCGCGTCCGCTCAACGGAGGTTTTTATTTGATTTGTTATGAAAAGGAATCTTAATGTCCGTTGATAAGAGGTTCGCGTCCGCTTAGTAGAGGTTTTTGTGTCAATTTATGCAAAATAACTGTCCGCGTCCGGCCAAGAGAGTGTCCGCTTAAGAGAGAGTAATTTGCTCCGAAATTTGTACTTAAAACTTGGTATAGGAAAAAATGTCCGCCCAAGGGAGATGTCCGTCTAATAGAGGTGCCCGTTAGGAGAGGTTTCACTGTACTTGTACATACATACATATGTACATGAATACATACATACTAAGTACATATGTACATATGTAAATTACTTTAGCGTAGTAAATGAGCAAATAATCAGAATTTTTTCACAATTTATTGCTACTTTTTTCGCTGAGGTAATCGTAAATGCATATAATTTACTTAGTTTTTATTTTATTTACTTTTCGTTGTTCGCTTTCTTATTTGCCGCTTCGGATGCATTTTCCTAATCAACAACGAAAACAAAAATAAGTAAATTAATGCTGTTGGATTTGCTTAGTTTACTTTTGTATGTACCTAAGTACACCAAATGTTTGTATTTCTGATATGTTAAATACAAAATATGAGGAAGTGTAAATAAGTAGATATTTAAATGCATACAATGATGGGACATAAGGAAGAAGGTTGAGTAAATTAGTGATGTGACATTGACAGTGGCGGTGTTGGTGAATTAAGAGCAATGTTTTCAGAAATATGTGAAATAGTTGTAAAGAGCGTTTACTTCAAGGCAAGGTATGTATACATACACGGAACATAAACACTGAGAACCAAAAGTTCCGGAACAGCAAGACTCCATCCTCTATTAAGTTTTGATTTTAAAATTTTAGCAAAAGTCATTATAACCAATTTATGAGATTTAAAATGAAAAAAGTGGAGCACATATTATAGACTTGAATTTTACTAAGATTTTAAAATCTAAACTTATCAAGACAAATTTTATGTTTCTGTAAAAACAATTATTTTCTAAAAACTATTTTGATTTTTTCTATTAAAAATATTTTGATTTCACTTTTTTTTTCTACTTAGTCTCATCGGTATAAAAGTTGCAATATTTACTACGATCATTTCACTAAATCATTTTATGAAATGTGTTAAAAGCTATACCATACATTGCCGAATACATAAGGCGCAGTATTGAACACAGCGCCATCTACAGCTTGTAAATGCCTCCAAAAGCATTAGTAAATCAATGGCAAAGCTCACGCGGTATTGAACGCAACGCAAAGTTTGTGCTGAAATCTGGACACACAAGATAGAGAGTTGATAGAAACCTGGTAAGGAAAAGTTTAAGAGATTCTTCCTATTTCTATCTCTTAGTTAAATCTCTATTTTACCATTTTAATTGTTTCGATAATGAGTAGTCGTCAAATTTGGACTTTTAATTTTTAGGTAAAACTTAATCGTTGTTTTGTGAGTTTTATTTTTTTCGATCAAAAGTAATCGTTATTTTGGATATTAACTTTTTTCTATCACTTTATATTACCCGTTATAACGGAGACTGCATTTTAATGACAGATTTAAATCTTTACTGTTATAATAGCTGAAAAATAAAAAAATAACGAAAAATTCATGAAATAACGATTAAATTTTATCGGTAAAATATAAATCCATTTTTAACGGTTAAATTGTGATTTTTATTATAAAGATTATAGCCATTACGGTCCCTGAATTCTTCTAATATTACTTCTCGATAGTTTTCGGATACTTTGAGCATTTTTTTCTGAAAATTTCCGTGATTTTTCACGGAACACTTCAAAATTTTTTTTTGAAATCTCGCTTTTGAAAATTTGTTTAAGATTTGTCGAGGCTATTCCGGATTTTTCAAGACTTTCTCGAGACTTCTTCGGCACGCGTTCACTTCACTTCACTTCCCTTCACTTTCTTTGAGACCTTCCGGGACTTTTTCGGGTTTTATTAGGACTTTTCAGAGAATTTCGGGATTTTTATTGGATTTATTTGAGAACTAATAAGATTTTTTTGGGAAATTTTAGGATTTTTTTCGAAACTTTTCGAGATTTTTTCAAAATGTCTTTTTTTGTATTTTGCTTTGCAATTTTTCTGAAATTTTTTTTAAATTCTACGAGGTTATTGTAGGCATTTTCGGGACCTTTTATTCCTTTTTAGAAATTTCTTTCGAACCCGTCTGGGATATTTTTGGGACCATTCGAGGCTCTTCCTACTTTACTTTTCAGTATTTTTTAGTTTCCCGGATTTTAGGGGATTTATTCGAGAGGTTTTTGGGAGATTTCGAGGTCTTCGAGGTTTTTTTTTTTTAGTTTTTTTGCACTTTTGGCCTTTTACTTCTCGAAAATTTTATTAATTTCGTGGGGATATTTTGGAGTTTTTCAAAGACTTCGATTTTCATTATTTTTGTTATTATTATTTTTTTGGTATTATAAAAGGAATACTCGGTATAACCTCGGCAAAAATCTTTTCATCGAAATCTCTATTTATATCTATGCACTGTGGAACACAAAGTCACACACAGCTGCAACTATTTTAATGGCTGCTTGGCTATGAATAAAAATGTTTATACGTTAGAAGTTAGGAGGCGTTAATTCCGCTGCGGATTCCACCGTTTTGGCTGCGGCATAGATTTCGGCTTGAAAAATGCTGCCATAAACTGAGAAGTTATAAGGCTGTTGTAGCGCGAGCTCCGGACAGAATACCGCAGCTCCCACTCCATCAATCATTTTGCAGCGGAAAGAAATTGTAGGTGTAACTATCGCAGCGGTCGCTGGGGTAATCAGTGCGCGCTACCAATTCGCAGGATGACAACATCAAAAAAAAAATAAAAAACATAAAAGAAGTTGTTTCTAATAGCGGTCTAACTCGGTAGGCAATGGCAAACCGCCGAGTGTATTTCTGCTACAGCTTCTCACAATGGCCGTTCGAAGTCGGCGTAAAACTGTAGGTCCCTCGGCAGGCGTTTTGTGCATTGGAAACATTCTCGTCTCTTTCTTCCACATTCAATCTCCAAATCAGCTTTCTGTCTGAAGTTACCAAGATATCTTGTAGAAGTTTTAGTAGTAAGGACCGGGTTGGACTTTTGTACTTTTTTATAAAGAGTACTAAGTCCGTATTGTCTGGGTTTACGCCCAATCCGTCCCCCTTGCCCAGTTGTAGATTTCCCTCAGTGACTTCTCGAATATTTTATTCATCGAGCTCGGATACCAACCCGACTTAATGATGGCTAGATTATCTGCAGTTAGCCTAGGTGCCCTAACCCTCAGCTCGAGTAGTACGTATCTTATTATCCACTAATTTCCACATCAACGGAGAGAGGACGCCTCCTCGTAGGATGTCTCTGTTCGCCCTCCTTGAGATCACTGTCGCTCCCTTCTCAGCAACCACTGTTCGGCGATTCAAAAGACTGATTATAATGACGAATGACACAATCAACGCCGTCGTGTCACAAACCAATCGGCACATCATCTTCATTGCATCTTCTTAAGAGCCCGAACTGTTGCTTCAAATTATTTTCAAATTAGTTCTGTAGACTGTGTTTCTCTCAGTGTTAAAGTAGTTGTTATCGCTATATTGTCTGCTGGGTGTAAAACAAATCCTAACCGGCAAAAAATGTATTGTCATCAGCACTATTTTAGCAATGGGACTATAATTAAATTTGTGCTAATTAATCTGTCTGGATTAAATACCTGAAATAGTATTATATGTTCACTTCGCATGAGTGTGCGAAAAATAAATGTATGAATTTATTTTAAATAAAATAAAAGCACGATTGTTAAGTTGAACAACTGGGAAATTATTTTTTACTCCTAGCTGAGCGAATGCTAATTGTTGTTAATCTTAAAAGTTATTATGGGTGATTGACAATGTGTGCGCTTTAATGTGGATACATATATTGAGCTTAAGGCCGTTTTTAATATTTTTTTTTAACTGCAATAATTTACCTTTCGGTAGAAGTTACAGCTGCTATTTCGGAGATCTCCACATCATATCGTCATCAGACTTCTTCATCGAATTCATTCGAATTCGAACCAGCGACTCCAGCTTTCAGAGCTAAGTTTGTCATTTATACTGTTGATGTTTTTTTCACTTTTTCATTAGACAACCCAACTGCAATCCAGAGCAACTAAATATTTTGTTGCTATTTACAATTAAGTTAAGTTCTATTTTTTTGTATTCATTAAAGTATTTTGGCTGGCTGCCCTACAGGGTTAACTTCAATTTTGTCATCAGTTGCAAAATTTTAAATTCGTCGATATTAGAAACAATCCTGACCAAAGCAGGTCCCTCTAATAGCCGGTTAGTGAATGTATACATGCTAGAGGGCTGCATGAATTCATTCAAAACGGCTTATGAATTATTCATATACAAAACGTATGAATGATTTTGGCTTCAAATTTTTTTGAATTTGAGTGAATACCTGTTCTTATATACATACATATGTGTCGACATTACAATATTCAAACAAAGTGAAAATAATTTTAATCTAAATAAAATAAAATTCTTTGTATGAATATCCAAAAAAATATTTTGTACAAACATACATACATATGTACAGGTGAAAATTTTAAACAAATGTATTCCTTACTTACAAAATTCCAAACGCTGAGTGAAGTAAAATATTCAAATCTCCTGTACACTGTTTGGCTAGAAGTTTGAATGAATTCATGCAGCCCTCTAATACATACATATAGATCTACACTCTTCATACAAAAAAAAAAAAATCGGCGCTGTTTTTCTATAGGAGTTATAAAATGAATTATATTTTAAAACTTCCGCCAAAATATTTCGGAAAAGCATAACGTCAGTCTAATGTACGGTATTATACAAGTGTATGTACATTGCGTGATAGAGCATTTTTTAATTTTAATTATTCGATATGAATTCGAGTTCACATTCAACAGTAAGATTACTTTTGTTTAATAAACGATTGTTTTCAGTAATTAGCATTACTGTGGGAATCAAATACACATGTTCAGATATATTTATTTAGGGTTATAGCAGTGCCAGTTAGTGGGCCATTTTGCATTCTATAAGGAGGGAAGTGAAAATGAAAGAAAATTACACACAGTGAATGATAAAAATCATCACTTAAAAAAAAAGAAATAGCATTCGTTAGCTTTTGTTCGTGAACAGCAACATACATATCGCTACGTAAAGGTGAAAAGGTGCCAAGTTCATTTTTTTTCAAAATTTTGTTTTAGTTGCAGAATGACAGATAATGTTAAACTACATCCATTTTTCTTCTCACCTGAATAATTTCAAAAAATGGACTTGGAAACTCCTCCCCTTTAAGTAACGATATGTGTATATATTTCCAGGCGCGCTAAAACTGTTTTTATGCGTTTTCATGAATTTTATTTTTTTATGCCTCTAATTTTTGGTATTTCTTATTGTTGCCTTCTGGCAATTTTATAGAGCTAATCATCCACAACGGTCAAAGTGTCAATATGTACATATAGTTTATTGTATGTAGCGTTTCGCATCGGCGCCTCAACATAGCTGCTTATTCGTGTTTGATGCTTTTGTTTTCGGCACACTCTTTTGCACAAATAAAATTAATTTATTTTAAATGAAATAAAAGCACGGTTCTACAATGAGACTGAAATAGAATTATACCTACGTAGATAACAAGTAAATGTTTATATGTACAATGTATTTGCATTAGGTTGGAGCAAACAAATAAATTTTTCGACTCCGAAATTCTGATAGTGTGGAGAAATTGCATGACATGATCACATTGAACCGTGTTAAATCGTTTTCCGATCCGATAATATTTACATTGGCCCCAAGGACTTTTTAAAATTCCTCATCATCATGGTTATTTTATACTTTTTTTTACATATTTTTTTGAAAGACTTTGGGTATGCAGTTTTGTAGCCCAATACATTTAACGAAAAAGTTTCAAGTTGCTAAAAAATCGCGTTGATTTTTACATTTTTTTTTGCTAGCCTTTTCTACTGTCAGCAAAAAAATTCAATAAACTATTTCTAAAATTTAATGGGCTACAGAACTGCATACTTAAGATCTTTCTAGAAAATCTTAAACAAAAAGTAAAAAGCGCTTCAAGAGGAACATGTTACGCAATTTTTCCGCACTATTAGAATTTGGAAATCGCAAAATTTAGTTTTTTCCGCTCCACACTAATGTACATACTAATATGTGTACTATACATACTATGTGTAGATATATGTTTGTATGCACTCAAATCAATAGGATATATACATATATATGTACCTAGGCACGTGTAGAGCTACATTTGTTTTTTAATGCTTCTGCTGTGCTTTGGCAATACAAATAAAATTTTAGATTAGTTAAAAGCTTCGAAAAAAAAACAAAAACTTAAATATTCTTGTATTATAATGTGTTTATTTATAAAATTTCGTGCGTATGCTCGCAATTTTTCTCCTCCTAAATTAAACTTCTGGATTGTGACGAATTTTTTTTTTTTTTACTTATGTGTCGCCTAGTGCTTAGGTTCTTAGCAATAATTTGACACCCTAGATGACACTCTTGTCTATTTGCATTTAAATAAGTAAAAGCTAAATTTATAGTTCTGAAAAAAAGGATTTTTGATGTCTAAACATCTTTGCGAAAACTATTACGCGCGAGCCAAGATGATTTCAGAAAGAGTACAAATGAAAAACGAATGTAATCAGCTGTTCTAGCAACACTGCTAGTTGATATAGTACATAAGTACTAGTTCGAGACTGTTTCGTGACTTTTTTGGCATAATTCCGGGTCCATTTTAGGACTAGTTCGGCACTTTTTCGGCGTTAGTTCGGAACTAATTCTGGATTAGTTCAAGCCAGTTCGAGACTAGTTCGGCACTTTTTGTCTTTACTACGGAACTAGTTCGGGACATAGATGTTTAGACATTAAACTTCATGACTACCTGGTACTCACGGCTTTTTCTTGTTGTTACGAATTTCCATCATCCATTGCCAAATTTTTTTTGGAAGTAATTGTCAGTTAGCCAATGGTTCTTATTGCTGCCCGTCTGCTCGAAAAAAAATTGCGATGCGTGTACTTGGTCGAGTATTTTACTTGCCTTGCCGATAGCAATCATTTCAGCGAGGACAACATTTGCTGAATTCGGCAGCAGCATAGACATTTCTATTTGAAAGTCATTCGATAAGATTTCCATTCCAAAGCATTCAGTAAAAACGATAAGTTTCCAATGCTTTATCAAAAAAAAAAAAACTTGAGCTACAAGATTTTTTCGAAAATCTTGTTGAGAATATGAACTGCGATTCACTGAATTACTGAACGTAGGGGAAGTACAAACTTAGTTGACGCCCATAAAGGTTCTCTTTCCATAATCAGAATTCTTTCAGCCTCTGCAAGACAAACACTCAGAATGTGCTCCACCGTCTCTGCGATCTTCAAGGCATATGCAGAATTAGCTCGCTGTAGTCCGGTGCAGGTGAGACCACAGATGCCCTGCGGAGAAAATCTCTAGTTCTGAACTGGCGCGCTTCTTGTACACCTAGACATAGTACTGGTTCGCGATAAATCTCTTTTGCATGCAAACAACAGGCGAATTTAACATGGCGATGCCCTAGGAATTGTCAATTGCCCCCCGCTGCATAAATTTTTCGTTAGTTCCGAACTCTGCCTAAATTCTATAATTCCGAACCAGTTCTACGATCGACAGATGAAAGAAAAAAGTATCATGATTTTTCAACCTTTTTGGTTCTTGCGATTGTGTGCGATTTTAAATTATTTTCAAAGAAATGTGTTTTCAATTTAAAATTAAATTTGTTTGAATGATTGTAAGAAATGTACGTTTACATACCTTTGGCTGTAGCTGAGTTTGCAGAGGTGCTTGCCGGTGCTACCTTAGATATAGATTTCTAATGAAAAAAATTTAATAAAACAGTTTTTTTAAAAGTACCACATTTCGCTGATTTTGAACTGGGGGAGATCTAGTTGCAATTGGACTGGTTCAGATCTAGTACGGAAATCGAAATTTGATTCACTAGTCCGCGGTTTCCCTGCCTGCAGGGTGGCTACATAACTCTCTATTAAGATTTATGTAACTATGTGTGTACTTTCTACCGCTCTCGAAGCAGACCGACTGATTACGCCAAATGGTTCTAGCCTACATGGATAGAAAAAAGTACTTCCCCGTCATTGAGGAGTGTCAGCAAACTCCTCGAAAGCCTGCAAGGAGGTTATGAACCCATTGGACAGGGTCAAGATGGCCGCTCGGCCGCTCGGCCGCATGAAAATCTTTACTGCTTACTTAAGTAAGGGTTGTAAATCGATTAGTAACATTTTTTTTTTTTAGTTTTGAATTGTGTCATTATTGTAGAGGACCGCCTATATGTTTAGTGATTTTTGCAGTTCAATATTTATGTATAATAAACCGCTAGCCATTGTTTTATTGCGCGGTTAATTAAAATAGTAAAGTCTACTTGAACCTGACGAAAACTAGTTAAAAAGCAGTAATGCAATTTAAATAAGTCGAAGCAAAATGAAACAAAACTTTCATGATTAATGAATGGATATCTCATTTAGCTGCTTAACGTTGGCGCCATTGTAAAATTGTTTGGGTGATTCACAATAATTAGTGAAGTGCTGTCATATGTGCATATGTCTTAAATTGGATATCGTTAACAAATTTTTTTAAGGGAATAGCAAAGCATGAGTAAGTACACACATACATCCTACTAATAATACTAAAGCAATAATATACTGATACCAATCTATATATATAAAAATGAAATGTTTTTCGTATGACGGCGATGGGCGTTCCAAAACGATTTATTTCGAAAACTGTTTTTAAGGGTGTCAAACCAGGGTATGTAATTCAAAGCCGATTTATTTAGAGAAAATTCTTTTTGGAGGGTTGTCAGCTGTTCAAAAAGTTAAAAGCAATTTAAATCTCAAGTTAATCGAAATTTTTTAATAAGTGTATAAAAGGAGAGAAGTTTAAGGAGTCTTTGCCTCACAAATATTTTTTAAGGGGGCCGCCAGCTGTTTAGAAACTTTCGGTATTCAATACTTCCATTTCGGTACCCGAAACTGATTCTTTATATTAAACATTCGCCATAATATAAATTTCAAGTTTAGAAAAAAATCATTTCATAGGTATTTTATATTATATTGGCTAAAGAACTTGAACTTATGGCAACAGTAGAAAGCCCTTAAGATATTACCGTCCGACTCATCTAAAAGAAAAATGTTTAAACAAGGAAAAGTTCTCTGCATTTTGACGATGGAAATTATAGCGACATAATAACTACATTTACCCTTTTAATTATTATTAAAAGATCTATTGGCCCTTACGTTCGGCTTTTGATAGGCGGCGCTCCATTGAACCGCTTTTTTCCATATTTTTGGTCTACATCTGAGCGCTTTTATTAGAAACCTAAACATTTCGGTACCGAGTAACGAAGGAATTGGATATTTTTAAATTGATACCGAGTATCGGCTCAGCACATTACCACTAAGAAAGCTTTGGGTAGATAACATTTTAAAGAGTGTTGTCGCCTGTTAAAAGTCGAATTAAATTTAATAATAAGAAACACTACAAAATGATGTCAATTCAAACAAAAATGTTTAAGAAGGGATTATTTCGAAATAAACTTAAAAAGTGGCAACCCCTCCAATTAAATTTAATCAGTTACCTAAATGAAATATAACAGTATGGATTTAAACGAAACATATGGAAAATTCTTTCTTTCGAAAATATTTTGTTTGAACGTTAAATTCAATTTAATGAAATCTTAAAACATGGCTGACAAACGAAATATGTTCAATAAAGTTTTATAATAATTTAAACTAACATTGGCGAAATGGAATTGCTTTCGTTTTTACTGGTAAGATTTTCACCTTTCCCAAATTGGAATTTGTTTATTACGCTTAAGCTAAATAAAATTACCAATAAAATATTGATAAAAAACAAAATCTTATTCAAACGCATTTTTGTAAAGAATTTCCATCTATAAAATAAATAAAAATAAAAAAATAGCTACGAAATGTTATTTTTTTTTGTATACTTAATTCGCCAATTTAGTTGCAAATAAACACATTAACCACGTGTTTTATATAAAATTAGTTATTTTCGGTGTTATAACTTTTTTCTTTTTTTGTGAAATAACAACATTAAGTCGTACTGCCCGCGGGCGTAGCTGCGTGCAAAAGCTAGTAAAAAAATGTTGTCCCGTTGAAAATTCAGAACTATTTTTCATTTTTTCTGTTGCTTGAAAAGGTACTTTCCTTTTCCTGTAATTTTTCTTGATGAAATAAATATGCATACCAAGGCGAATTCATAAAAGGTGGTAGCAGCAGTCGGAAAAACAAAAAGCTACACTAACAAACATACGCACAATCAGACAATCAGAACAAAACAAATTTACAACAACACACATCATTTTGACAATCTGCGGTTGGACCGCAGCGAAAAACTAACTTCGCCGGTAACACCACCTTGTATGAATTCGCCTTGATGTATACGAGCATTTTTTTCTTTAGAGCTGCAAACAGATTTAAGAAAATTTAAGCGCTGCAAAGAGTCCTTGAATCAATTTTTTTTTTTTAAGATCGAGAATACCCTCACCATATATTTTTGCACGTGAGTAGAGGAGTACTGCCGCAACACTTTTTTTACAACAGCAATTTAGAATGCAATAAAATGTAGCCATGCGGTTGACAGTTAGTAAATATGTAAGTATTAAAACAAGGTTTATAAAAAGTGGCTGCAACTAGAAAATTGTGTCAACCTAGATAAAATACTATATATTCGCACTGTACTTGCAAAAAAAAAATAAAAGTACTAATTTTAATGTGAGACTGTTTTGCCTACTCAACGTTTGTTTTGTATTTTCTTATTTGTGCATGTGCCTCGGTAAGTAATAAAAGCGATGTAATTTGAACGATGCTTTGCGTCATTATTCAGCGATAGAGGATATTTATAGGTTTCGATAAGCAAATCTAAGTATTTAAAGGAATTAAACTTTTATTAGAGAGCAAACAAATTTAAGAAGGCTTCATCCAGGCTTTAAAAGTTTCATAGAGTAGACAAATTTTTACGAAGTTATTAACCGTCAGTTAAAGTAAAATATAGATACGAGTATGTCGCTTCGAAAAGAACAAGCGGCTATGAACCAAAATTTGACGTAGCTTTTTATCAGTTTATAGTAAATATAGTAAATATGAACCCAAAATCAGTGACGAAAATAGAAATGTTTTTCTGCATTCTAAAGTTTTCGTACTCGATTACGATTTTCACCAATTGTTGCTTACCTGTTGCGATAAAACTGCAAAATATTGTTATTATCACAGCTATTGAGATGAAAGTTGATTTTGTTGCTGTTGAGTATGCCATTTTCTCTTTGTAGATTGGGGAAAAATACTTTTGACTGAATGTTGTTTTCATTCACAAAAATTTAATAGTTCGATTTATAAGCGGTAATCGCTTTGGCGGCGTTTCAATCAAAATATATTTACAACACTGCAAAGAGAGAAAAAGATGAGTAAAGATTAAAATGAAGAATAAATACAGTTTGTTATGTAAAGCAGATAACAGCTGTCGAAATTCTTAACTAAAAAATTATTCAGCTGCAGACATTTCAAGTCATTGGGCATATTCATAGTCGAAATAAAGTCGACTCTAAAATTAAAGTTCATTTCCACCAAGCTTTAGCTGCAGTCTATGACTATTGGAAACGGGAGATTACAACTCGTAGTACAAGCAAGCAAGGAAGTCTAAAAGCAAAATTTTAGAAATGAACCGTTTCGACCACCCTTTGTCGTCATAATTCTTGGAACTTATCTGAGCTCATAACTGCAGTTAAGCTTTCGGTGGAAATGGGCTATTAGTTACAGCTTTTTTGACAGCGATTGCATTAAAAATTATCGCAGAATTGCTATTAATTTTAGAGTTAGACTTTATTTTGACTATGAATACGTTCATTTATTTCAAAAGTTTAATTATTGGGGATGTGCAAAATTAGCATTTACTAAATACAAAAGTATTTACATAAGTACAATTTATGTTGTAGTAAATAATCAAGAACAATGTAATGAAACGTTTGGGTATGACTAAACACAGTATTTTGATAGTAGTTTATATATGTTATTTGTGCTAATGACTTAAACACTGAGTATAAAGGTATTTAATTACTTTTAAATACCTCAACGAAATGACGTATACAAAACTACTTATCTAGGATTCGCAAAATACTGTTTTTAAAATTAGTCGCGAACATTGCGAAACTCGAACCGGAAAATATAAAACAAAAAACCCCTACAAGTTCTGGGAAAAAGTTCCGAAAAATCTCGAAGTATTTAAACACATATGTATATTGTCAATCCTTAAAACAAAAAAAAAACAAGAAATAACGATTATTTTCGCTTTTCCTGAACCGTCTAGTATTGGGAAATCTAATAAGAACTCAGGCCCGTAGACCGCGAGCCAAGCGATTCAATTGTCCCGGTCCCGGGCAATGAGTAAATTTCAAAAAAACGTATACAATTTTGATAAAATGTAAATATAGCAAATCAAGGAATAAAATCTGCGCTTGTCAATTAAAGTAACCTATGTCGAGGTGTTCCATTTTTCCTTTAAAGCAACATTTCTTTGTCTTGCAAACAATATTTTAACAATTAACTAGCTCTATGAAATTTTCCTAGGAAATTTATTGTTCTTAATCGACTTAAAAACAAAAGGAAGATTATCAATTCAACGGAATATTTGTTTATGTATGTTAACGGATAACTTTGGCCGACGTGGACCGTTTTCAATTATTCTTTTTTATCGGAAAGGTGCTACCTCAGAGAGGGAT
This sequence comes from Rhagoletis pomonella, assembly GCF_013731165.1. NCBI lineage: Eukaryota > Metazoa > Arthropoda > Insecta > Diptera > Tephritidae > Rhagoletis > Rhagoletis pomonella. Next base: position 45,816,961 of record NW_023458560.1, read on the forward strand.
TTTGTGCAATTCTTTTTTTTTTAAATGAATGCTCCTTTAAAAAAAAATCATCTCATGAATTGAAGGAAAAAATTTTCTAAGGTGACTAAATATGCTTTCAGAAATAAACGGATCTTCGAAACTCGATTGTGTGAAAATTTCGCAGCTCATCTTGCTGATCTCAAGAGACACATCATACCTCGAAGTTATTAAAATATTTAATCTGACCGCTAAAATAAGATCAAACGTGAGGGATATTAAAACGTGTGTGAAATCGTCAGAATGTATGCCGTTGGCTTCTATTTGGCTCAAAACTCTGACCCAAAATAACTATCGCAGTAACATATTTCACAAGCCAGCTTAAAATGCTGGTTCCTTAGAAACGTTCCAAGAAAATCGGCGTTAAACAAGAAAACACAATTTCGACGAATTATCTGTAGAATTAATGAAGTCAAATTCTGAGATTCAGGTCTCTCGAAATGCTTCTTTGGAGACATGACCAGACGATTTGATGCTTTCAATAAACTAGAATCAACTTCCCATTTTTTTTGTGAAAGCAAGCCGCGATACGCTTGGTTAATATTTAATCCAAACGCCTCCCCATTCAATTTTTCTCCAAATTCCCATTCTGTCATCATAACCAAATTATTTGAGGTAAAAATGAAAATCCTCTATGGAAGGATTCGAAAGATATCTCGATCCTTAATTTTACGTAGAACTACTTTTCCAACTACGGTAAAAACCACCCTACAGTAAAAATTTTGGACGAAAAAATTTCGTCTAACCATTGCAAATAATATTAATTTAGCTTTACTGCAAAAATAAATTGCTTGGTCTTTAAAAGTTTCAGCAACTCCAAACGCCCTGACTGTAGTGGTTATTATTTATATTCGGTATTAAAGCCTGTGAAAATCTCCTCAAAGTAGTATCCAAAACGTTTTTTGTATCTTGTGTATGTTAAAAGCTATGACAGTTAGAACTTTAAAAAATTAGGAACTAAAATCTTTTCAAAGTGATATTTGCTCAATAACTTTGTTGGTTTGCAGAAAATCCCAAAAAGTGAGGAAACATTTCTTGAACAAAACTTAATTTCCAACGCATTGACGCAAGTTTCATCTTAATCTCACGGTCGAATCCAGAAATATAACCACCGGAACGTGGAGGTTTCAGCTCAAGCAAACAAATTTAAATAATTTGTCGCTTAATTTCAGACGCGTTCAATTCCAAATTCGCTGAAACAATTACCGTTAATTACTAATTGCGGTAACCACTGTTTGATAAACTATTTCTAATTTAAATGTTGCTCGGACAAATGATCGACCCCACGTCCTACGCACCTCTAACCACTCAGCCACAGTGGCCGTTCCAAGGCATAGTATTACTAAATTATAAAACTCAAAAACGTTAATAGGCTTTTCTAAAAATTTTTATAATTTGAGTTGTGTCGTTATTGCAGAGAAAAAACGATATGTACGTTTTTTAAGTGCCGATTTTAAACTTCAGGTTTTCATTTAAAAATGTCGGCGAAGAACATTTCAAATCGTACCATTTTCAGAGAGCAAAAATCTTAAGCCAAGTTTATCTCATTTTCAGAATTTTATTGGCTTGTTATTTTCCGTTCCACAAAGGCCCTATAAAACTCTCACCAACTTTTTGTTGCTTTCTTTTAGATATTTTTTTATTTTATTCATTGTTTTCTTCTTGATTGGCGCTAGACATTTTTATTGTACAATTATAAAAAGCCATTTAAACATAGAAGTTTGTATTGCCTCATTAGATATGCAAAGTATGTACATATGTATATCTATTTACATATAAGTATGTATGTATGTATTTACATACAGAAAGTACTATGTACACACTCTTCAAACCTTAGACAGACTGGTCGTAATCGTAAAATGTGTTTACTTTTTTGAAAACCGGTTGGACGAGTTCTAACAAATATTTATGCGTATGCTTGTAGATAGTATTTTCATTTTACATACTTCAACTATTATTGTTTTAATATTTCACTAGCATAATAAATTTAGTAGAGTTGCGTTTAATGTTTGTAGATTTGAAAGTACGCGTACGATAAGTGTTATTATAATCGAACACACTTGTGCAGATTGCTATTATAACTTTGTTCGCACAACGGGTTATTTTTAACAGCCTAAAGGAGTCGAGATAGCTATAAACAGATATACAGGTGAAATATGAAAGCAGTCTTATGTATGTACATTAAAGTGGTCCAAAAATGTATGTAAAAAAATAAGGTCGGATTTTCAATGCCGGCACCCCCTAGGATTGTTCTATATCGAAAAAAAATATACCCCTATTTTTTTATTTTGAAAAAAAAATAAAAATAGGGAGTGCTCAAAGCGCTCAAAGTTTTCCATGCATTTTATGTGGGGGAAAAACAACTTTTCGTAGAAATAGTGTAGAATTCTTGAAAATCAACAGTTTTCGATCGGAAAACTTTTCTTATCTTCAGGAGATTCCCAGTAATAATACGCAATTGTCTCTTTAACCATTTTTTCATAGTAACTATATTTTATAGGTCCTCCAAAACCCCTAGAAAATGCAATGGAAAAATCTTTAATCATAAAAAATGGTTAAATAAACAATTGGATATTAATACTGGAAGTCTCCTGAAGAGAACCACAGTTTTCCGATTGAAAAATATTGATTTTTAAGAGTTTTATACCATTTCTACAAAAAATGGTTTTTTCTCCATATAAAATACATGGAAAAATTTGAGCGTTTTGAGCACCCCCTAAATATTTTTTTTGATTTCAAAATAAAAAATAGGAGTATATTTTTTTCGATATAGAACAATCCTAGGGGGTGCCGGCATTAAAATTCCAACTTAATTTTTTTGGACCACTCTAATGTACATAGATATAAAATCGTTTTGAGCGAGCTCTAAATAAGGTTTGATTTCAATAAAAAAAAATCTCATATTGTTTAACGAACAATAGTATAAAAATATTCTTGTTTCGCAATGATGTGTTCGGTTTTAATTTTTTCATTCTTTTAACACCTTAACCGTTAAGGCTTAACGTATACATTACCGGCCGCACCCGATTTTAGGACAAACTAGTTTTGCCCAGGATAAACGAATTCTACAAACTTCATGCGATAGGATAAAACGGTATATCCTGGGCCAAACTGAACTGGTCTAAGCACAATAGGAGAAATCAGTTAAGTTTAGACTAAAAGCGGAAACAAGTTGGAAGCAACAATTTTGTGCACAGCATAGCCGGAGTTGGACTGATAAGGAGCTCACTGAAGTGTAAATATTCCTACTAAATAGTAACTACTAGCTAAGCCCTATCGTGCCAAGGCTAGACCAGTTTGGCCCTGGCTATATCGGTTTTTCTTATAGCATGTGCTATTAAGTAGGTAGACCTCGTTTAGCCTGGGCAAAACTAGTTTGTTCTAAAATCGGGTTTGGCCGGTAAGATATGTATATATCAAAGGTAGAACACAGTGACTCAAACCACTTTCACAGGGTTATTTTTTTTATATTTACAGGACTTTCAAGCTAAAATTTTTTGTTAATTTATTATAAAAATATTTTACTTGCTTCAACAATATAGCCCAGTAAAACTAGACTTTTTCTTAAAAAAAAAATTGTTACAGCAATTTGTTTATGCAGTTTACTTCTATTTGACACTTAGATCGTGGATCCACAGTCTTGCCTCTAATTTCATTTGGCAACATTCCGCCATCTCGGAAATAAATTTTTTCGGTTTTTTTGCGATTTGCAGGTTTATTGCGCATTTTTCGTAAAAAATGGTTAAATACAAATATGTAGAGAATTTAATTTCCCACATTTGTTCTACAGAAGGTTTTTTAAAAATAGCATTTTTTATTTTAAAAAATTGCCAAAAACTACTGTCACGGTTTTCGCCATTTTTTGACAATTTCTGCTGAAAACACATAGCATATTAAAATTCCAAAGTTGTAGAGAATTTCATTCTTCATAACTTTTGTCCCTACATTTTTTTTGTACGACGCTTAGATCATGGCCGGGAACGTGCCCAACATAGCCAACCGTGACAATGTACAATTTTTTCGCAGTTTTTGCTTTTTTTTACAATAAAAAATGCTATTTTAAAAAAAAACCGTCTAAACAAAAAATGTGGGAAATTAAATTCTATACATATTGGTCTTTAACCATTTTTTACGAAAAATACAAAATAAGCTTGCAAATCGCAAAAACCAAAAAAAAACTTAATTCCAAGAAGGCGGATTGTTGCCAAATGAAATTTAGGGGCAAGACTGTGGATCCATGATCTACATGTCAAATAGAAGAAAAATGCATCAAAAAATCGCTGCTATAAATTTTTTTAAATTTTCCTACCAAATTTTTCTAATTTTAATAATAATAATAGATTGGCGCTTACACATATGTTAGTGTTTGGCCGAGCTTCTCCTCCGATTTGTGGCGTGCGCCTTGATGTTGTCACACAAAGTGGAGGGCTACGAAACTGCATCAATGAAAGTTTTCTAAAAATTCATATTAGAAAGTTCGAAAGTTTGAAGAAAATTCGTTAAATTTTTTCGAAATTTTTTATTAAATTTTGAAACTTTGATAAGGTCGGTCACCCACATATTGTTAAGTTTTGACTATTTATATTTTTCAAAAATTTATTTATATTATTTTTTATAAAAAACAAGTTTCATTTCTTAACAAAAGCCGTATAAATCCAAGCTTCAAAACTTAAAAAAATAACAGTTTCATCAAAATTGTAGACTTTTTATTCAGAATATTTATAATCATTATTGGTATGCAGTGCAAGTGGCTGCAAATTAAAGTTTATCTTAGCACCTTATTTTTATTTTAGAATGAACTACACTTATTTTTTAATAAAAACATAATTAAAATTAATTTGAAAAATATAAATAAGTACTCAAAACTTACGAATATGTGAAACAAATATTTTTATAAAAATTTACAGAAAAATGTTAACTTTAAAAACATTAAAAAAAATCACCATTTTCTCTGAGTCACTGTATTTTGCAGCACTTTTGACAAGTATTCTTGTACTTCGATGGTAAATACTTTTGTTTGCATTTTGAATAGAGTTTTTTTTGCGTTTTTTTATTTTCATGCATTGCTTGAAACAGTAATTAGGTTTCATTTACATACATACGAACTTATACAATATGTACATATGTACATTTACCCCATTTAGCACTCCAAACAATTTTTGATAACTAAAACTAGCCAATACAATGGACGGCAGCTCACGAGCTCAATAAAGATAACCTCTCAATGGATCATAGCGTCCAGACAAACAATAAGAAAATCAAAAAAAAAAAAAACGGCGAATGTATGTTTGTACGTATATTAGGGTACGTCACTCTCCATACAAATAAAAATCGGTACGGTTTTTCCATCGGGATTATTAGGATTATAAAATATGTTATATTTATATTATTATAGACTTCCACAAAAATATTTCGGTAATTCTTTAAGATTTACGTGAGTTGGGCCCATTAGAAAATACATACAAAAATCGAGTTTTTTTAAAATAAAATTATTTTTTTTGCAATAAATCACCTCAGATATTACATGAACTTAAAATAAAAAGGTATGCGTAAACAATGTTTAACAATGGTATCAAAGGAATCAAAATTTTGAGATTTTTTTGCATATTTTCTATTCGGTACAGCTGACGTAAATCTTAGTATTACGCCGAAATATTTTTGGTGAAGTGTTAGAATGTAATAACTTTTATGATTTTGGTGGAAAACCCGCAACTTTTTTTTGGTGAGACACTGTAATGTGTCTTGGGGAATTTTTGAAATTTCCTCAAAAAATTTGGTTTTTATAAAATATTTTTTTCAGTAAATCACCGTCTGATGTTACAAAGTTTAAGCTTAGAAGGTCTGCTTATGCAATGTTTAAAAATTTTATCAACGGAATCAGAATATTGAAACTTTTGGAGGTATTTTCAAATCGGTACAGCTAATGTAAATTTTAGTATTACTCCGAAATTTTTTTTGCGGAAGTTTTTTGTAATTCTGGTCGAAAAACCTCAATTTTTTGGTGAGGCACCCTAATGTATCTTGATACATATGTATGTACATACATATATTCTCTGATAAATCTAAAAAAGTGTAATAATGCATTTTCGTCATTTCGTAAAGCCATAGTGTCAAATTCTGCCAGACGAGCAGAAAATCTTACAAAATTGAAGAATGAGCTCAGATATGTACATACAAAAACTCATAAAGAATTGATAAGAACCATTTGCACTTGAAATAATTGTAATTATTTTTATGGTTTTTTGCTGATAATATTGTTTGAAAAATATTTTTCCAAAATTGGCTTCTAAATTCGATTAAAATGCAGCTGACTATTTTAAAATTTTTATCGATTTTTTGTTGGTTTTCTAATTAAAAATTTCACCAACAAGAAAACGTGTTAACACCAAAGAATTTTTCTATACACTTCATTCACCAACCTTTTGCACTTAAATATTTACATATAAAATTGAATACGCCACACTAATTTTCTATTACAACAGGTTTGCATCAACACTTTGTTGATTTTTTATTTGAATTTTTTTTTGTATATTTAACAACGATTACTTAAACACGAATTAACAACGTCCGTACACGTGCACACCTCAAACGAAACTGAACTTGTAAATGTTTTGAAAAATCAAATATTAATTCGAAATAAATGTTTTTCTGTATTTCTGTATTTTCCCCTCCCTCTTCTTTAAGTCTAGCAAAGCACAGAGAACGACGCAGCAACACTCACACTTTAACAAAAATAAAAACTAAAAGTAACAACAAAGCCGCCGGCGGTACTGATTAGCTCACAATAAACTAAACTAACTTAACACACGCTAGGGAGACGGACGAAAATGCGATCTGTATGTAAACACATACATATGTATGTAAGCAAACGATCGCTGACAATAGGGAAATGTTTAAAAATGCGACAGAATTGTAGGGAATGCCACCACCAATGGGATGAATGGATGACTTTTGTGGAGAGAAGCGACTAAACAGTGGGAGAGCGTAATCATTGCCGCGGAACGACCGTTGATCAACTGATTGTGGTCACAACAACATATGGTTAGAATGCTTCCCATATGCTCAGCTGCCTGAAGCTGGTAGAAGTCAAAAGAGTATGTGCATATCGCAGCCTAAATCAAAAACAGTCACAACTCGAAAATTTTCCAAATTTGATTTTTTATAATAAATCAACTCATAGACCATATTCCCACCCCTCCGCCAAAATATGATTTTCATCAACAGAGTTAGACTTGAAAAAAAGCTAAATGACCTTTGAAAAAAGGCGAAAAAAAATTAATTTTGTTATATACATACATTTGGAACAATGTAAATAAATGTATGTCTAATTAAATATACAAACACAAAAATATAGTGGTAAAAAATTTAGCCGCACCCCGTTCCACCAAGTTTTCACATATTATTTTTTTGTTATTTAATTTTTGTTTTTGTTATTTAATTTTGGTAATTTTTTTATACAAATATATATTTCGTTCTTTAACAAAACCCGTGTAAATCCTAGTTTCCAGCTTTTTGCAATATTCAAAAACTTTCGTAAAAATTTTGGTAATTTTTTTATAAAAATATATATTTCATTATTTAACAAAACCCGTGTAAATCCTAGTTTCTAGCTTTTTGCAATATTCTTTCGTAAAAATTTCGAGCTTTAGTGAAAGTTCTAAAAAATTAACCATAATTTTTAGCCATTTGAAACTTGTACTTTATTCTACTAGAATTCAATGGGCTACAAAACTGCAGAAGCTTTCTAGGAAATCTACATAATTAAAAAATCTCGAAATTTTGTTGCATTTTTTTTTTTTTAATATTGCACATTTTAATTCACTGCCACACGATTGGTACTTTTGTACAGATTTGTACATGCAGAAAAAGGCAATATAGTCAAAAAAAGGAAAAAAAGGGAAAATTAAAGTTTAAATTTTTTATCAAGGAAGACATGAAACGTGCGATTCTTTAATTTGTTTACAGATACGACCCCGCAGACAAAATAGGCAAATGCCTTAAAATCCTAACCCTGTTCATCACTATCTTCTTTAATTGGTAAAGTTCTATTTATTAAGACTGTTTTTGTTTTACTTGCGCCGCTTGAGCAACAGTTTTTTTCCTCTCCTGATGGTTTGGGTAATTTTGAGTTGTGACTATTTTTGATTTAGGGTGCGATATACAACATATACATACCTACATATGTATTAGGAGCTCACAAACACGCATTGCCGGCTTTGGTGATCGCAGCAAGTAGGGGAAAACAGAGTTCAAACAAAGAATGTGTGTAAAAACTACTCGATATGATCAAAGGTACATGCATACATACATATATATAGTATATACCTGTTTATATGTACATATGTATATGTACGCTCACGAACCCAACAGAAAAAATCGAGCTAAATGTATCAATAATTTAATAGATGAGACATAATGGGCAAAGCGCAGACCAAGGATCTAAGTATGTATCTGTAATAATTTTTCCTTGAATGAGGTCCACATCTTCGCTGAAAAACCCCCACCGCATGAAATCTTCTCTACCGCAACCTGTATTCCCTCTGCATCTCTGCAATAGCTTTTTGAAACTTTTTTGCGCTCGCTTGGGTGTAAATAAAAACGCCAATGAAACGAAAAATCTACAGAAGAAGGGAGGTGGTGGTGCTTGATTAAGATTAAGACTAAGCTTAAAATTAGCATTAAAATAAGGATGAATAGAACTACTGCTGAGCAATAAATAAATAAAAAAAAAATCGAAAAACAATTATTATTAATTTTTTTTTTAATAAAACTTAAAAAATTAAAGTCAATGACGCTGAAAATAATCCGAGTAATAAGGAGTATGTTGGTTTACTCAATTTCTCTTTCAGCATGATTTTTTGAGTTGATGAACGATGAACGGGTTTTGCCTGCCGGGGATAGCCAACTGCACGCCTCATTACCAAATATGTATATTCCGACATTCCGACCAAATAAACCCCTCAGATTCGCTATCGAACAAGAAAAATTACAAAGAATCCTTTTAAAAGTGTTGTTGTTGTTGTGATGCTGCATCACCCTTATTTAACAGAATTTGAGATTCTATACACCGAAGACAGTCATGATAGGCGTACTAGCTTAGGCGTCTCAGTGGTAGTTAAGGTAGTGTTTTTTTATAAATGTCTAGCATACATATAACACCGCGCGATAGTAAATTTTAAACACAAATATCAATATATTCGCGAAACCATGGGCCAAATATAGCAAATTAACGTTTTCAGAGAAATGTGCTTACAGAAAAAGTATGGGTATCAAATTAAAGAGGAAATCCTGTAGAATTTAAACAGATTCAAGTTTTTGGTGCAGAAGGACTGGTAAGTATTGAAAATGTCCTGTTAAAGTTTTATCCTTGCAATTTCGCAATATTTGTTTTTGAAAAATTATATGTTAAGGACTTATATAAACTCGATAACATCCTAGAATTTCGTCCTTCTAACTTTATCAGCTTAAAAACTTACCTACCTATTCGTTCTTGTAAGTCCAAAAAATTTTAATTATTTTAAATTCTAAAAAAAATTCCTCTTTCATTTAGTACCAATATTTTTATTCTACATTGAATAATCAAAATTCAAAATATATATATTTTTTTTAATAAAATCTGAAAATTTTAAATTTGATTAAAAACATTCTTTTTAAAACAACTAAAACAGAAAATTAAATGAAAAATTAAATTAAAGAAATAAAAAATTAAATCAAAAATAAAATAAGTTCCTAAATATTAATTACACTAATTGAAATAAAAAAATGTTTTCCTTTTTAATGCGAAATTTTAAAATAAAAATAAAAAATATATAGTAAACAAAAAAATAAAGTTCCTAAAAATTCAATAAAATAAAATAAAAAAATCTAAAACAATAAAATCTAAAAATACAAAGAAATTTGTTTTCAATCAAAATAAAAGAATTTTTCAAGAAACGTCGCAAAGTGTGATGTTTGGCAAAATGGCAACAGTGCGAACAAAATTGAATAAACGACCTATCGCAATTCGGATTGCAAATATCAAATGCCGCGCATAAGTGAAAACGAAAAGCTTTCACAATTATATTCGAAGCAACCACAACTGATATACTTTTTCTAAGTATTCGAGGCCAACAAAAAAAAAACATACATATGTTTCACGACTCTATCGTTGCAGTGATTGCCAGCTCTAATAGAAAGTTTTCATTTAAAAGTTTGCGATTTTTCATGAATCCCGTTTATGCATATTTTTAGTTTTTTAGCCATAACTCAATTTTGTATTTAACTTTTATTTTTTGCGCGTTTAGCCCTTTCTCTGGAAAAGTTCTGGCACCCCTGCGTGGAACAAACCGAATGTTTCTCGAAATCTAACTTTTATGGCTTGCTTATATTACCTTAGAAGAATGAGAAATGTTCAGAATTTATAGTATTATTATTTAACTGCTGCATTGCTTCTTCAAGGATCTTTGCAGCAAAAAGCTCAACCTCGTACTAACCAGTAGCTTCAGCGATTGTTTTGCAATTCAAAATTGATGATTCCCAATTCATTAGCCATGTGATACTACATATTAGAGGTTTATGCCGACAGGCTTTGCGGCGGCGGCGTGGTCAACGTCAAAAAGATTCGGCGGCGGCGGCGACGCCGGCGCGTCTGGAAACGCCGGCGCTACTTCTCATAAGGTAGATTTCAAAGAGCCATGAGGCTACTAATCTTATCATTTCAACTCGTCAGCGTTAGGCATTCGCCATGCCAATTATTCTATTATTATAATTCTATTTACTACATTATTGAATTAGTTTTAAATTTAAATATTGTTACTTCCTACTTGAATTAAAATGCTGAGTGTCTGGCGCTGATTGATAGGCGAACAGAAGAAGGTCTGAGGTATACACATACATATACACACGGATCTCTATATTCTCTACAGATCCGTATGTACTATTTAAATTTAAAGAAAAAAATTGTTTAAAGTTTAGTTATTGGGGTAATTTATGCCGCTCTCAATAAATTTTTGCAATAGTCTTATCAACTCGAACCAGAATGGGACTTTTTGACCCACTGTTGAAAAAAATGGCTTATGGATGGTTAAAACTTCCACTAAAATATGAAGCGCCAAATTTTTCTAAGGAGAACCGAATGTAATGAAAAATAATACTAATGTTTACCATAAAGAGGGAACTTTAACCCTGTGTAGAAAACATAGCGATGCGAGGAAGCAAAACCTTCCTGGGATTTGACCACCACTAAGGAATGCTAACGTAATTTTCACACAGCCACCTAGTAGTTACTTGTATACGTATGTGGGACCCCAGAATAAAATAACTTACGAATGTAAATATTAGCAAAAAAGTGTTTGTTAAAAATATTAAAAAAATACATAGAAAAATCAACATGTCTTTGATTTATCTTCAATAATTGAGGAGTTAGATGCAAAGAGGCCGCTTCTATTAAAACTGCTTTCTGAGATATTGGAGCTAAAGTTTTTGATGTGTTATAAGTTTCTTGTTGTTGTAGTAGGTGTATAAAAAAAGTAGTATTTTTGTAGTATAGAAAAGAATTGTCTACTGCGGAAAAAAATCGTTAGATTACCAGTATTCGACCCTAATTTAACTGTAATAAACGCTGTCGTTAAAATATATGTTACCTATGTTTTTTCTAAGTTATGCTATTTTGGAAAAAATAAAGGAGATCATACTCTTGTCCAGTGGCCCAAATTATGCAAAAAAAAATAATTTAAAAATGTAATTTTCATTTCATTTCGTAAAATTGTGTTTTTATACAAGTAATATTTAGTTCCTTCAAACGATGTATTCAATGTACATACATCATGAAAATTTTGCACAAAATTCCTTAGGCGCCGAACGCCGCCGCCGCCGCCGCCGCGCCGATATTTTCGTAACTCGGCGGCGGCGCGTGAGGAATGACAAAAAACGGCGGCGGCGGCGGCGTGGCTCGGCGGCGTATACCTCTACTACATATCAGCTACGATCCTATTAAAACAAGATTTTACTGAATAATTTGCCTTTATTGGTTTTTACTTAAGTATTAAATTTATAGTAAATAGCGAAAGCTCTTAATGCTGTTACTTCCGATTTATAGAATTTTTTTATAATTTTTTCTTTGAAGAAAGATGCACATTAGGGTGGTCCAAAAACGCATGTGAAAAAGTAAAGTCGGAATTTTTATGCTCTCACCCTCTGGGATTGTTCTATACAAAAACATATTTAGAGGTCGCTCAAAGTGCCTAAAGTCTTCCATGTATTTTATATGGGGAAAAAACAACTTTTCGTAGAAATGGTATAGAATTCTTAAAAATCATTATTTTTGATAATAATACCCAATTGTTTATTTAACCATTTTTTAATACTAACGATTTTTTATTGGTCCGCCATTGCATTTTTTGGGGTTTTTGTGGGTTTTCGGCGGGCCTATAAATTAAAGTTGCGATGAAAAAACGGTTACATATACAGTTGGGTATTATTATTGGGAATCTCCTGCAGATAAGCAGAGTTTACCTATAGAAAAAAACGATTTTTACGAATTCTATACCATTTCTTCGAAAAATTGTTTTTTTTTTTGCCATATAAAAATACATGGAAAACTTTGGGCGCTTTGAGCGACCTCTAAATATTTTTTGATTTCAAAATAAAAAAAATTGGGATATATTTTTTTCGGAATAGAACAATCGTAGGGGGTGAGAGCATAAAAATTCCGACTTAACTTTTTAACATGCATTTTTGGACCACCCTAATGCACATCCAAACGAATATTTATTGGTTTATAATGAGTACATTTGTATGTAAATATGTATGTATGTATGTATGTATGTGCGTATATAAGTTTGATTACTGCAGCCACAACCATGCCAATGTTCTATTACTATTGAATGCAAATGTTAGTGCTTATCTATAGAAAGTAGGTATATTTTCTATAAGTACACAACATATGTACTGTCAGTATCAAATGTAAGTGTATACCTTGTTCTTATATAACATTCACAATTATTTTCATGAACAATTTTTTTAATTAATTATTTATGAAAACATAGTTCATTCTATAACATAAACCATATAAATCAAAGTTTTACACTTAATATAAAGTTCACAAAAATTCAAATAATTTTCACCAAAATTTCAAAATTTTTATGTAGGATTTTCTCCAAAATTTTCGAGTATGCAGTGATGTAGCCCGTTCAATTTTAGTAAACAAAGTGCAAGTTTCACGTCGCTAGAATAGATATGGAAGAAAACGCGCAACGCCCTCCACAAAAAAAAATCTAAAAAATCAACGGAAATTTCTAGCGACTTGAAATTTGCGCTAAAATTTAACGGGCTACAAACTGAATACAAAATTTTAAGTTTTGCTGAAAATTGTTTGAATTTTAGTGAACTTTATACAAAGTGTACATAGAACTTTGATTTAAATGGTTTATGTTATGGAATGAACGGTTTTCATAAGTAATTGATTAAAAAAAATGTATATGAAAATAATTGTGATTATTATAGTAGAACAAGGTGTACACTTACATTTGATACTGACGGTATGTATGTATGTATATATACTAGATTGTTTTTTTTGCATAGAAACTGATTACGCGTCTATTCTAATTGCCCACACAGCCATACATACATACATATGAAAGTATGTACATATGTTTGCTTGACTCATTTACCAAATCGCATTGAAATTTGCGCGTAAATCAGTTTTTAGTAGATTTGTTTAGTTTGGTAAACAACAACAAGGTTTTCTAAAGAATAATAATATTCAATTTATACATCCAAAAAAAACCAATTTCAAACAGTTCATACCAGTTTTATCCCGGAACGGTCGTCTTCGATTAGAATAAAGATTTCACTCAAGCTTAACATTTTATTCGGGAAAGATGAGTTGCCTATTTTACAATAAAATTTAAAAAAAGGAAAATACACAAATGTGCGGAAATATTGCCGCAAGGGCTGACTGACTTTAAAGAGATAAGTAAATTATGAAGAGCACTCATATTTTGAATAGAACTCAATATCAGCGTGAGATATCTAATTTGCGTACTTTTGAAAGTGCTAACTCTGAATAGCTTCACCCAAAGTTGTTGCTAGCAATAAAAACGTTAATGACTCTTCGATATAGATATAAATAGAGTAAGCGCTGCGTACCATAGGTCTACTCTACCCTCAGCTCATCACAACATTTCAGCTAGCCTTAAAGGCTTTAAACTTTTCATAATATGTAGATTGCGGAAGTAGGGAGTACTTGTGCTCTTCTCTTGGCCATAAATGTACTATGCACCACTAGCTTCTACATGAAACGGTCTCACACTTCAGTACAGAGTGCAATGAAGTCTTTTTAGCAGAGTCAGAAAAGTGGCATAGATCGCTTGACCAGATGCCCACTTTATGCAAGTGAATTCTTGACCTTCAATAAGCCCTCAAAATAGTTGTAATAATTCTTAGCCTCTCCTTAGGGAGCCTGATGAAGACCCATAGCGTTCCACCAGTGCAGTTCTCTCACTTTGCTATTTCCTTTCTGAGCACTTCTTTTATCGTATTGGTAACCTATCTCAAGGAAGTGCTCAGGTCCCATAGGGGTCGAGATAGCAGCCAATTTGGCTTACTAACAGCTTTCTCATTTCCTTCGACTCGCATGTGCCCTGCTACTCATATCAGTTGGATGGCATTGTTCTCAGCTAGGAGATTAAGCTTCTCTATACACTCCAGTACCAATGAGGATTTCATCTCGAAGGATGAGAGAGCCCTAAGTGCCGCCTGACTATCACTTCTTTAATATAAGGAACCTCTCACTTCGATAATTGCTACAAGGTAATGGCATAGACTTTCGCTTGGCAGATGCTTGGAGAGATTCCAAAGGGCACTGAAAGTTTCAAACTGGAGCCATTTACGCCTGCTTCCATACTCTCGGCGGGCTTAGAGACGTCTGTGTTCCACTGAAGTGTGCTCGCCTGGACGTATCCCTCCATAATACAGGTACTCCAGGTCGTCTTGCTGTATATGTATATCAATCTTAAACCTTTTTCTCGAAAACTATTTATCTGGGCATATTGCCGCTAGGGAACAGAACTAGTGGTAGCCTAACTTGTTCCTGTTCCTAGCTGATAAGACTTTACGTTTGCCTCGCGAGATTTGTGAGAGTATCATGCAGTGACTTTAGTTCAAGAATTACCAAGCCACTACCCCATATGATACTATTGGTCGTGCTATCGTGCTGTACATCCAGCTCAGGATCCTTGAGGTTTACACACCATCAGCGCTCTCGTAGCTTTAGAGGTGGCCGCCGCAACATGAGACCTCCTCAGGAGTTTAGAATCGAAGATAAAGATAACCTGGGCGCTTTGCCACACCTCGGGAATGTAGGCCAGTGCTAGACTGTTTCAAACAGCAGTTGCTGAAATTCACACGTTCATAAGGCTTTTCATACCGATAAAAATATGCAAATTTTCACACGTACATATATGTAAATATGTATGTATGTATGTACATATTTTTATCGCATAACAAAGCTCACTTTTT
>NW_023458560.1:45832576-45842282 GCF_013731165.1 Rhagoletis pomonella
TGTTTAATATAAAGAATCAGTTTCGGGTACCGAAATGGAAGTATTGAGTACCGAAAGTTTCTAAACAGCTGGCGGCCCCCTTAGAAAATATTTGTGAAGCAAAGACTCCTTAAACTTCTCTCCTTTTATACCCTTATTAAAATTTTCGATTAACTTGAACAGCTGACAACCCTCCAAAAAGAATTTTCTCTAAATAAATCGGCTTTGAATTACACCCTCACTGGTGTGATATTTAAGTTAGCTTATTTATTAATAATTAATTGACTTTAACTTTGTTAACGGCAACCCCCTTAAAAGCAGTTTTCGAAATAAATCGTTTTGGAACGCCCATCGCCGTCATACGAAAAACATTTCATTTTTATATATATAGATTGGTATCAGTATATTGCTTTAGTATTATTAGTAGAATGTATGTGTGTACTTACTCATGCTTTGCTATTCCCTTAAAAATATTGTTAACGATATATAATTTAAGACATACATATGACAGCACTTCACTAATTATTGTGAATCACCCAAACAATTTTACAATGGCGCCAACGTTAAGCAGCTAAATGAGATATCCATTCATTAATCATGAAAGTTTTGTTTTATTTTGCTTCGACTTATTTAAATTGCATTACTGCTTTTTAACTAGTTTTCGTCAGGTTCAAGTAGACTTTACTATTGTTATTAACCGAGCAATAAAACAATGGCTAGCGGTTAATTATACATAAATATTGAACTTACATATGGATGGTCCTCTACAATAATGACACAATTCAAAATTAAAAAAAAAACTGTTACTAATCGATTTACAACCCTTACTTAAGTAAGCAGTAAGGATTTTCATGCGGCCGAGCGGCCGAGCGGCTATCTTGACCCTGTCCAATGGGTTCATAACCTCCCTGCAGGCTTTCGAGAAGTTTGCTGACACTCCTCAATGACGGGGAAGTACTTTCTCTGTTTCGAGAGCGGTAGAAAGTACACACATAGTTACATAAATCTTAATAGAGAGTTATGTAGCCACCCTGCAGGCAGGGAAACCGCGGACTAGTGAATCAAATTTCGATTTCCGTACTAGATCTGATCCAGTCCAATTGCAACTAGATCTCCCCCAGTTCAAAATCAGCGAAATGTGGTACTTTTAAAAAACTTTTTTATTAAATTTTCTTGATTAGAAATCTATATCTAAGGTGACGGTAAGTACCTCTGCAAACTCAGCTACATCCAAAGGTATGTAAACGTACATTTCTTACAATCATTCAAACAAATTTAATTTTAAATTGAAAACATAATCCTTTGAAAATAATTTAAAATCGCACACAATCGCAAGAACCAAAAAGGTTGAAAAATCATGATACTTTTTTCTTTCATCTGTCGATCGTAGAACTGGTTCGGAACTATAGAATTTAGGACTAGTTCGGAACTAACGAAAAATTTATGCAGCGGGGGGCAATTGACAATTCCTAGGGCATCGCCATGTTAAATTCGCCAGTTATTTGCATGAAAAAGAGATTTATCGCGAACCAGTACTATGTCTAACAGCCAGTTTCAGCAAACTATTTAAGTGGAAATTAACTTTAATTTAATTTTGTATTTAATTCTCATTTAAATAATTTTCAGTTTCAATAAACTATTTATTTAAGTGAGTAAAAAGTGGTTGTAAAACAGACTAGGACTAGCTTTCGCTTTCATTTGTACTGAGAGCTTTTGAAAGCTTTGGCACGCTGTGTTGTAAAAGCAGGGCTGGTATACAAGTAAGCAGCAGTTACACAATGATCAGGTGATTAAACGTGTAACACCTCTGAGTGTGGTTATTCTGATTTAACTTTTATTTAAGTGCAGAGCATAGGTCACTTAAATCAAAATTAAAATTGATTGGTGAAACCGAAATTAAAGTAATTTTCACTTAAATAATTTGGTGAAACTGGCTGTAAGTGTACAAGAAGACTAGAGATTTTCTCCGCAGGGCGTTTGTGGTCTCACCTGCACCGGACTACAGTGAGCTAATTCTGCATATGCCTTGAAGATCGCAGAGACGGTGGAGCAGATTCTGAGTGTTTGTCTTGCAGAGGCTGAAAGAATTCTGATTATGGAAAGAGAACCTTTATGGGCGTCAACTATTTAAGTTTGTACTTCCCCTACGTTCAGTAATTCAGTGAATCGCACTTCATATTCTCAACAAGATTTTCGAAAAAATCTTGTAGCTCAAGTTTTTTTTTTTTTGATAAAGCATTGCAAACTTATCGATTTTGCTGAATGCTTTGGAATGGAAATCTTATCGAATGACTTTCAAATAGAAATTTCTATGCTGCTGCCGAATTCAGCAAATGTTGTCCTCGCTGAAATGATTGCTATCGGCAAGGCAAATAAAATACTCGACCAAGTACACGCATCGCAATTTTTTTCGACCAGACGGGCAGCAATAAGAACCATTGGCTAACTGACAATTACTTCCAAAAAAATTTGGCAATGGATGATGGAAATTCGTAACAACAAGAAAAAGCCATGAGTACCAGGTAGTCATGAAGTTTAATGTCTAAACATCTATGTCCCGAACTAGTTCCGTAGTAAAGATAAAAAGTCCTGAACTAGTCCCGAACTGGCTTGAACTAATCCAGAATTAGTTCCGAACTAACGCCGAAAAAGTGCCGAATTAGTCCTAAAATGGACCCAGAATTATGCCGAAAATGTCACGAAACAGTCTCGAACTAGTACTTATGTACTATATCAACTAACAGTGTAGCTAGAATAGCTGATTACGCTTGTTTTCATTTGTACTCTTTCTGAAATCGTCTTGGCTCGCGCGTAATAGTTTACGCAAAGATGTTTAGACATCAAAAATCATTTTTTCAGAACTATAAATTTAGCTTTTACTTATTTAAATGCAAATAGACAAGAGTGTCATCTAGGGTGTCAAATTATTGCTAAGAACCTAAGCACTAGGCGACACATAAGTAAAAAAAAATTCGTCACAATCCAGAAGTTTAATTTAGGAGGAGAAAAATTGCGAGCAAACGCACGAAATTTTTTAACTAAATACATTGTAATACAAGAATATTTAAGTTTTTGTTTTTTTCGAAGCTTTTAACTAATTTCAAATTTTATTTGTATTGCCAAAGCACAGCAGAAGCATTAAAAAGCAAATGTAGCTCTACACGTGCCTAGGTACATATATAAGTATATATCCTATTGATTTGAGTGCATACAAACATATATCTACACATAGTATGTATGTACATTAGTGTGGAGCGGAAAAAACTAAATTTTGCGATTTCCAAATTCTAATAGTGCGGAAAAATTGCGTAACATGTTCCTATTGAAGCACTTTTTACTTTTTGTTTAAGATTTTCTAGAAAGATCTTAAGTATGCAGTTCTGTAGCCCATTAAATTTTAGAAATTATTTTTCGAATTTTTTTGCTGACAGTAGAAAATGCGTGACACGGTTAGCAAAAAAAAAGTAAAAGTCAACGCGATTTTTTACCAACTTGAAACTTTTTCGTTAAATGTATTGGGCTACAAAACTGCATACCCAAAGTCTTTCAAAAAGATGTGTAAAAAAAGTATAAAATAACCATGATGATGAGGAGTTTTAAAAATTCCTTGGGGCCAATGTAAATATTATCCGATCGGAAAACGATTTAACACGGTTCAATGTGATCATGTCATGCAATTTCTCCACACTATCAGAATTTCGGAGTCGAAAAATTTATTTGTTTGCTCCACCCTAATGCAAATACATACATATAAACATTTACTTGTTATCTACGTATGTACATAGGTATAATTGTATTTCAGCCTCATTGTAGAATCGTGCTTTTATTTCATTTAAAATAAATTAAATTTATTTGTGCAAAAGAGTGTGCCGAAAACAAAAGCATCAAACAAGAACAAGTAGGTATGTTGAGGCGCCGCACAGTGCCGCGACTCCATACAAATGATGGACAAAAATAGAAGGAGTGGTCAGAATTGGCTGAAACTTCACACCTAGAAGTATTATGCCCCTCTAATTTCAAAAATGAAATCGGTTTTTCTGTACCGGTTACTCATTTCGAGAAAACCGACTTTTTCTTGCATTTTTATATGAAAATGGTCATTGTGGACATGTGTTGATATAAGTGGAAGGAGGCATCAGAATGGGCTGAAACTTTACACCTGAAAGGACTATATCACGGCATTTTAAGAAAAAAAAAAACGTTTTTCAGCATCTGTTACCATTTAATTAAAAAATTTTTTTTTTACAATTTTATAAAAAGGTAAAATAACTCATAATCATCGTAGACATATGTTTATAAAAACCGAAATAGTATCCAGAACTTGTTGAAACTTTACACCTAAAAGGACTAAGCCATGCTTATTTCAAAAATGAAATCGGTTTTTCGGTACCGGGTACCCATTAAAAAAAAAAAGATTTTTTTTTACATTACTATATGAAAGACAAATAAGGCATAATCATTGCTGATTGGGGTGTTTACGAAAACAGGAAGGAGTCGGCGCGCCGATGCAAAACGCTATATACAATAAACTATATGTACATATTGACACTTTGACCGTTGTGGATGATTAGCTCTATAAAATTGCCAGAAGGCAATAATAAGAAATACCAAAAATTAGAGGCATAAAAAATCTATAGAATATAATAAAAATAAAATTTAATTGAAATTAATAGTAGTATATTATTCAAATTAATGAAAACGTATAAAAACAGTTTTAGCGCGCCTGGAAATATAAACACATAAACATACATACATACATATCGTTACTTAAAGGGAAGGAGTTTCCAAGTCCATTTTTTGAAATTATTCCCACAGTAATGCAAATTACTGAAAACAATCCTTTATTAAACAAAAGTTATCTTACTGTTGAATGTGAACTCGAATTCATATCGAATAATTAAAATTAAAAAATGCTCTATCATGCCATGTACATACATGTGTATAATACCGACTGTTGGGATACATAACTTGTACATTAGACTGACGTTATGCTTTTCCGAAATATTTTGGCGGAAGTTTAAAATATAATTCATTTTATAACTCCTATAGAAAAACAGCGCCGATTTTTATTTTTTTTGTATGAAGAGTGTACATTAGGCTGGGTCGATTTTGTATGGGGGAAAATAAAAGTCATTTGACCGCATTGTAATAGTAATATTATGATGTTTTAGGCCTAAGCCAATTGTTATTGGCCAAGAAAGATTAATTTAAAACTTATCTTTAGCCCGTGCAATTAAATCAAAGTGTATGAGTTTCGAAAATGAAACTTTGGCTTGTAATATCTATGGAATGAGTTATTGTTATAAAAATGATGATATATCAAATTAAGGGCTATTAAATTTAGTACCTCACGTTCATTTATCATTTTTCAATAAGTCTACACGTTTTTAAGATGTCAAGATAAAACTTACAATAACTATAATTTTCCCTTATGAATTTTCAATTCTTCATTACTTCAGCAACCAAGTGAAAAATACAAACAAGTGAGACGAGATTTATTTCAAACGGTTTAATGTTTTCGGATGCTTATGTAATACTAGAGGGACCATAGACTTAGTCACGCCGATTTGGTCAGTTTTCAAGATCGTCGTGAGTGAATGTATTGTCAAAGATTAGGAATCGTTTGACAAGTTATTAGTAGTTTCAAACATATAAGAATTAACATACATTAGCATAATACAATTAGGGTGAGAAACGCCCATTTTAAGTCCATTTTTGCGGTCTTGAAAACTGGTGCCGAATGGTTTCATTAGTCGCCGAAGAAGCACATTTTTCGCGGTTTCTAAATTTGCCGAATGAAAGTAGGGGACGTGCAATAAGTTTTTAGATATACATAAATATTTTAGTTAATTCCATTATGTGAAAAAGTGACTGTAGGTAAATGCAATACTCTTTAACATGTCCTGGGAAATCCTTTTGAGGACTCTCCAATTGGACGATATTGCTTTGCATTCAGCTTGAACGAAAAAAGGCACTCGCTGGCACACATTTCTGTAATCCTGGTCTTTCATTTAGAGGTTATATATGCAATTGAAGAGAATTTTTTTTTAGAAAAAAAAAACTTGAGATGCACTTAAGTTTTTGGATATAACTTTGGTAAATGTTACTTGATCGGTGAGTAATAATTAACAAATTGAAGGCGAGACTTACTGTTACTGATTTATGATAATAATATGATGAAAATCGTTCAGATTATAAACCAGTTATTTTAATATAAAAAAAAATGTTAACAAAATCTTTTTTGTCATTTTGCTATATTTGCAATTTTTAAATTGTATGCATAAACATAAGTAAACTAATTAGTGTTTCGAGAAGTGGTGCCTGTTCAGTGTTTCCATACTCATTTGCATAAACAAAATTTTTCCACGATGATGGAACTTAATGGCTATTCTATTAGTGCTACCGAAATTGTTCCTAAATTTGCAAAAATTCGCAAACTATAGCTAATATTGAAAAAAGATTAGAATATTTGGAACTAGCGATCTAAATGCACGCCAGCAATATTAATGCTGTTCATCACATCTTTTGACTATAGGCCAGTGCAATTATCAAGAGAAAAATTAAAATTTCCTTGAAAATAGTTAAGTTTCATATTAACGATAAGCTAAAGTGCTGCGAGAAATGATATTTGACTTTATCTTTTGAGGTAACGGATTCATTATCTAATAATATGCACCAACCCTTTTTACTGAACCCAGAATTTTTAACAAGAATTGGTCCTATTCGACTAGTGTGCTGTGGGTCTCTTGGCGGTCGATGCGCGGGCTCTCACAATTAAAATAAAATACTAATATCACTGGTCGACGGCCAAAATTTACCAGAGACGCCGTTATGAAATTCGTGTGTAAAATCACCCCCTGATTCCGAAAATCAAGGTTATTTTTAATTTTATGGTACCGTTTCTGAGATATTTGCAATTTACCGTTTTTGCAAAAAAAAAAAAAATTGGGTCCACTTAATCATATATATCTCAAGAACGAATTAAGCAATTCCAAACCGGTTTGAAGCTTTTAAAAGGTAATAAAATTTTCTATAAGCTGTGCATACAACACTTTTTGCTAGGCCCTGTAGATTCAAAGATAACGAAAAATCATTACCGATTTTTTCAATTTTTTTTGTAAAAATATAAAAAAAATTGTACTTTGCGGGGAAGGATCTCGAAAACCTTTTATTTTTTTGCAGATTTTTTTTTCTCCCTAAGCTCTGTTATATTACAAAAAAAAATAAGGTATCATCGAAGAAAATCGATGCAAAACTACGTAAGTTATAAGCGATCAAATAAAAATACCCAGGTTGCGCAATTTCAACGTATACCTCAAAACGTATGTATGGTATAAAGAAGAGTGAAATATCTAGCTATGCTCTGTTTCTATTGAGTTAAAAGTTCAATTTATGAATGAAATTACTCATATTTTTAACTTTTTTTTTAAATTTATTTATGTTTATACTATATTCTAACAATCTTTATCTTAATTTGATTTTACTATGTTGTCGAAATAATTATGTGTTCTACTTTGACGCTTATTCAGTTTAGGATCGGTTTCTCTTATGAGAAACCAGCAGTAATCACCCATCATTGCGACGTCCCAGAATCCTTGATATCGATTCTCAATTAATTTCATTTGCTGATGAAACCTTTCGCCATGTTCATCACTTTCGTCGCCAAGATTTGCCGGAAAAAAGCTCAAATGTGAGTGGAGAAAGTGAATTTTTAAAGACATATTTACGCCCATTTTCGCATAATTATTGATTAGGTCGTTCACTATCTGCTCGTAGTTAGGGCTTTTGTGTCTACCGAGAAAAGAAGCAACGACCTTTTCAAAGGATTCCCACGCTGCTGCCTCAACTGATGAGAGTAGTCCTTTGAATTGATTATTGTTGATCAACTTTCTTATTTGTGGTCCAACAAAAATACCTTCCTTTATCTTGGCTTGAGAAATATCTGGAAAAACTGTTTTCAAATAGTCGAATGCTTCGCCTTCTTTGTCCAAAGCCTTAACAAAGTTTTTAATGAGACCGAGCTTGATGTGTAAGGGTGGAAGTATGATTTTCTCTTTCTTGACAAGAGGGGTGTATTTGATGTTATCCACACCAACGGTAAACTCGACTCTTTCCGGCCAATCCTTTCTGACGTAGTGGTCCTTACGAGCTCGGCTATCCCACTTGCAGAGGAAGCAGCAGTGCTTGGTGTAGCCACTTTGTAGACCGCATAGCATTGCAACGACTTTGAGATCAGAACATATTTTCCAATCATGCTCTTCATATTTGATAAATTTGAGTATTTTTTGCATTTCCTCGTAGGTTTCCTTTGTAGTTACTGCATGTGCAATCGGGATAGAAGGCTTTTTGTTACCAATATGCAATAATACAGCCTTCAAACTCAGTTTATTGCCGTCTATGAACAATCGCCACTCTTTTGAATCATATGTTTGACCAAACTCTTTGAATAAACCAGGGATGTCGTTGCAGTAGCATATACTGTCTTTCTTGGTATAGTGTTTGGAAAATGGTTCGTGACGAGTTCTACTATATGTCACCTTAACATCGGATGACACAAATTTAAATTGTTGCATACGAGAAGTGTGGATCTCGGCCTTTTCCTTGGATAGTTCCAAATCTCTTATCCAATCATTAAGTTGTGCTTGTGACAGAACGTTTCTTTCGTTTTCCATGCGAAATTCAGTACAACTTGATCCCCCGCACTCAGATGCTACTGTTGACAATGGAACTGGATCCGCAACTGCCGTTGAATGTAGTACTGGTAATGTCACTGTAGGTACGCTAGCATAGGTTACTCCTCTTGATCTTCCAACGCCAAGTACTTTTGTTTGACAAATATAACACTCTATTGAATGGCAAGTAGGTTCTCTCCATATCATTGGTGTATCAAATTTTGTTTGTTGTCCTGATTCCCACTAAATCAATTCTACTCGACACGATGTACACAAAGTGTTCGGTGTTCAGCATTTTTAGGCTCAATTCCAAAATACTTGGAGTATAAAGTTTTGATATGATCTGAGAATACTCGTCGTCGCCTTATGATAGTATATTGACATGAAACAGAACATATCTGGATGCTTATTACACTCAAATTCTCGCGTCCTTTTACTCATTTTATTTTTTTTAATAAATCACGGTTTTGAAATTAGACTTATGAACTGAACTATCTCCGGCTAGCCTTGAAGATGTTATGAAGTTTCAAAGCGCATTAACTCATATTTATACTCGGAACAAGAATAAAATTGAAAAAATCAAATCTTACCTAGACAGAAAGGTTCCTTTTTATAACAAGCCGGGAAAAGAAAATACTACCTGTTTTAGATGTAGGCTTTAGAAATTTTCTGTGTCTTATAATTTTGAAAATCTACCTGCATACTTACCCATAACTGACGGAAATACATGTTTATAACTACATGCCTACAGCAGGTTTCGAACCCAATCACTCTTCCTTTCGATGCAACCACTCTACCTACTATAATACAATTCGAGTATTAAAAGTACTATTTGATTTATTTAAAGAAAAAGTGTTATCATTGTTATGGTGTTATTCGTTTATCCGGATAATATCTCACTTGCACTTTATACCTTTAATATATGTATGTATGTATAGGTACATACATTGAAGTTGCGCAACCTGGGTATTTTTATTTGGTCGCTTATAACTTACGTAGTTTTGCATCGATTTTCTTCGATGATAGCTTATTTTTTTTGTAATACAACAGAGCTT
>NW_023458560.1:45842382-45843843 GCF_013731165.1 Rhagoletis pomonella
AAAAATATACCCCTATGTTTTTATTTTGAAATAAAAAAATATTTAGAGGTCGATCAAAGCGCTCAAAGTTTTCCATGTACATATTTTATATGGGGATCGGAAAGCTCGGAGATTCCCAATAATAATACCCAATTATTTGTTTAACCATTTCTCCATAGTAACTATATTTTATAGGGCCGCAAAAACCCCCAGAAAATGCCAGTAAATGCTATAGATAAAAAACCGTTAGTATTAAAAATGGTTAAATAGACAATGGGGTATTGTTATTGGAAGTCTCCTGAAGAGAACCAGAGTTTTCCGATCAAAAAATATCGATTTTTAAGAAATCCATACCATTCCTACGGAAAGTTGTTTTTTCCCATATAAAATACATGGAACACTTTGAGCGACCTCTAAATATTTTTTGATTTCAAAATAACAAAATAGGGATATATTTTTTCGATATAGAATAATCCTAGGGGGGGAGCATTAAAATTTCGACTTTAGTTATTTTGGACCACCCTGATGTACATACATTGTATGTATGTTTTTATATTAGACCGTACCAGAAAAAAAAGTTCGGCGGACACCTTCGAATCTACGGTATTTTCGCAAGGCATTTCCGATTCGCCATTTGCAGTGGGATCTGAAAGTATGCTATATCGTATATAGCTTTTGTCTCGAGAAGACAATTAACAATTTTTTTTTTTTGGCCGAACGCAGGGGTAACTTTTTTAAACTTTTTGTCATATCTTTGACATTTATAGGCGCATCTTAAAGATAGATAATGTGTCGATGTTTATGACTCTTTGGCCTCAAGGACCACGTTCGAGTACCTACCCATCATATCTCAGTTCTCGTCGCCCTAGCATACCACCCTAATGTCAGTTAATTAGAAAATCATGAATCTTTTGCTAAGGAAGTAGTTTTATTATTCCAGCAGAACTATGTAGCTATAGAAAAAATTATTGCCGAAGAAAGGGTGGTCCAAAAAAAGTGTTTCCCTTGCCGAAGGAGGTGTTGGCACCAAACAGTAGCCCATTTCAAGGTCATTGAGCACTCTGTATTGATTAGAATAGAAAATTAAAAGTTGGGGTTTCTACATATATCAAAAATTTCTAAAGAAAACACTGAAGGGGTGCGCCGTTTTCTGCGAAGAAATTTTTTTCCTCCATACAAAATTTGGCTCCCTCTAATGTAGTTGTCACCGAGAAAAGTAAAAATGCGACCCCTAGGTTCGGCCAAAATTTGTCTTGTAAAATATTTAGACGGCGAACTTTTTGTTTTCTTTTTTCGTAGGGTGGTACGCTCTAATGTATAAGCTTCGGTGTATTGAATACAAATATTAATACCGATAGCTTTAACGCTTATTAAAAACTGCTTACACTTTGTTTGGGATTTATAGTAAAATATATAAAAAGGTATACATATGTACACTACTCGTACAACAAAAGTAGGCCGTGCAGAGTGCTTCAACAAAAA
>NW_023458560.1:45843943-45845063 GCF_013731165.1 Rhagoletis pomonella
TTATCGCATAACAAAGCTCACTTTTTGTTGAAGCACTCTGCACGGCCCACTTTTGTTCTACGAGTAGTGTACATACGTATACCTTTTTATACATTTTACTATAAATCCCAAACAAAGTGTAAGCAGTTTTTAATAAGCGTTAAAGCTATCGGTATTAATATTTGTATTCAATACAAAAACTAACCGAAGCTTATACATTAGAGCGTACCACCCTACAAAAATGATAATAAAAGATCGCCGTCTAAATATTTTACAAGACAAATTTTGACCTAGGGGTCGCATTTTTACTTTTCTCGGTGACACCTACATTAGAGGGGGCCACATTTTGTATGGAGGAAAAAAATTTCTTCGCAGAAAACGGCGCACCCCTTCAGTGTTTTCTTTAGATATTTTTGATATATGTAGAAACCCCAACTTGAAATTTTCTATTATAATCAATACAGAGTGCTCAATGACCTTGAAATGCGCTATTGTTTGGTGCCAACACCTCCTTCGGCAAGGGAAACACTTTTTTTGGACCACCCTTTCATTCGGCAATAATTTTTTCTATAGCTACATAGTTCTGCTGGAATTATAAAACTACTTCCTTAGCAAAAGATTCATGATTTTCTAATTAACTGACATTAGGGTGGTATGCTAGGGTGACGAGAACTGAGATATGATGGGTAGGTACTCGAACGTGGTCCTTGAGGCCAAAGAGTCATAAACATCGACACATTATCTATCTTTAAGATGCGCCTATAAATGTCAAAGATATGACAAAAAGTTTAAAAATTTTACTCCTGCGTTCGGCCAAAAAAAAAAAAAATTTTAATTGGCTTCTCGAGACAAAAGCTATATATGTACGATATATCATATTTTCAGGTCCCACTGCAAATGGCAAATCGGAAATGCCTTGCGAAAATACCGTATATTCGAAGGTATCTGCCGAACTTTTTTTTCTGGTACGGTCTAATATAAAAACATACATGCAATGTATGGTAAAAAATAATTAATGTCGAAATTTTAATGCTCTGACCCCCTAGGATTGTTCTATATCGAAAAAATATATCCCTATTTTGTTATTTTGAAATCAGTCAAAGCTTTTGTATTTTTTGCCTTTTTCTCTTATTGTTTATTA
>NW_023458560.1:45845163-45849324 GCF_013731165.1 Rhagoletis pomonella
ATAATCTTTATAATAAAAATCACAATTTAACCGTTAAAAATGGATTTCTATTTTACCGATAAAATTTAATCGTTATTTCATGAATTTTTCGTTATTTTTTTATTTTTTAGCTATTATAACAGTAAAGATTTAAATCTGTCATTAAAACGCAGTCTCGGTTATAACGGGTAATATAAAGTGATGGAAAAAGTTAATATCCAAAATAACGATTACTTTTGATCGAAAAAAATAAAACTCACAAAACAGCGATTAAGTTTTACCTACAAATTAAAAATCCAAATTTGACGACTACTCATTATCGAAAAAATTAAAATGATAAGATAGAGATTTCGCAATGATCCACAAATAAAAAAATCTCGATACTTAACAGTTATTTTCGTTACTTAACAGTTATTAACGGTGCGGAAGAAATCCCGAGGAATTATTGAAAAGTCCCCAGAAAATCACGAATGCTCACTAAAAACATGCCCACTAAAAAATTTCGAAGCTCAGGAAAAAATACTGAAATGGGAAGAATCTATTAAACTTTTCCTTACCAGGTTTCTATCAACTCGCTATCTTGTGTGTACAGATTTCAGCACAAACTTTGCGTTGCGTTCAATACCGCGTGAGCTTTGCCATTGATTTACTAATGCTTTTGGAGGCATTTACAAGCTGTAGATGGCGCTGTGTGCAATACTGCGCCTTATGTATTCGGCAATGTATTGTATAGCTTTTAACTACATTTCATAAAATGATTTAGTGAAATGATCGTAGTAAATATTGCAACTTTTATACAGATGAGACTAAGTAGAAAAAGAAATCAAATCAAAACATTTTTTATAGAAAAAATCAAAATATTGTTTAGAAAATAATTGTTTTTACACACATAAAATTTGTCTTGATAAGTTTAGATTTTAAAATCTTAGTAAAATTCAAGTCAATAATATGTGCTCCACTTTTTTCATTTTAAATCTCATAAATTTGTTATAATGACTTTTGCTAAAATTTTAAAATCAAAACATAATGGAGGATGGAGTCTTGTTGTTCCGGAACTTTTGGTTCTCAGTGTTTATGTTCCGTATATGTATACATACCTTGCCTTGAAGTAAACGCTCTTTACAACTATTTCAAATTTTTCTGAAAACATTGCTCTTAATTCACCAACACCGCCACTGTCAATGTCACATCACTAAAATTACGATTTGACTTGAATTTACTCAACACCCTCTTCCTTATGTCCCATCATTGTATGAATTTAAATGTCTACTTATTTACACTTCCTCAAATTTTGTATTTAAAATATCGAGCCCTAACCGCCAAAATAACGTAAGCGACATTTTTTTTTAAATTTTCTTTTTGATGCAGAAATATTCCTAGAGCATCTAGATGCATTTCTGCATCAAAAAGAAAATTTTGAAAAAAATGTCGCTTACGTTATTTTGGCGGTTAGGGCTCGATATCAGAAATACAAACATTTGGTAAACACTATAAAACAATTTACTTAGGTACATACAAAAGTAAACTAAGCAAGTCCAACAGCATTAATTTACTTATTTTTGTTTTCGTTGTTGATTAGGAAAATGCAACCGGAGCGGCAAATAAAAAAGCGAACAACGAAAAGTAAATAAAATAAAAACTAAGTAAATGATATGCATTTACGATTACCTCAGCGAAAAAAGTAGCAATAAATTGTGAAAAATTCTGATTATTTGCTCATTTACTACGCTAAAGTATTTTACGTATGTACCAGAGCTGTAAAATGATTGAATCAATAGGATCTGCATTCACTCGACATTCTTTTCAAAATTTTGATTGTTTGTTTGTATAAAAAAAGCCTCATTCCTGAGTGGCTTAAAATGCTTGAAAACAAATAAACTGTGTTGTGTTTTTGAATGGTAGATTGACATTCAGTATGGATTGTGAATGTAACAGAAGCATTCGCACACACACTTGATTGTATATTTAAAATGAATGCACACGTTTTTACCATTCAGTACTAATACTTTTTTCCCAGGGTTGAAATATTTTATACTTTAAAGTTTAAACATATCTGGAATTGAAAAAAAACATATATGTATACGTATGTATGTATTTCAACGCGTATGTATAGACGTTTTCTGACATTAACCCATGGCTAATGACTGGTGCGAAATCAGTCCAAACAAACATCGCAACCGTCGAGCACAAAGGACACATCTTGATACATACATTTACATATATTACATTCGAAACTAGTGAACTGTATATAGAAATATAAAACAGTGTCAATAGAATTGAGTTTTTAAAACTCTTGCTTGAAAAAACTTAAGAATTTCATTACCGGCATCTGTCCCTTCGTATTATAGACTTTTAGAACTATAAAAGGTCTATTGTGCACGTAACCGAAGATTTTTTAACCGGAAAATTTTATTACCAAAAAATGTTACCTGTTCATGTCACCGCGATTCTAGGAACGTTGGTAATGCTATATATTCAGCAATTCATCCATGAAGAATTGTGGAAATTCTGGCATTGCATATTTCACGGGGCGGGGCAATATTTTGTTACCAGCTTATGAGATGGTAACAAAATTTACCGGTTACAAGAGTACACCAATTGCGAAAAGGGTTTAAAAATTGATTGTAGACATTTTTTCGCAGAATATATGTATATATAAATTTAATTTGTATGATTATTTTTCTATTAATTTTTTTCTTCAGTTATCAAATTTGAAAACTTTCAAAACGAAATTTTATAGGATTCTTGTTTTCTTTAAAGAGGGGTTGAGGAGTTACATTGTAAATTTTTTTTTTATTAATTATTAATTAAAAGGTGTACTATTTAAACATATTTACTACGCACTTCTGCAGTAGGGTACTATAACTTTTCTCACGTAACGGATATTTGGAACAACCAAAATCGAGATAGATATATACTACATTTATGTACATACGTATGTATATACCGTAAATGCCCAGAATAAAAAGAGAAGTTGATTAGTCCATCTCCGTCTGTCTGTCTGTCCGTTTGTTTGTGTACACGATAACTCTAGGAAAAATTGAGATATCGGAAGAAAATTCGGTACGCGGGTTTCCCTTTATGCAGGGCAGAAGCGTATTGAAAATACAAAAATTAAACCATAACCTGGTCCCTCCCATAAAACGGTAATTTCGAAAAATTCAAAAAATTCAATATTTCCTTAATTACAGAAAACAAATTGCTAAAAAAGTCACATGTTTATTATTATACATTTTTGAAAAATGGGACATATTTCTAACTTTTGAAATCAATTTGCTCAAAACATACATTTAGAATAATGTTTTAAGAAATAATTACACCCGAGCGCATTTGTGCACATGGGTATTATAACTTTGTTCGCATAGCGGTTGTTTGTTGTCTAGCCCTTCAGGTTAATAAAGATTGTAGAAAACTATTTTTGCTTGTGTGGAGTCCCGTTTGATTCCCAAAATTGGAAGGAACTAATTTTTTCAAATTGCAACACCTAATAAATAAATTATTTCTAAAATAGGTTACAGCAGACAATGTTTAATCATTTTTTATTAATATACCGACACCTGATTGGAAGATCAACCTATCTCGGCAGCCAATTCAAAAACGCCCTAACTCAGAAAACTTTTTATGAAAGTCCTACTTCAGAATTTGGTTGAAGAACGCCCTATCTCAAATGAAAATATATTGAAAATTTGCCGAGGTAGGGCGTTTTTGAACCGCATTCTGAGATAGGGCGTTCTTCAACAAAATTCTGAAATAGGGTGTTCTAGAACAGTTTTTTGAGATAGGGAGTTTTCGAACTGGCTGCCGAGATAGGTCGATCTTCCACTTAGGTGTCGATATGTAGTTTTGATGTTAACAAACAAACCAAAACTTGGGTTAAAAAGCGTGCTCAATGAAATGGGTATAAATTATTAAATATTGCACTTTCGGAAAAGGATGTTAATGAAAATAGGGACCAACGAATTTTGTTAAATATTTTTTTTGTTGGAAATGTTGATAATTTGTGGCTTATTGTAAATGAAAAAACCTCCACAAACCAACGAATTCGATTTTCGAATCTTTATTAACTGCTTGACCCAATAGCGACGAAAAAAAGTACGAAGAAATTTGTATCAAACATTTTTATAATTAAATAATGAAATGTATATGTATGTCTAAATTTAGAACCAGAAGCTCTTAAATTTG
>NW_023458560.1:45849424-45870790 GCF_013731165.1 Rhagoletis pomonella
ATTCAAAAATTCAAAATAAAACTTTGAAAAACGGTTGCATTCCTTCATTTTAGGTAAAAATTACATAGGAATATATGTGGGTCCAGCCAGACCTATGTGTTACGAATGTGATGTATTAATCAACATCTCTATATATCTAGCTTTATATATATGATACCAACACGAGTTTTTACAGATTGGTAATTCACTAAACTTTAGTGAGCTACCTGAAATTTCAAGCCTCTAGCTATATTTAAAGTACCCTTTTTTGTAATTTGAAAATGGAAAAGGCCTGGCTGGACTCATGTGTCAGACGAAGGGTTAATATAATTGATAGCATAAATTAAATATTGCAATATTGGCATCAATTTAAAGACGATAGGAAATTTTAATCCTGAAAATATTTTTAGGGGATTTGCCAACTGATTGAAAAATTGTATTCATTGAAATTTGTAAAATAAATGAAATATTGCAATACGAATATTAAACTAAAGAGGATTAGGAAGCTTACTTTTGAAAATATTCTTGAAGCGGGTTGCCACTTATTTGAAAACTTTAATTCACTATATAAACTAAGTGTTGCCATATGGGTATCAAACGAGAGTACTTGAGAATAATAAAATTGCAACAGGCCGATATCTGTACATAATAGATGTTAAAGAAAAATTAATAGGGGGTTTATTAGATCAACAGAAGCCAAATCTAAAATTTCGGTATGTTTGTCTGTATGTTTGCAAGCGCATCCCGCAAAAGCTAATGTATGGAATTAAATGCAGTTTTGCTAGAGCTCTAATTGAAAATATAGAATCCATTTTTTTTTTTTGTTTTAGTTTATCGTCGATCATTATTCCTAGGTATTTGAACGTATTAACTTTTTCCAGTGCGTCGTTGTTTATATTTAGAGTTAGCAACGCACCGTTCTCAAAATTTCGCCTTGATATAACCACAAACTTAATTTTTTTTATTTCTGTGTGGAAGGGTTTTCGCTAAAAAAAATTAAACTTTTCGTTGCTGCTGCCAAAAAAAATAAGAAATCTGAGAAGTCACGTTTTACAATTTCATACAGTTCTCTTTACAATGCATTTCACTAAACTACTGAACGGCTGCATCGACTTGGTTCATATTTGGCAACACGTTGAAAATAAATATTTTGACCAAAAACTTACTCGGTATTTAGCTCGGGATATTCCTAAAATTCTTATACAGACTAAAACGTAAAAAACCAATATATCACTAAAACCAATTACGCTGGGGAACTGAAACTTAGCACTGATGCATATATTGCAAATGCATTGGGAAAGGGGGCGTGGCTCCTTCCTTCCATGCAAACTGAACTTCTCATAAAGC
This sequence comes from Rhagoletis pomonella, assembly GCF_013731165.1. Lineage (NCBI taxonomy): Eukaryota > Metazoa > Arthropoda > Insecta > Diptera > Tephritidae > Rhagoletis > Rhagoletis pomonella. The sequence continues at coordinate 45,850,751 of NW_023458560.1, forward strand.
TTATGTCTGGAACTGCTTACGCTAACGTCCTGAAATTCTACACAGCTACATATGTTATCAATACCGTAGTTATGGAGAAAAGTGATAATTATTGGAAAGGCTGGATCGATATACATTTACGTAAACGCGCAAGTATCACTCGATTGGGAACCATTTTCTCCTAGATTTATAAATCCCATTGAACTATTGTAACTTTGTCTTTAATTTTCAGTAAGGTAAAATTTTTGTGAAAATTTTGAAGAATTTTTTTAAGTTTTTCACAAAGAATGGAGCTTTGCTTTTACGAGTTTCGCTATAAACTGTCCTATCTACATACATACCTATTTGCATAAAATGATAGCCGTTTTCGTTGTTCGGAATAAACTCAAAAAACACTGAATAGAGTTCCGTCAGAGGTTATCTTACATACATATATGGTCCAATTACATGCTACTATAAAACTCGCTAGGTGGTGCTGGAGTAGAGTTATTTATAAAAATCGTATTTATTAACCGATTTCGTTCAAATTTTAAATGTGAGCTATGTACCTGTATGATGGAAAATCTTTTGATAAAAATTTACCCGATTAGTGCCACTGGAGTTAAGGTAGAAATTCATAACACGTATTCATTTTATGGTAAGCAATGGTTTTGCAGAAAATAAGCCCAATGGATGGCGCTGCAGCCGAAATGTATAGAAACCCCGTGTGGTTGGTCTGCTTTGGACCTATGTTTAAGTTATACGAATTTAGTTTTCAGATGTTTAAATGAAACATGGGGTTAAGTTTTTCTGACGCCCTCATGCACGATCATGCGGTCTTGCATCTACCCTGAAATCAGTTCATAAATTTTACCACGAATTGTAAAAGTGGCGAATTAACAAGGAAAGATCACCGTAGGTATATCAACTGCTTCATTTGAAAGATACTCAAGAGGAGATCACACTACTCATTTAGCAATGTACCGGAAAACTTTTCATCCTATGGGACAGCGAGGATTCTTGGCCTTCCTATAAAGAAAATGCACTTCTGTGCTCTTGAGTTTCCCTATAAGAACTTTTATTGGCATACGTAAGATCATACAAAAAGATTACGCATGATTGGCAGAGATCTCACAGGTGAAAATAAGACCATCAGTAAAGCTCATGACACCAGGGATTGGTATTCCATATGGTATCACAGCGTTACTACTATTTGCCTATGTGTGAGGAGGATACTGCGCCTTAGTGGTTTCAACTTAAATCAAAAACTTTGACTTTACAGACTAATTTTGTTTTTAAACGCTCTTTTGCATTGGCTAACGCAAAAGCTCTTATTAGGCGCCGCGAAGTTAGCGGGCATTGGCTAGTAGCAAATAAAATTGCGGTTATAGTGACCGATAACGCCGCAAATATGAAGGCTGCAGTACGTGATGGTGGTTGGCGGCATTGGGGCTGTTTCGCACACACTTTAAATTTGATTGCACAGGCAGGTTTAACAGAAATTCAGGCGGTATTAGATAAGGTTAAATATATTGTTCGTTTTTTTAAAAAAAAGCTCCTATGCATACGCCAAGCTCAAAAGTACATCAGAAAGCATGCAGATTCCCATGTTAAAGTTAATAAATGATGTTGTTACGCAGTGGAATTCAACGTACGAAATGTTGGAGCGATTTTTAAAACTTAAAGATGCTGTGATAGCAACCTTAGCTTTAGTGAAGTCGTCTATGCAGGTCAGAGACGAATTTGTGAAGGGAATTGCTCCTTTAAATAACGAAGAGTGGCTGATTGTAGCGGAAGTTGTGAAGGTAATGGAAATTTTTAAATGCATCACTACCTTAGTAAGTCAGGAGAAACATGTTAGCGATTCTTCTATAATGCTTTATGTCAAACAGCTAAAAAAACATTTGCAATCTTTTGCCATTAAAGAACTGTCTTGCTCAGTACAAAAGATGGTCCAGAAGCTAGTTCATGAACTAAATGATAGATTTAAGGATATTGAAACAAATGAGCTAATAACACAGGCAACAATTTTAGATCCTCGTTTAAAAAAATTTGGCTTCATAAATGAACTCTCTTACAAAAGTGCTGTAGACAAATTGTATTCAAAAGTAGCAAACATTTCCATTGCAAACCAGGAGATTGAAATTGTTGAGGCAAATGAAAGTCAGCAGGTTCAATGTAGCAATGTTGAAGAAAAATTTGATTTAGTTTGGAAGGATTTTGACAATCAAATTCAACAATTTACACGGCCACAAAGCCAATTAGCAAGTGCCATAATAGAATTAGATAAATATTTGGCTGAACCGATTCTGCCAAGAAAAGACAGCCAAGGCAAACCACAAGATCCTCTCAGTTGGTGGAATCAACGTAAACATATCTATCCTAAATTATACCAGTTAGTTAAAAGGAGGTTATGCATTTCGGCGACATCCGTTCCATGCGAACGCATTTTTTCCCATGCCGCACAGTGTTGCGAAACCGGAATTTTTTGGAAATCATATTGCCTAAACTGTAATTTTAATTGTATCGATGAGAAACTTCTACAGATTGGTCAGAATGAAATCCCAAACAGAATGAGTGAAAAAAAAAATGTACACCGAAAAATTTTCAACAAAAGTCAAAAAAAAATAATAATTGTTCGAAAAATTCACAAAAAAAAATTTATTTTAATTGTTCTTTTATTTCTGATAAATACCCTATGATTAGTTTTTTAAATAAACTATAGGGTGGTCCGAACAAGAATTATAAACGTCAAATTTTTATGATTTTTCGATATTTGTTGAAAAACTCTGAAATTTTATATAAAACCAAAATCTATTTCATTTCTTATTTGAAAGGTGGCAATAAAAGCTTTAATTTGATACCGGTTTGAAGTCAATAGCTTCAGTTTTAAGAGAGTTATGCTCATTTTTGTGGAGTGCTAGAATAGATGTAGAATAAAAAAAAAAAACCACAAAATAAAAACAATACAAATAAGCGCGCAATAACGGATTATTTCACCCACCTACCTAGACGTAAAAACAAAGGGGGAGAGAGAGAGAGCGAAAGAGAGACACACATGCGGACTAATTAGTGACAAAACACTGAAGATGGCGATTAGCCGAAACCGGTCTGAAAATAATAAAAATTTGACGCGGGATGACGGAAAGTCACCCGAAAACCAATATGATTAAATTATTCAATAAGTGATTCCGAGAATTTCCGTTCTATTTCTATGGAATAAATACTGAGAGTGATATACTAAAATCGCTATAACTCCCAGGAGGGCAGGTATGGGCAACTGATTTTTTCACAGTTCGTTGAAAACAAATTATGTAACATTTCTGTAGTGGTTTGGAACTGGGACTCTCTGGGACTTTTTAGATATTGCTTACCTAACCCAAATTTAAAGGAAAAATGGACCTTTAGTCGGGTTTTCGCTCTAAAAAAGGTGCATATGAAAATGTCTCAAACAAGATTCCTTTTTTTTTACAGAAGATACTTGTCCGAAGGCAGATTTTTTTTCCGAATCAAAATATCTGTCACCAAAATCAAATGAGATCATTTTGAATACAGCCCTGAAATCCCCTCTTTTCGTGAAAGTTTTGTATATTTGACTTCTAAAATCAATTAAAAATCAACGGGTCAACATAAAAATAAGCTTTATGTGTTTTTTGTTTACTTCGAATGTCTGTGACAAAATTGCATCATTAAAAACACTGAAAAAAATAATCGGAAAAAAGTTACTTTTCCACTAGCCGCAACACAGTGTGCCGGACAAATAGTGACAGAAAACCGAGAAAATTTAGATGCTTCAAAAATATCACAAGTCGTATTTTTGAACTACAATTTAAAATGAACTGATGTCAAAAGTGAGTGCATGGTGTTTTTTGCTTAATATTTGCAATGTTTTTCAATTAATTTTTTTTTATTATGTTTTTATAAAAATGTGGTTCATGCTTTAATCAAAACTATACAAGTCAAACTTTCAAACTTTACACAGAACATAGAAAATTTCAACGAATTCTCGTCTAAATTTTGACCTGTTTAATCTGAGTTTTTAGAAAAATTTTGAGTACGCAGATAGATCGGTTTTTTAATTCTAGTGGAACAAGATCAAGTTTTAAGCGCTAAAAAATCCGGTTGATTTTTAATGATTATTTATTGCTGACTGCTTTTTGCACTTTTTACCAAATAAAAGTGAATTTCTTGAAGAATAAAATGCGCATGACCGTTTGCAAACAAATAAAAAAAAATTAGCGCTATTTTTTACAAATTGCACTTGCTATATGCATAAAACCGCAATTCCCGTCGAAAATAACACAAAAGTTTAACTTAAAAACATTGCAAATATTAAACAAAAAACAAGATGCACTTACTTTGCCAGTGTACATACATATTTGTGTTTAAAATTAACTACTTATAAAATAATTTTTGTGGCACGAACATATACATACTTGCGCTTTCTAAAAATGGGAATAAAAATTGGATTCGCATAAAATTTTAATTCCAATAACTAATATTTTAGTGAAAACATTTACAATAAAGCTTTCAGTAACTTTTGGCAAATTTGAGCGATTATGTGAAATTATGCATGCGTTTGTACCTACATATCCATTTATATTATTTTAAATAAAGCTAATAGTAAAATTTAAAATCGAATATGGATATGACAATTAAGAAAAAAAAAATAAAATTTATTACTTGGTCCGTCGGGGATTTGAACCAAGACAAACGGCGAGACGCCAAAAAGTTGCATCGCCTCTAGCGTACACGCCACGGCACATTACTGAAACGGCAATCTCTAAATCACTACACATATGAAATTTTTCATTCGTCCAAGGAGACAAACGCATAAATATGTGTGCATTTATAAATGTAAATATGTGCATAAATATGTACGATTGTTCTGCTTTCGTCTTCCCCTCGCCGTCCTCCAACCACAGACAAATTATTAAATTTCTGCGAATTGTCACGACGCCACCAAAATTAACCCTTGGTTGACGAAATATTTAGGTTTTCGCATAAGTTTACATTTAATAATGCCATACTCGTACATTTTATATGGAGAAGAATATTAATTAATTTAAAATTCTGCATGTAACCATGTTCTCGACGATACATGTAACTTTCATCAAGATTAACCATAAAAATTGTGCTTCATTAACAGTTGGAACCAGCTGAAACCAAAAAAACTATGTCCGCAAAATGGGTTAAAAACCAACTGGAATTGACATTTTTTACACGCATACATGCATACATTCATATACACATGTACAGTGGAGTAGCACTAGCTTGGACATTGCATTGCTTGTACTTTGATGTGTTTGAATCTTATATGGTACTGAAGATTTGCTTACGGATGAAAAATATTAAAAATCGTCCGTGCATATATGTAAATATACTTTTATAAACGCTTTGAAGTATAGAAATTTTTAATATTAAAAAATAAATAAAATAATTTTTTTGTATATATGTAAATGGTGTTCAAGGCACATTGACCCACCTGTACAAAAATCGTGGCACGTCATGGACAAAAATTTTACAATTTCGGACCGAAAAATGTGAAAACGAGCTAAGTTGCCACGTTACATCTGTGAACTTCCGATAAAACCACATATGTTTGTGATTTAAGAAGTTTTGATTTTATTAAAAAAAAATTAATGTATTTTCCTGCAGAAAACGTGCACTTTTATTTATACTAGTTAATGATTGAAATATTGGTATGGAACAGAGAAATAGAGTGTTTTGCCAAAATCACCAAAAATTACCAAAAATAGTCAAGATTCGAGATAACTTATTTTACTGGTTATAGAGAAATAATTGCCACTTTTCACTTGGCTGGCCGAGATTTCTTCATTTTAAGATTTTAGAATTTTTGTGCCGGATTGACAAAGTTGAGCTTGTTGGTGATGAATTTGCGGGGAGATGTGCTGCGGTTGTTTTTATGAATGAATTTACTTGGCCTTGAGAAATATGCGCATGCGTTTATGAATGAAATAATTATTGTTGTATTTGAATATGCGCGTAATTATGTATGTGTGTATGTATGCTGCCGTGAGTTGTACATATGTACATTTGTATATATGTGCGTGGTATTTAGACAGCAATATGCACCTGTGTATGGATGTACTTATATATGCATGCAAAAACGTTGTCAATTAATGGAGCATGTAGTACATATAGATACATATATGTATGCGTGGGAAATGCATTTTCATTTGACTCCAAAACTATTGGGGCATATTAGTAGACGAAATAAAGTCGACTCTTAAGTTAAAGTTTGTCAGCCCCAAATAAGAAGAAAGTTAGTATGTACTTACATATATGTAATATTATGTGCAGGTGCAAGAACGTTATTAATAAATGATTTTGGAGTATGTGTATGGGGTACATATTCACATATGTAAGTACATACATACATACATTGAGCTGCCATCAACAAATTATGTTTATTTATTTTTAATGATTTTCATTTAAAATATAATTCAATCTGGAACAGAAACCACAATAATAAAAGTTTAAAAGCTTGCACAAATTGCAAAAAATGAATCAACCTTCAAGAAATGGTCATCCAAATTTTTTATTTGAATATTTAATATATTTTCGGGTATGCAGTATTGTAGTCCATTCAATTATATTATAAGAAAGTGCAAGTTTCAAGTTGATTTTTTAGATTTTTTTGTTGGGGTGTTGCTGTTTATTTTTCATACAAAAAAAATTGGTTCATGTGTTATATGGAAGAAAATGCGAACACCCTCCACAAAAAAGAAATTCTAAGAAATCAACGGTAATTTTTAACGACTAGAAACTTGGACTTTAGTGTACTTGATTGAATGGACTACAAAGCTGCATACCCGAAAATTTTCTAAATATTCTAACTAAAAATTTTTAAATTTTTATAACAATTTTTTGAAGTTTGATTAATTATTTTGCAAATTGTGCAAGCTTTTAAACTTTTATTATTGTGGTTTCTGTTATAGATTGAATTATATTTTAAAGGAAATTATTAAAAATAAATAAATAAACATAATTTGCAAACAATATCATTTTGAATTTCGTTGCTAATTAGTTGATCGCATCTGTATGTACTACAAGTATCCATATGCGCATGCCTGGGAAATGGATTTGCATTTGAATCCAGAACTATTATTTACAAATAATATCTACGAGTATTGCAGTAAAAGTCAAAAACAACTTTGAAGTTAACAAACACATTGCTTTATACATTTTTTTGTTAATGCGTCCATCTTTAAAGTGAGTATGTGAAAATACCAATTTTATCATTTTTTTAACTAGCATGCATTTTTACTATTTACATAATATAATACTCGTACAAGAAGCGAACTTGAACAGATGCTTTTTAAGTTTTTAGCAACATTAACTACTGAATAAATTATATTTAACAAATGGTCATGCAGAAATGCAAATCAGCAATTCTAACTAATATAAAAGTACATTTAATATAATTTAACTATATTAATTTATTTAATTTTATAAAAAAAAGTATACATGAATACGTTTCTGCATTCACCTGCAACCTAGCAACACATAGTCAGACACTTGCAACAAATATAAAATTATCATAACAGAAATTTACATTTTTCTCTGTTAACGCTTCTTGAAATGTTAATCGCGCTGTGGTGATATTCCATGGATTTATTTTTCAGCCAAACAATTTTACGTTCCAAAAATTTGCACCTTCTCTATCTATCTAAGTTCTCTGGCTATATTTACTTGCCTTTGTATTCTCCGTATGGGTCTGTGTTGTTGCACTTTTTGAACACACCTACATACATATGTACATATGTATGTACATCACGATTGAGAGAATACAAAGGTTGCGCCGATCTCGGACCGCTATTCTTCTCTTAACGAATTTGACAGAATCGTTGTTTGCATGACGTCACACTGGTGCAACATGTTTACGTTTTCCTTGCAACATTTTTTCTTCTTCTTCCATTCTTGCTCACGTTTTGGCATTTCTCTCTCGCAATTGCACCAGTGTGACGTCACACAAAAGTTATTCTCAAAAATCCTCTCTGATCGGCGCAATCTTGTATTCTATCATTCTTGTATGTACATATGGATATGTATGTACATAGTACGCTTCCACATAGTCGCTGTTGCATGGCTTGGCGTTTTTCACAACTAAGCTACAACAACAACTAATTTATACAAGCAATGATTTAATTTTCAATACACCTACACACAGAGATTGCATTACCATTAAATTTATTATAATGTTACTAAAGTGCCAAAATATCAACTGAGATTTAACGCTGCTGTTCACTGTTTATTGTAAGTATGTAGGCGGTTTTTATGGGCGCCAAAAAGTATGCAACAATCTTGTATAAATGATACAATAATTTACGATGGTTTACATTCGCACCCAACAAGCATTTCAGTAAATGTTTTTAAAAATAACTTAAAGTAAGTTTGCTATAATAAGCGTTAAATAAGCATTTTTAATATTAAGCTTATTAAAAGTTTTTTCAAATAAACCTTTAATAAGTTTTTAGAGCGAATGTTTATTTTACGTGTTTACGTTTTTTAAAATATATTGTTAAAAGAAAAAATTAAATAAAACCGATGCGGTATAAAATAATCCAATCCAGGACCCGCTGCGCTAATCGGTGGAGCATTCGAGTCTTCAAATGATGAGTTCTCCTTATCCTTTTTTTGTTTAACATTCAGGTAAAAATGTATTAAATTTTTTTCAGAAAAGTTCATCAATGAGAATGGTGGGGATGAAGCGGAATATATAGCTGCATCGATGTCGTTTTTCCAATTTGCCAATAACCGCATGTAATTGAAAGCACGCAACAAGATGTAGTAATTAACTTTTTTATGCTTAATTTTTGTGTGTTATCGTAAATTTGTATGCTAAAATGTCTATTCCCTATTTATATTTTCGCGACTGTAGTTGAGTCCTCCGAAAATTCGCATTTCGCTTAGTTTCTAGATGTTAAGCAATCTATGTATGAGTTTTTAATGAAATATCTTTAAATAAAGGGTTATAAAAATGTTTATAACTAGCTTTGTTTTGAAAATTTTTAGTCAGTTTATATTCATACGCTTATAAACAACTTTTTTTGAACCTTTATTATAAGTTTACACTTTTACGCTTATAAAAAGCTTTCTTTTGAACATTTATTACAAGTTTATATTTCTACGCTTATAACCAATGTTCCTTTTTGATTATATTACGCTTACTTTCAAGCGTTTTATAAACAAAAAATCAACGTTTTGTAAGCTTAATGTTTATAATTGAAAACTTAAAAAAAACTTTCTTTAAGTTTATTTTGCTTGTTGGGCACTGTATTTACAAATACATACATATGTACATATATTCATATGTACACGTGTGCCATAGTTAACGTTTATTTTTATACCCGAGCGCACTTGTGTACAAGGGTATATTAGTTTTGTTCACATAATATACCGTTATTAATGATCAGAATGAAAAGAGAAATCGATTAAACCATGTCTGTCTGTCCGTCCGTCTGTCCGTCCGTGTACACGATAACTCGAGCAATCATTGAGATATCTCAACGAAATTTGGTATGTAGGTTTCCGCTAATCCAAGGTAGGGTGGTATTGAAAATGGGCGAAATCGGACTGGAACCACGCCCACTTCCCATATAACGGTAATTTTCAGAAATACGAAAACTGCGATATTTTAGTAACTACTGGAGATTATTAACTCAAAATTGATATTTACAATAAGTTTTAGACGAAAAATAAGAATATTATAAATTTTCGGAAAATGGGCGTAGCCACGCCCACTTATGGTTACATGTGTATACCTTGGTAACCACTGCACCAATTTCTTCCAAACTTGGCACAGTGGTTGGCCTTGGTACAGCATACTAAATGGCCGAAAATTAAAAAATCGGACAATAACCCCGTCCACATCCCATATAACGGTAATTTAGAGAAATACAAAATCTTCGATAAATCAGTAAATATTAAAGCTAATTTATTCAAAATTGATGCTTGCAACAATTCTTTACCAAGAAATACGTTAATGGTAAAATTTTGGAAAATGGGCGTGGCACCGCCCACTTATGATCACATATATGTATATCGGTAACCGTTCTACCAATTTGTAAGTCTAAATGTCAATTTTGAGTGAATTATCTTCAGTAGTTACTAAAATATCGCAGTTTTCGTATTTCTGAAAATTACCGTTATATGGGAGGTAGGCGTGATTATTGTCCGATTTCGCCCATTTTCAATACCATCCGTCCCACGCCCAATAGAAGTGCATGTACGAAGTTTCGTTAAGATACCTCAATTTTTACTCGAGTTATCGTGTGCACAGACGGACGGACGGACAGACAGTCACCGCTTAATCGATTTCTCTTTTCATTCTGATCATTTATGTATAAATTTGTCTATATCTATCTCGATTCGTTTTGCCTGTTACAAACAACCGTTATGTGAACAAAGTTATAATACCCTTGTGCACAAGTGCGCTCGGGTATAAAAAAACCGCAAAAGCCGTCGGCAAAAAAAATATTAAAAAACAGTGCGAATTTTTAGGCGCTAAAAACTTGAACGTATTTTACTAAAATTGTATAGGCCTTGCAACTGCATACCCAATAATTTTGAATTTTTCTAAATTCGGTATTAAGTCTGAAAGTTTGCTTTATATGATTTTTGCATAAACCATGTTTTAATAAAAAAATATAAATAGCTTGAGAAACATCCTAAATATTAAAAGCAAGACCCCATTTATTCACACTTGACCGCCAGTGATTAATTGGAAAATCTAAATGGTTTAACAAACCCAACAAATCATGAAAACAAATAAAATCAAGGGTCCCAGATGAAGCATATCGAAATGGTACTATCAGCACTAATTGCGTCCTGGACATATACTCAGGCGACTATTCTACCAACCAACCAACTTCTGTGTGCGATGTTGGCAAGTATAGCAGAAAATAAATAAAATAAAATAAACTTTTTAATATACCACTTTTGATTTTGAAATTTTAGCAAAAACCATTATAAACTATTTATGAGATTGAAAACGAAAAACGTGGAACGCATGCATTACAAAGAATTAGATTTAATAGTCAAACTACATAACATAGACCTAAAATTTCTACAGCGCAAGTACAAAGTTTGAGATCGATTTTAAGCGATCTTTATTCATATACCCACATACATATGTACATACAAATATTACTTTCAATATCAATTCAATTCTATTACATGCGCCCCACGTTTTTAATTTTCAATCTCATAAATATTTTATAATGACTTTTGCTAAAATTTCAAAATCAAAAGTTATCAAAACAAATTCTATGGGACTGAGAAATATTATTTTCTACTTTTTAGTCCATTTATAAAAGCGTGGTATACTAAAAAGTTTTTATTTTATTTTATTTATTTTCTACTTTTTAGTCTTGTCTGTATAAAATTTTACAATAGGTTCAAAAATAATGCAAAGATATTAATAGAATGGTGCACAGCCATGCATATACATATGTATGTACATACATAAGAGCACCAGTTAATTTCATTTAAAAAAATGGCGTGTCATCCATTTCCGCTGTAGCGTATGTAGTGCATATTTTAGGCCCAATATACATATGACTACTTGCTGCGAGGCGTCATCTACCTTTAGAGTTTTGATATGATACTAGGCGACGAGGTTGATTTCTAGACTTTTATAGGATCTTTGCAAAGCAAAAGTTTTATAGCAATGAATGGTGTCTGGACACACCACACTGCAAGCTGATAAAAGCGTTGTAATAATAATAATAAAATATAAAATAATGTGGGGGCACGATAAATGTTGATTAAAAATTTCAATAGTTTCGTTCGGGAATTAAAGACGGATTCACCGTTCGTGTCCGGATACTTCTTGTTAGTAATTTTACGCGTTCCTCCCCCACTCTGTCTCACTGAGAGCGCGACAAAAATGTGCTGAACACTCTTTGTTCGAATCAAATTGATTTTGATTTTCTGTCCGAACGACTTGATGATTCGGGTTGCCGCGTTCTCCCTTATATGCGTTTGCAGCGAATTGCATGTATTATTTGCCCTCAAAATCGTATGTCGGCAACAATATCATCAGCTGTTTGCCTCACAACAAAATAAAATGTGCCGAACTGAACGGTGAACCGTACTTCAGCACCCTCTCCGGCAAAAATGTTTTGATAGCAAATAAAAAGTTGTCCGGACACGAACGGTGAACCCGCCTTAACAGTTGGGAACATGAATAAAATGGCATGTTACTCATACGCCATCTTGTTCAAATATTCTTTTATGTTTTTTTTTTTTTATTAATTAATACATAGTAGTAATAGTACTTCGTTCTCTCTTCTCTTTTACATACTACAATTTTTGAGTTTGGCGGGCTCCGAAACCATTGCATTTAAGTGGAATTAATTTTTCTTGTATGCTGTAATAAACAGCTTTACTCTATTTATGTTATAATATATATGTTGTAATTATGTTCATATGATGATATGTTTTCGTTCAAGTGTATATTCTTATGTTTTTACTTGTATATTTGAAGGTCATTATTTTGCAGAATAAATTTGGAGGAAGTACATTTATATCATTGTGCAAACAGAAGAAAAACAGATATATATAAATATGCAGTTTATGGATGTTCTGCATATGTATGTTCATATACATACATACACACGTATATAAGTATGCATGTATGTAAGTTAACAAATAAATTGTCTAGAAATCTCAGCAAAAAAAGAACTTATGTCGTCATCGTCAATGGACTGTGTGTGTATACATATTGTATTGAATTACAAAGCTCATACCATATAAATAAGCTTTATGTATTAAATACAGGTACATATATGTATGTATGCATAAATACCCTACGGGAAATGTATCTAACTATAAGCTAACTTTAAGTTGATTAGGAAGGAACTAAAGGACACTATTATTTGTATATTTCCTTTGAGGAAAACTAACTATATTTGTATGGCGATGGCCTCTAAATAGAAACGCGGTTAAAGGAAACAATCTCCAGATTGCGTCTGCACTACTCCTACACTACTTATCAACTAGTTTCAAGGGAGCTTTATGTAGCTAACTACAAGTTATATATTTTATAGAAATCCCGCAAAAAATCTAACTACAAGTGGGTTATTTTTATCAACTGATAATTTTTTTCTGCAGGGTAGCTATACTTATACATTTAGCATTTGTGTGGGAAGCAGCCTCGCTAAAATTTATAAATTGCTGACATGCCAGTTCTTAACTTTAGTAATAACAAAAATGTGCGTAAACGGTTGTAAATCTATTTATTGGTATGTACAGTGTACACACTTTATATATCGAGGGCTTATATTCAATACCCTCTATCTACAATTTTGATGAAAATGAGTTTTTGATGGTAACGTGAGCTCTTATTTATCCTTCAGCCATGACAATAATGCCAAACTTAAAATTTTGCTTTGATGGTATTATATTCTCATTTTGAAAAATCCACTATCGTTACAAAAGCAAAATCCTCTATCTACACAATTTTGCTGGAAAATCGTTTTCATTACCATTTTTTGTGGCAGGTCAAATAAAGACTGGGTTAGTTACATGTGCCGATGCATGTATGTATGTATATGTTCCGGTAAAATCCGATCTTAGGTCAAACTAGTTTTGCCCAGGCTAAACTTGTTCCACCTAATGCGATGTCCAACCGAAACCAAATCTTGTGGACTGCGTAGCTTCAGTTGGACTGATGATGAGAGTTACAAAAATAGTTTATTCTAAGATCGGGTTCGGCCGGTAGCTTACAGGTATATATACATGTCCGCTCATTTACTACAATAATTTCATAACTCAAAAAATCAAAACTCGAGAAAGACGGTTTTAAAGTTACTAAAAATGAATACATATTTTATTCTAGCGAGATTCTGGTAAAGGCCTGTATGCAGCTCTCAAGAAAAGCAAAAACTCCATATAAAATGGCGTACAAGAAATGGCTAAGAAATTTTCTTGAGTCAAATTTCCTTAAGGCAGTACGCAGTTCTTAAGAAATTTACTACGCTTTCTACTACGGTTTTCTAAAGTTTTTTGTGAAGAAAGAGCATAAGGCAACCCAGTTTTGCAACAGAAATATATGCCCGCTCCATTATTTCTTGAGGAAAGAGTGTGGCAACAGGCTGTGAAGTATCAAAAAATGTCAAAATTCCTTGGACACACACGCGAAATAATGGCAATTTTTTCTTGACAGTTTTCTTGAGAGCTGCATACAGGGCTTAATCGATACAGCTATGATATTTTTACACGAAATAGAAGAAGACGTAGCGATAATTTCTGCATACTCAACTCAAAATTTGTATTTTTTGGGTTATGACACTACTAAAGTAAATGAGCGATGTGTATATGTTTATTTGCCTCCACTTGGTCCGAAGATTCTCACAATTTTCTCTTACTCATATCTATTTAAGAGTTTGACCAACCATCTCTTCGATGACAGGCAAAAGCCCTGGTGCAGACAAAATCCCGTACCCCGTTCTAAAAAATCATCCGTATCCCATCAAACATAGAGTCATTAAACTCCATAACTACATTTTATTTCAAGGGTTATATCATCAAGAGTGGGAAACTGCTATTATTATTCCTATTGCCAAACTAAATACGCTAATAAGGACTTGACGCAAGTAAAAATTATTTTTTCTAACATACTAAACGATCTAATCAATTGGTCCAAATCTTCTGGAGCTCAGATTTAAGCTGAAAAAGTAATTTTTTCACATATGCAGAAAATACAAATAAATACATACATCCAACCCTCTCCTTGTCTAACACCCCTCCCCTATACTGATACATTGAAAATATTTGGAATGATTTTTTACAATAAACCTACTTTTAAGCAGAACTGTCATTATGTAAAAGTTGACTTTGGGCTCGTAATTTATGGACACTGCGCAAAAAAAACATCTTAAATTGCTAGAAACACCTTACTATGTAGCAGAGGAGAAAAAGCATCCGTGCATTTCCCCCCTCGCCAATAAAAGCTATCTCTCACGTCGAATCCTGCTTTCAACAAAAAAACTGATGTAGCAAGCAATCACCTTTATTTCGTATATTAAGCTACATCAAAGAATTCGACATCATCCGATGCTTACTAAAGTAAAAACTCTACCGCAAGGGCATTTGCCCAGTTTGATACTCATAAATTACCTGGGAGCTTATTTTCACAGACGGTTCCAGATATGGTGGTAACAAAAGGGTGTTACAATTGTCTTCAGTGCTTTTCCTCCATACTGCTCGGCATTTACAGCCGAATCAGCTGTACGTTTCGCCTCTATAAACGAAGGAAATTTCCTCATCTGAACGGACAGTAAACCAGCCAGCGAAGCCTCTTTTAACAGTGCTAATGATTCTCATATAATTTCGAAATCACGTGAAATACTCTTTTGACACAAAAACACATTAAACGCATTAAAATCTTAGTTTAACATAGTATTTACGTCTAAAGAACTGACATTTTCATTATTCTGCAAAACCCTCTATCAGCAAATTTTTCTATATAAATAGTTATAATTCGAATTGCAATAACCTCTATCTGATATCTAAAATTAAATGAATTAAAAGTAAAAAACTAGTTTTAGTATATTGCGTGAATATTTAAGACATGCGTGTGTACTTAAAATTATTAACACTTTTAAAAACAGCTGCCAAAACAGTTTTTTTGCTCTCCTGAAAAATTGAGTTTTTGCAGATAGAGGGTATTGAATATAAGCCCTCGATATGTTTTTCAGCTGCCAAATCGCCTAGAAAAGATACATATTTGCTTGCTTCAATTTCAACTAATAAAAGTACACAAACGACAGATATTATCCCTTGGAACAACAAAAGTACAAGTATGTATAAGCTTATAAATATACGCACACACGTTTAAAATCTTTTCCCTAAAAATTAAATTACTTGGAAAGGGCGATCTCTTGGAAATGTGCGAACTTGGACATGTAAGTGAAAACAGAATGAATATACCACGCAATGCGTATCAGGGCTGCCAACTCTCTTAGGGCTAATTCCCCGAAATTCCTGAAAAAAATCTTCTATTTTCAATTCCCCCAAAATGAATTTTGCTACATATTTAAAGCACTTTATGCTAATTAAAAAAAAAAAAAAACAACAACAAATATCATTAACTGTGATATATAATGTAAAAACACAAATTCGATGGCTTGGCGGCGAAAACGAAAGGCGAAAAGAGAGCGTCAAACGAAAAAGTGAAAAAATTCGCTATCAGCGTTGCCAAGAAATTTTGAGGCTTATAGTTAATTTTCTTCAAAAAATATAGCTAAAAATAGCCAAACAATTTGTTTCGTAGCCAAATAAAATTGCTAAAAATATGTTTCTTCAAAAATAGCTAAATAAATTAAAAATTAGGTTATTATAATGCAAACAAACACGAACTTAAATATTTACATATATTCAATTGGAGTAGTAAAATACCTTATAATTGTGACTAGTAAATATTATAAAAATTTTAGCTGCAAATCTGCAAACCTATTCCTAAAATATAAAGGTTAGGTTAGGTTAAGTAGGCGGCTCTGAGAAGAGTTCACTCGGAGGCCACAGAGGCCCATTGCGATGCCCAGTGGCGTTTCTCCATGCCTATCCCTACACGCCTTTGAACCATTTCGATTCTATGGCGAATCCAAGCAGTCCTTCCAGTCGAGCTTTCCCTAAGGTATCCAGGCTATCGAAGAAATGGTCCCCAAGAAACTTCTTCGGAGTGCTGGACATTCACAAAGGAAGTGCTGGACGGATTCTATCTCCTCCTCATCTCTACAGCTTCTACAGTGCGGTGCTCCGAACCTGGCGGCCATGCGGACAATGGTCGAGTGTCTAGTTAGTATTCCTGTGAGAAGCTTAACGTTTGGCTTTGACAGCCTTAATAAACTCATTTTTGTTCGTTCATCGAGCCGTGGCCAGAGCGATCGCGATACTATGCAGGTGTGCAGATTTTCCCACCTACTGTTGGTGGCTGCCTTGGTCACTCTCTCCAACCACCAGCCTTGCCGCCATGTCGATTGCATATATCTCAACCTGAAAAACACTGCCGGGATCCGGGAGTCTGTAAGACTCTCTCAGAGATAACTCCTGAGAGAAGACTCCAGATCCTGTTCCGACGTCCATTTTGGAGCCGTCCGTGAAAATGGGTATTTCGTCATCGCTAAGAACAATACTAAGTTCCCAGTCACTTCTGTCTGGGAAATAGACATCAAAATTCCGATTGAAATCAGTTTCCCTGACTTGAAAGTCACAGGTAATGTACTCCACCCCCACTCTCTCGAGGATTATGGCGTGACCCGTGCAAGTTGTTCGCAGCCTGTTAGACGCCCTGAGTCGTAGATCGCTTTTAGCTGCGGTACTTTTAACGTATAGGTCTATGGGTGGAAAGTCCAGGAGTGTCTCCAGCGCCGCCTGGGGGCAAACATTTTTTGTTTTTGTCGCACGGTGTAATCGATAAAACAAAAAGGGACTTGGCATGCCAGAATACCAATCTTTTACTGTTTGATACCCATCAAAATGATAAAGATCTGCGTAAAAAAATTTTAACTAAAATAGCTAACTCGATTTAAAAACAAGTAAGAAAGTCTAAGTTCGGGCGGAGCCGAACGTTAAATACCCGGCGCAAGTATTAAATATATGATTTGCATCATTCCGAAAGCTAACGCTACATGGTAAGCCGGGGTGTATTAATTTTGAGTAAATTAGCGTCCTTAAATTTCGAAATATTGCAGTTTCAAGCATTTCTGAAATTTGCCATTATATGAAACGCGGCCTCAATTTTAGTCCGATTTCAATCATTTTCAACGTTTTGCTTTTATGTGGCAAGCACAATAACCATACCGAGTTTGATACAAATTGAAAGAGCGGTTACCGAGATGCATATATGTATGTGATCATAAGTGGGTGGTGCCACGCCCATTTTCCAAAATCTTATCATAAACGTATCTCTTGGTAAAGAATTGTTGCAAGCATCGACTTAAAATAAATTAGCTTTAATATTTACTGATTTATCAAAGATTTCGTATTTCTCCAAATTACCGTTATATGGGATGTGGACGTGGTTATTGTCCGATTTTAACAATTTTCGGCCATTTGGTATGCTGTAGCAAGGCTAACAACTGTGTTAAGTTTGGAAGAAATCGGTGCAGCGGTTACCAAGATATACACATGTAACAATAAATGGGCGTGGCTACGCCCATTACCCAAAAATTTATAATATTCTTACTTTACGTATTATTGTAAATACCAATTTTGAGTGAATAATCTTCAGTAGTTACTAAAATATCTCAGTTTTCGTATTTCTGAAAATTACCGTTATATTGGAGGTAGACGTGGTTATTATCCGATTTTGCCCATTTTCAATACCATCCGTCCTACGCCCGAAAGAAGTGCACGTGTGCACAGACGGACGGACGGATGGACGGACATTTGTCTATATCTATCTCGATTCGTTTGTGATGTGAACAAAGTTATAATACCCTTGTGCACAAGTGCGCTCGGGTATAAAAATTAGAGCTTGGTATTACAAGTTTTAATTTATAAATGCAATTTTATCCTCAATAGGAATGTTCTAATCAAAATCGTTTGTTTATTTAATTCCCCCAGATCTAAAGCCATTCCCCGATTCCCCCAAGAAATCGGGGAATTTTCGCCTGGTAGGCATCACTGATGCGTAAAAAACAATATATGGGAGAGTGTTTATGCATACATACTTACGTATGGAAAATTTAATTTTTTTTTTGTTTATCCTTTCCCAAACTATTTTCCATTTGGCAACACAAAATCCACATGCGTGTAGTCAAGTACTTTCTTTGCCCTCTTCATGGCTTAGCGGAGTGTGGCCTTGAAATTTTTGGAGTCATATTGTCCAGAGTAAATTACTTACATAACTTACCCAAATGAATGTACATACATATGTATGTATATTTAACCATAAATAAAATAAGTATATACTTACATACAGATGTGCAGATATAATAATATAAGCGAAATTTTATGCATACTTAAGGATTTTTATGCACATAATTTACCTAAACGAACACATTCTGCATTTCTGAATGAAATTTTTGTTCACTAAAAATACAAAAAACAAATAAAAGAGCATATGCACCATCGTGAATCACGTACCGGAAATGCATATTTCTTATCGTATAATCAGTTTTTTTTTTTAAATTTCAAGGATAAATCTTTTTTATTTAACGATCTCAATGAAATACATATGAGAAAAAGTTGAGCCTTACTAGCATTACTATTTCGATTACCGCTAGCTAGCATTACTATTTCGATTACCGTTACCATCACCATTACCATTATCATTAACATATTTTTTGCCATTACCATTCCCGTTATCATTACTATTACAACTCCAACTATTCTCGTTGCCATTACGGTAACCACAACTATTACCATTACTATTACAATTGCACTAACCGGTGCAATTACTTATGCAATAACAATTATTATTACTGTTATTATTACTATTACCATTACCATTATTATCAAAATTACCATTTCGATAACCTTAACCATAACCATTATCAGTACCACTAAAATTAGCATCACCATTGTAATTACCACTACCACTACCATTACCATTACCATAACCAACCCCCCGCCCCTCTAGACTTTGAAGTTTACCTTATATGTAGGTATACAATCTTCGATTATTACCGCAGCGACCACAAAAATGCAGTTACCAATTTCAATATTTCAAATCGGTGAAGTAGGTAACAAAATATAAATTTAAACATTTTCTTAACTTCTTCCCAGCGTATCTATTAAAATGTCATTTTCAAAAATTTCATGCATTGCTATGCCATGTCATTCCATCTCAAACATACTGTTATAGCATGTCATTGCTTCTTAGCTCAGCTGTTGTTTGCTGTTGTGTTTCTGCAGCATATTTTTAATACTGTTTAATCCTGCCTTGTATGCAAATGTATATAGCAGGGGTGGGCAAGGCCGAGGCCAAAAAGAGACACATCTAAGTTCTAAATGCTACAAAGAGCCACAAAAAAAGAACCAGCGCAGCTCGCGATAAAAGTTGTTTAAATTGTGAAAATCTTTGCGAAACTTGTTACTCGAGTGTTT
>NW_023458560.1:45870890-45892530 GCF_013731165.1 Rhagoletis pomonella
TGCAATATTTCATTTATTTAATCAATCCAAAACGGTCCACCCTAATGCTTAATAATATAGGTACAAATGTACGCATACATGTACACTAAAGTGGTCCAAAAATGTATGTAAAAAATAAGGTCGGATTTTTAATGCCGCCACCCCCTAGGATTGTTATATACCGAAAAAAATATACCCATATTTTTTATTTTGAAATAAAAAATAATTTAGGTAGTGCTCAAAGCGCTCAAAGTTTTCCATGTATTTTATATGGAAAAAAACATCTTTTCGTAGAAATAGTGTAGAATTCTTGAAAATCAATATTTTTCGATCGGAAAACTTTACTTATCTTCAGCAGATTCCCGGTAATAATACTCAATTGTTTCTTTAACAATTTTTCATGGTAACTATATTTTATAGGTCCTCCAAAGCCCTTAGAAAATGCAATGGGATGACCAATAAAAAATCTTTAATCATAAAAATTGGCTAAATAAATAATTGGATATTAGTCTCCTGAAGAGAACCATAGTTTTCCGGTCGAAAAATATTGATTTTCAAGAGTTTTATACCATTTGTACGAAAAATTGTTCTTTCTCCATATAAAATACATGGAAAACATTGAACGCTTTGAGCACTCCCTAAATATTTTTTGATTTCAAAATAAAAAAATAGGGGTTTATTTTTTTTCGATATGGATCAATCCTAGGGTGTGCCGGCATTAAAAATCCGACTTGATTTTTTTGGACCACTCTAATGTACATATGTATTTATTAGAAACTGTCATAAACTTTTCCCGCCAAATTAACTATTTTTTAACTTCCCCTCCAAACAGTTTTACTGCTTTGAGGTTGAAGTCAATTCTATTGAAAAGAGCGCGAGTACTTATTTTCCCGTATTCAACCAGGAACGGCCGTCAGCCACCACACATCGTCCGTACCCGCTCTACATTTGTACATATCCATAAAAAAATAATAATAAATCAAACATATTTGACAAGGGACTAATTTTTAGTTGGTTTATTTATTTTATCGCTTTATATTGAAAATACATTGGTGCAATATACTAAGCTTTCGAGTTAAAACTTTCAAAAAGGTGGCAGCTCTCCTCAAAAATATTTCCAACAGTCATCTATCTTAAACTTCCTTAGTTTAATACCTATATTTTAATAAGTCATTTATTTTATCAATTATGTAAATTTAGTTCAATTTTCAAACAGGTGGCAACCCCCCTCAAATATATTTTCGGCCGTAAACCTTAATATTGAAATACTTTATTTATTTATTTTTGTAATATAAATGATCCTGCTATGATACCGAACAATACAAAAAAAAAATTATTCAAATCAGTTCAGCGGTTCTCGAGTTTCGATGACCGTGACAAAGGAACACAACATTTTTTTATATATAAATATAGATTTCTAAATCAAGATTTTTAAATGCCTTTAGTTTGGTACCGATATTGAACATTTAATTTGTTTTACCAATTTAATTGAGATAAATTTTCAAACAGGTGGCAACCCTCTTCCAGAAACTTTCTACTGTAGGACTTTTTAAAACTCTTTAGTTCGTTACCTACATTGCAATATTTCATTTGTTTAATCAATATAACTGAGTTAAAATTTTCAAATAGGTGGCAATCGTGCCCAAAAGTATTTCCTAAAGTTTTCTTTCCTCAACCTCTTTAATTTGATACCAATTATATTGAGTTAAATTTTCAAACAGGTGGCAACCCTCCTCAGGCATATTTTCGGCTATAAGCCTTCTTAAAAATCTAAAGTTTGATACCCAAATTACCGTATTTCATTTATTTTATCAAAATAACTGAGTTTAAATTTTCAAAGATGTGGCAACTTTACTCAAAAATATTTCCAGCAGCTATCTTTTTTAAAACTCTTGAATTTAATATCTATTTTGTAATATATCATTTAGTTTATCAATAAAATTGCGCTTAATTTTTTAACAGGTGGCAACCCTCCTTTAAAATATTTTCGACTGTAAGCCTTCTTTGGCTTATGCCGATGACATCGACATCATCGGTAACAAAAACCGCGAAGTCTGTTCTGCCTTTTCCAAGTTGGATAGGGAAGCAAAGCGCATGGGTCTGGTGGTAAACGAGGACAAGACGAAGTATCTCCTGTCATCAAACAAACAGTCAGCACATTCGCGCCTTGGCACCCACGTCACTGTTGACAGTTACAATTTCGAGAAAGTAGAGAATTTCGTTTACTTGGGAACCAGCATTAACACCGATAATAATGTCAGCATTGAAATCCAACGTAGAATCACTCTTGCCAACAAGTGCTACTTTGGACTGAGTAGGCAATTCAGGAGTAAAGTCCTCTCTCGACGTACGAAAACCACGCTCTATAAGTCACTCATCATGCCCGTGCTGGTATATGGCGCAGAAGCATGGACAATGACAACATCCGATGACGCGGCTCTTGGGGTGTTTGAGAGAAAGATTTTGCGGAAGATTTACGGTCCTTTACGCGTTGGCGACGGCGAGTACCGCAGACGATGGAACGATGAGCTGTATGAGCTTACAACGACATAGACATAGTGCAGCGAATTAAAATACAGCGGCTCCGCTGGCTTGGCCATGTCGTTCGAATGGACACCGACGCTCCAGCTCTGAAAGTATTCAACTCGGAACCCGCTGGTGGTAGCAGAGGAAGAGGGAGGCCCCCACTGCGATGGAAAGATCAGGTGGAGAAGGACTTGGCTTCACTTGGTGTTTCCAATTGGCGTCAGTTGGCACAGAGGAGAAACGACTGGCGTGCTTTGCTGAACTCGGCCAAAATCGCTTAGGCGGTTACAGCGCCAAAAAAAGAAAGAAGAAAGAAGCCTTCTTAAAATTCTTTAGTTTGATATCCTCATAGCAATATTTAATTTACTTTATCAATTTAACTGAGTTAAAATTTAAAAATTGGTGGCAACCCTTCCAAAATATGTCCAACAGATATCTTTCTAAACCTCTTTAATTTGATACCCATAATGTAATATTTCATTTATTTTATCGATGTACTTTAGTTAAATTTTCAAACAGGTGGCAACACTCTTCAAACATATTTTCGGCTGTACGCCTTCTTGAAACTCTATAGTTGTACACCCACATGGCAATAATTCATTTATTTTACCAATTTGTCTGAGTTAAAATTTTTAAATAGGTGGCAACCCTCGTCAAAAATATTTCCAGCAGTTATCTTTCTAAACACTCTTTAATTTGATACCCATATTGTAACAATTTATTTATATTATCAATATAATTGGGTTTAAAAATTTTCAAATAGGTGGCAACCCTCCAATTTTTTACGATATCATTGATTCTGGAATTATACCCAACAATACAAAAAAAAATTATTCAAATCGGTTCAGCCGTTCTCGAGTTTTGACGACCGTGACATACGAAGACAACATTTTTATTAATATAGATATATTTTTTTTTTTGTCGCAAAAATTATCGCTTTCGATAAAGTTATCGTTATCTACCAGCATTTATCGTTGCAGTTATCGATATGTACAGCAGTAATAACTATATCAAATAACTCTGCAGGGAAATTTATCGATAGATTCAGTTTTAACATCGTCGATAAATAAAGGTTTCGATATAACACATACATACGTACAAAGATAGCACAGGACGAGCATTGGTATATCGAAAAATTTCTGAATGACAAAATCTCAAACGCCTGGTAATATTTACATTACAGTGGCCTTGAAAATTATAGCTAAAAAAAAATTTACAGTAGAACTATGTATATTTCGCACCTAGATACATATTTAATTCATTCTTTGCCTTTCAAGCGTATTTTTTTATAATTCACCTACAAATATTATATATTTATTCTTAATTGATAGTTATTCGCTATTTAAGTAAGTACACACTTCACTACTCGCCCACTTCCAAGCACAACTTTGACCTTTTGTCTTATGTCCTGTCTTTTCTTTCACTACTTACATTTAATGGCTTTTTAATGTTCTTCGTTCCAAGTGTAAAGTGCTATTTTTTTATTACCGTTGTTGTTGTTTGAGAGTGCATTTAATTTACAATGCAACTATTTTATTGTCTAAATGAATATCAACGAGTTTTAAGTGGAAAATTGTTTACTTCAAGTTGTGCAAATAAATTTTATAAGAAAGTGATGGATGGAAAATTAATTCTCGACTTGGCATCGATAGAAGAAAAAGTAATCTAAAGAGATAAGATTTTTCTTCTGAGACGGCCTTCACAGAGCAATGGTATAGTCATTATTAAAAGTTATATGGCTTAGTCATGTAAGACTAGGCAGTGCTCAGAGCGAAGCTTGTGCCTATGGATACTTTGAATGTAATTGCCGACCTATTTCCTAAACATAGAACTTTAAGTAATGTATATCGCGTCAGCGTCAGCTGTAAAACTGGAGAAAATGAGCGATCGGACATAGCGCTAGCTCGATTTCCGTCCAAGACAACACTGATAAGATGCCGCTTGCTAGTGTTTTCCATGCAGAAATGCTTGCTATCGCTGAGGGTTGTGGTCTTTTAAAACGTCAAGCAAGTTTGTCGGCTCTAGCATCTTTCACAAAAAAACTCGAAGCCGATTAAAAAGTGCAGAATGAATGAATGTATGTAGATTAGATTGGATTTAGAAGAGGGAGCAAACTATCTGTTGTAACAAATCTCTATACAACTACATGCCTTCTTTGAGCCAAGAGTTGCTAAGGAACCTAGCGAGGTCCTTTGGCTGAATGCCATTTCCCTCGTAGCACACGGGTATGGTGATCCTAGGAAGCACAACCTACATTCAATCAGAGTTAAGTGGACAGTAAGAAAAGCTGTAAAAATTCTTGTTCCTGCCTACGGAGGTGAAGGAGTTCTTCGGTTATTCTTGTTAATATATCTGAAATGAAGGACTGAAGCCTATCTGTTCGCTTCCACATTAGTCGAGTAATGCTGCGCTTCGTTCTGCTTCCAGATACAGTAGTTTCGATTAACGGAGTTTCATGGCAGCCCTGTAAAAGATCCTGGGCCTATGGATCTCTGTGCAGCGCCTTTTTCAGCATGAGTATCTGCCACTTCATTGCCTATGACTCCACGGTGTCCACTGTGATTTAGTTAGAGTCCGTGGTCATCGCAAAGTTACCGGAAATTGGGCTGTCGATGGGTTAGGCAGACAGGTATAGTTGGGTGCACGTGCATATTGTTTCATCACATTCGACTCTGAACAGGTCGTAAATGAATTGTTGAAGACCCCTAAGCAGAAAATTTCTGGCAAGGAAGTAGATGTCAAGCGTGCGACACCCAAACCCGAAAACCAAATGATGGCTATGCGTGGTGGTGGTCGCGGTGGTATGCGTGGTGGACGCGGCGGCTTTGGACGTGGTGGATATCCACAATGGCCTGGTCAAGGCGGTTATGCCCCATATGGCGGTTATGCTGGTGGTTATGATCCTGGATATGGGGACTACTACAGCGGTGGCTATTACAATGGCTACGACTATGGATACGGTGCCGGCGGCTTTCCTTCGGGCAAGCGAAGGGGGACAGGACGCCAGCCCAGACATCAACCATACTAATCATTTTCATTGCAATAAGTTGATAGTAATAGACAGACGCCGGTATATAAAGAGAATACAACACAAACTGAACAGTTAGTCAGCAATTAAATTAAGTTTTTATTAATCGCTTGGAAATTTATGAAATAAATCCAGTACCAGATTAGTTGCGCGTAATACTTCATGTGGCACACGCACGCACAAGCACTACATTTCGTCATTCGCATTTAGATTACAGTTAGGGGATAAAATATTATTTTAAATTTTTTATCCATGATCCGAATAAATCATTGCAGCAAAATCAACAACACAACAAAACAAACAGCCATTCATTCCGAAAAAAAAAAAAAATCATTAGAAATAATTTGAACATTATCAGTAACGGTCTTACCATACATATTTTAGTGTGCGTGTGCATTGACGAAAAGAAACAACCGGCTTTATAATTAATAACACACCAGAAGTGCAAGCAAAAAAGTCTACAAAATCCAGCGTTGCATGAATTGCAACTTGTCAACTTAAAAACAATCCAACAATCAATAGTTTATTAGCACTTACTTTTCATTAGTTTTATATTGTCATAATTACTCTTAATCTTATGTTACCTAATACACTTACTTTAAAATGGTAATTTTTATGCTCTAAGTAGTAGGTTTGATATGTTATCAGTTAGCAGGTTAGCAGTTTGTAATCATACATTTCAGCGCCACTTTGAAACGCTATCTACCTTATACCAATCAATATTTCCTTAAATGTGCTCATAACATGGCTAACATTCACGGACGTGCATACATTCATGTGTATGAATGTGTGTTAGGTGTATGGTTGCAACTTCACATCATCTACATCCACAATTGTCACTCAATTCGTAATGAAGCTGTCATATTACGTTACTGACAGTGTTTACTTTTTTTGCTAGCATACATATTGTGCGTTATGTACCAATTTTTTATACTTATCTATACTTATATTGATATCTAAAAGTAAGCGTATAACTAAAAATGGCAGATAAACGAAAGAGAAGAAACAAAATAAGTTTACCAAGTTAAATATGCTTAAAACACGAGTACTATGGAGTGACAGAGCGTAGTGAGAGAGACTGTAGCATCAAGTAATAAGACGAATTAAATCAGCAATTGTATTAACTGGAATAACAAGAGAAAATAAAACATCAAACAAAAACAAATCCACCAAATTGTTAGACACTTACCGAATTCAACTAAAGACAAAATATGTATAATGCAATACATATACATAGAAAACAATACATACATATATATATTTATTCTCATAGTATATGTATATACATACAATTAAATATATTATAGAATGCAGAACTAAAAACAGAAAAAGGATTTATATTTTAATAATGATCTAAAATGATAACAAAGAGAACGCAAGGATGTTATGACGGCATTGTGGTGGCAGCAAGTAAAGAACAGCCTTGAAAATCGGATGTGACACAAAAGTAGTCTTTAATAATAAATATTATAGTGTTTCCATCTTCAAGTCTGGATCCACCAGTATACCAAACATGGGATAACTCCATGATCGTGTTGATTTCTTGCGCAATACAAGGGCCCCTTTCAGGATTCTTGTAAAATTTGATTAAGCTTAACTTCGGTAGCACTGTCACTGTGAATATGACAATCAGATAATAAGAGATGTCCACCTTTTGTTCTACTTAGGTTTGCCAGTCAATAAGGATGGCAACAGGCGGTATACCTGTGATGATTCCAAGGGTCAGAGTGACACCAGAGTTTGCTTTTTTGGCTCCACTAATCACTCGGATTATTTATTTATGTACCGGGATTTGGGGTTTTAAGTGTTCGATTTAATCCTTTGCCAGAGCAACATCTAAGTTTTTTCTACAGAAGTCGTAAACTTTGAGTGTATTTCTGCTTGGTAAATAAAATAAAATCATAACCATTGGTATCTTCTTCTGCTTGTCTGACTTTACAACTTTTCGTCGGTTTGGGCCAACAGTTAAGTGTGTCCTAAAACACGAACACTTTTTATGTCTTGCCAGGTTGTACTTCGCCTCGTCCTCGTTCATCGCTATCCCAACCTCTTTTCTTACCTGAAGAATGCTACGCATATGTATCTGAAATGCCTTGTATCGACTTCGCTTAAAGTAGTTGTTGATAGATCCAGGAGTAGTGAGAAACTGGAGCTTTATACCTAATATTCGCAATATCTGGTCACTCACACATAAAATGGTGGTCAATTTCTTTACTATCATCTAGCTGACAGCTGCGGAACTATTATACGAAAGTCTTGTTATAACTGCATGCTTGCTACTATTCGGGCAGTAGTCCTTTAGTCTATTCAGCAGATCTAACGGTTTCGCCGTGTTATAGTTAGGTCAGAGTTCCCTAGATATTTTACAAGCCTGTATATCTCATTGCCTGTTTCTAGCCAATCCAAGGCAATGCAGATTAATTTCTCTTTGGACTTTTTTAGCAGGGCATCCCAGTGTTACCGCTTCAAATTTGTCCAAACAGGCTTGTGCCTTCGCCAGTTCATTAGCTCCATCTTAGGCTTCGACGAGCCTATGACCGGGAACCGCGGCAAAAAAATGATCATTGACGAAGCCACCAACCTTAGAATATATTTTTTACCTTGATGTTATGGTCGACACTAATGCTCAAAATACCGAAACCTCGGCGAGGAAGATAGTTACATCTTTTTCCAGACGAAGAATCAGCGTGGCGCAGAGAGGCCACATTGTTCGCATAAGCTTAATGACCCAGTGAATACATTCAATTTACCAGTACGAGTTTCATACAGAAGGTGGCATTAGCAAGTACTATTCAATACCTTCCACCATGCCCAAGGCGAATTCTTCCTTAGTGATGGCATTGCTTATTATGGAAACCTAATGTGACCAACCGTACTTCTTTTTTCACTCTTGTACTTCGTACTTCGAAGTACAGTCAAATGCACTTCCTTGCGATATTTTGTACTTCAGGAAGATTTTGTAACCAGTTAGCAACAATTTTCGGAACGATATCGCACTTTCTGATGCATGATATAAATGATTTTGCGTCAAAAAGCGATAGCGATTCGGTCTACTGGACGACCATCACATAGCCTGGGCGATAAATTCGTTCACACCACTAAAGTCACCGGGAACCGATGGCATCATACCTGCGCAACTCCGAAGGGCTCTGAAGGTGTTGTGCAATTGGTTGGATCCTATTTATACGAACTGCGTGAGGACCGGGTACATACCCAAGGCTTGGAGGGTAGTAAGTGTTGCGTTCATCCCGAAGGCCGGAAAGGTATTTTAGGCTTATCAGTGTCTCTTCGTTTTTGCTGAAAATGCTAGAGAGACTGTACATAAGAAACGCGATCCCTCGTTACTATCAAGAGCTTAATACGCTTATTGCAAGAAAAGGTCGGTGACTACCGCCCTCCACACATTGGTAAAGTGGTCAGAGGAACCCTTAATGCATAAATATTATGCAGTAGGGGCCTTCTGCTATATTGAGGGGGCCTTCAACAATGTCACTCCAGAGGGTAGGCTGTCGGGTGATCGCCTATGTAGATGATGTGGAACTTTTGGTTAAGGGACGACACCCCTTTTGATCTGGCTCAAGGTTACCTGAACCAAGTAACTAGGTGGGCGATCAGCGGCGGCTGTTGTGGAAGCCTAACATTGAGGAAAGGGTAAGGAAGGTGTCGATTGCCTTGTACAGTTCTAGGGGAGCTATTGGTAAAAGGTGAGGTCTCTCGCCGAAATTAATTCATTAGCTCTAGGAAACCAGATTTAAGCCTATATTGTTTCAAGGAGCCCTTGTCTGATGGAACTCACTAGAGAAGGCTACACTTGTAAAATAGGAATTAGCGGAGCATTAGGAACCACACCTACACTGGCGCTTAACATAACATATGTATGTACACAGCGCCTACGGATATTGCAGACAGAACTGTCGCAGCACGATCTGATACTGGGCTAAGGGAAACTGGGTCCTTTTGTGACATAAAAAAGGAAAAGAAGGCCTCTCTGCTGCAGAAAATGCTTTTATAGGGCACTTTAAAACACGCTACTTCTCAAGAGGTAGTGATGGGGGTTCTGACAGGCCATTGTGCGATTGGTATTCATGCGGAGAGACTAGGAATTTCAACTGGTCATTGTTTTACCCGCTGTCAAGAGAAAGATGAAGTGGAATCATCTCCACACTCCAACCTTCGCGAGGCTAAGATGGAAGCATTTTGGCTCGCACTTCTGAACAAACACTCAGCTCTCAGGGATCGAAATCAGCCTCATTCAAAATTTTGTAATCGACCCGCGGCGTTAACTTAACCCAACCTAACCTGTACTTCTTTGAGCTATGAAATAGTTGGTCACATTATGGAAACCACATTTTGCAGAGCCGTTTCATAAGATTTTTCCGCTTGATGGGCAGGTTGCTGCGAAGGCAAAGGGTTGCTGAAAAACACCCCCCTTAGAATATGAAGCTTACTTAGTCTTTCCAGACATTTAAGCCTGAAAGAGGTATGAAAACTTTTGGGATCTATGTAGTCATTCTTACCAATCTTACAGATGATGGCGATATCATTTAGTCTCCATGGTTGTGGAATATAAGCAAGTGATATCTACGCAGTGAAAGTCTTTCTCGAGGTCGCTAACAGGAGCTCAATGCCGTCTCTGAGTAAAGTAGGTAAGAAACAAACCGAAAAAGGCTATTTGAAGCTGTTAAAGGTTCCAATTGCATTACTTATGGCATCTTCATTTGCCACAGTTCGAGTTCCAGATGATGGAGGGCATGTGGAAGCATAGACGGATTTGTAAGTGAGTATGCAGTAATACAGAAAGGGTCTCAATCTTTGTCTCCTTAACGAACTATCAGGCCTCTTGAGTGAACCCATTTTTGCGGTTTGGTTGTTCTTTTTTAGCACTTTTACCAGCCTCGGCCAGTTGACTCAAGGTTTAAATATCTCTGCAGTACTCAGTAAAGGGAGCTCTTTCCGAAGCTTGAACTAACTTCTTGGACTATCTCTGTGTGCTACGATAGCGTTCCCAGTCTATCTAAATATTACTTTTGGGGGCCTGGTTATGAAATTTCCTCAGCTTCTGAAGCTCTTTATTCCACAATGCAGCAGAAGTATGGCTCAGGGGTGAACGAGGTGGATAAGCTTTGTGCTAAGTGGCACAAAAGGCAGTCGTTATTTAACCACCGCCTAGTCTGTGGAGTACGTATCCCAGTTGGTAGGAAACTAAACCACATTTCGTGCGTTCACTAAACTTTGCGTCATAAAATAAATTTCACACTTCCCTTACCAGCCTTGCATGTATATACAGTATGTATATATGTAACTGCCAAAGTACGTACACAGTGTTGTTAATAATTTTCCATCGTTTTCATTATTTAATCCATTGTGGGCAAATAAACGAACTTGTTTAATATCTGCTATGTAAAAATTTAATTAGAAGCAAAAGTTTTAATCCGTAAACATAATAAAAAAACACACAAAAAAAAAACCGTTCAGCTGTTTGCAAGCAAATACCGCAGATGTGAATGTAAGCTGCAAGGAAGCGCAGCGTTAAAAGGATGCCGCAGTTAAACCGAACCAGTCAGCCAGACTAACTATCCACCAGTAATGCAGGGGGCTTGAAACTAGTGGCATCAAAAGTTAAATAAGAAAGTTTTAAACAAAAATGTGTGCCTTCTCGACATGCGCTAATCCAGCTCAGCTCAATATCAGCGTTACTGCTATGCTCTCTCTGGCTGCGGCAAGTGAATCAGCAGTGCGACTTATAATTAGTCCGCAGTGACTTTTAATAGATTCATCAGGGAGTATATTTTAGTATTTCGTGCTCAGCTGAATTGGAAATTTTGAGCTCAAAAGTTTAGCGCATTTCCCAACGGAAGTAAATAATTTACTATGTATTGAAAAAAATAGTTTGCATAGTTTGCAGCTACCCGACTGGAAAGTAATTCAGAGTAGTCATACCACCTTATTAAATTATTTTTATGTTTTCCGCTGTTTTTTTTTCAATGAAATCTTTTATCCTTATGGTTTGATTATCCAACACTTTTCTGCCATCTGATTGGGAATGAAGGCCAGTTGTTCGAATATCGAGTAACTACCTTGCACATCTCTTGGCATACAGCTGATTCGCGGCTCAATGGTTTGGTGAATATTTATGCTACTATCTCAGGTCTCTGGTTCGGAGTTCACTTATCTGGCAATGCCTTCTGGATTTCGGTCCATTATCTACAATACACTGCACGCAGTAAGCAATCCACCAACGGCTTATATACTGTATGTGAGATATATCGTAACTGTCGTTAAAAGGACCTAGTCTCACGGCGCCTAGAAGCTCAGCGGCTCAATTCAAATACCTTGATCAGCGCCCTGAAATGCAAGCACTGCAGTCTCAATTGGCAGTGAGGGGTGGACACACTAACCGCCTTGGTAGGGCTCGAGACCCATCTAAACCTCTGCCGTACTATGGTTTCGGCACCCGGTTGCAATGCAACTCCAAATTTAACCATTGCTGGTTCTACCCGCATTTGGGTTTAAACCACAGCCACCACGATAGTCCCCGAAGGGCCGCACTAAGAACATACAGAAGTAATGCTCACCCGCGAGACTGGCTCGACTCGCCGGACTTACGCCATCTTGCCAGACCTGCACATGTTCGGTTTTATCAACCAGCAATATTTGCTCACACATTCTATTCCTTATTTGCTGCGTTGTTCCCAATCCAGAACAACTTCTCCCAACATACTTTCTTTGCTGTCTCCCCCACCGGATACAACTTCACCATCTCATTCATTATCCTCGTCTCGTTCGTCTTATTCATCTTGCTGGTGAGCACACTCCAGTCCTGTACTGGCAACTGATCTTAGACATCTACACCAGGCCGGAGTGATTCCTCGCCCAGCTTGACTTTCTCACTCGCTCGAGTTGCTCAACTCGAACACATCCATTTTTGTCACTTTTCTTAATCGTCTTACACGTGCACATCCAGTTTGTTTTTCCGCCTTGCTCGGCTCGCTTAGTTTAGCCCTGGCGGGCAACGGATTATATATGTACCCATATAAATTTAAACAAAAAGTTAATCACATTTTTAATTTTCAAACTTTGATTTTAGTCCTTCCATACACCATAACATTTCGGAAACTGATTCCAGTTTTGTCCTGTCTTGTTGCCTGAAAATTAAAAAAAAAGCGTCTGCTCTTTTTCCAACGGTAAACAGTAATAGTAAACAAAATTGTATGTTGCTCTTACCAGAAATCGAACCTGAGTCCTATCGAATGGTAGTTCGCATCTCTAAATACCCGGCTACAGCGGCGGCTATATTATTTCAATTCGCACACTTAATAACAACCCAAGTGCTATGAATCATCATGACAAGAGAAAAGCTGCTAGCATTGCAAATTCCATGGCCATACCTACATATGTATGTATGCGTGTACATTTGGATGCATCAGTCCCCATACAAAAGAAGATCGGTACTGTTTTGCCATCGGAATTATAGCATATATTATATTATAACACAGCAGTAAAATTTTTCCGGAAAATAATTAAGGTTCGCGTGAGCTGGACCAATTTGAAAATTCCTAAAAAATCGGTGTTCTTTATTAATTAAAATTAGTTTTTAAATTTTTTTTTTCAAAAAATCACTTCAGATCATGATACAAAAAAGAAGGTAGTTTCATTTAATGACATTCGTTGTTGTTGCTAACCATTTGACTTTTAATAAAATTATGGCATTTCATCAAATTCATGCTACCTGATTACTGGAAGAAATATATTTTTTTAAGCAGAGATTTTATCAGTACATTCAATATGATGAACTAGAAAATCATGCCGGCTAAATGATTTCGCAAATGGGGTTGACGACTAGGTTTCAGAACGCATGATTAATGTGTAACTGCAAAACCGCGTAACTGACATTTTTCTCAAAAATTGGATTTGCTCACACAAGCTCTTGGCTCAACCCTTATCCATTCGTCCTGAAATGCGATTTCTTTGTAAAAAGAGAACCATTTTGAAATGTGAGTGTTTTATTCTCTTCTAAATAATTTATGCAACCTCAAATACGCAGTTGTGCATTTTGTTGATACACGGTTTTGTACTTTAAACGACGATCTGTTAGCTGTTTATCGGAGGGCGGTCTGTTCAAGCCTTCTTCAGGTGTTTTGCATAAATTAATTTGTGAAATTTAATGATGCTAAAAGCCTATTTTTTTGCAAAATCTGATGAGAAATTTAAAAGCAAATTTGAACCTAAATATAAAAAGGTTTCATTTGGGAAGAACATTCTTTAGAATTTGATTTTTAAATCGCAAGATGGCATTAATAAAAAAAACAGAAAAATGCGCCCGTGGTTTTTATTACAAAATGAAGAGAACCATTACGATGAAGTCTCCTTTAACAGTACCAAGTACTGATAATGGTTTTTGATTTAAAATGTTATTACATTGGTATAAATATGGGAAAGAAAATACTCCGATTTATTGTTTTAATATTATCAAAGTGGCAAGGCCGTTGATAATACTCATGAAACTTCAAAAAATTTTATTATCCGTCAAAAGTTGTTTATTGAAACTACCTTCTTTTTTGTATCATGCTTCAAGCTAACAAAGTTTAAAATTTTTTTCAAAGGAATCAAAATAATGAGATTTTTTCGAGGTATTTTTTAAATTGGTCCAGCACATGTTAATCTAAATATTTTTCGGAAATATTTTGGCGGAGCTCTTAAAATATATATAGCTAATAAATTTTACAGTTATTCCAGTGCAAAAACAATAACTTTTTTCTCGATGAACCCTAATGTACCTACATATTTATTCAATATACGACGCAAAGACGACAATTGGCTGCTATTGTTGGCTAGGCCATCACTTTCTCTAGTACAAATATATGTATGTATGTATAGTAACAGTGTATTAAGAATTTATGAGTGCAAATTATTTTATTACTCCCACACGCATGCGCATACTTGAGCGCACACCCCCACATAATAAAATAAAACGAGTATGTAAAATAAATAAAAAAAAAACATACATATCAGAGATCTTCATTGCGACAATCGCATACGCAAGTTGCCACTCAGACACATTCACAGCGTCATCCATATCCGACGTCTGTAGCCTGCTCATCATTGGCCCTTTTTTATATTACTCGTATTTCATCTATGTATTTTATTTTTATTTTTTATTTTTAGGGGGAACATATTGCAATTATTGGCTTTACTTGCCGACACAGCCAAGAACAGCAATAGAAATTATTGCGCAAGTACTAAAATGTGGAGTTTATGAAACAAATATTGCTAGTGAATTAGTAGATGGTCGCAGGAAATCGCTTGGCAAAGGGTAGCAGTGATGCCACATTCCGACTTTGACGTTTAACTAATTTTGTTTGAAAATCACCGGTGTATGGAACGTTTAATGATTTTTGGGCATAGTTCCGTGTCCCCTACATTAGTATTACATTTACTAATTTTTTCTTGAAAAATGTACATACATATGTACATATGGGTCAATCTATGCTTTGTATGTACCCTTTTTTGATTTGTATGAATTTCGGTCAGAAATTTTCTTTTATCATATAACGAAATTCTGGCAGAGAAAAAAAAATTAAAATTTGTTTTTCAAAAGTTAGTCAAAATTGTAAATTTCAGTTTCCGGTTTTTTTTTGTATTTTTTTTTAATATCTCAAAAACTATTACCGTTACAAAAATGGTTCTGATCTCGTTTTAAGTGATATTTGGGTTCAACAATTTTATTGAGCTTGAGACCGTTTTTAATGAAAATTTGTTTTAAAAAATAAATGTATATGTATATAAAAAATTCGAATAATATAAACGTTTATATAATCTCGGAATAAAAAAATCGTAAATGCAAAAACTTATAAACGTGGCTAAATTTCCTTTATGCAGTACCTCCAGCTGATATTAAAAGATCCTGAAATCAAGAAGGTATTTTCTAAATTATGAATTTTTGAACTTTGAAAAAAAGGTTATCCCAAACTCTAAGGGCCGGTTGTGCAATGTCTGGTTATCACTACTTGCCGGTTAAACATAATTATCGACGATTTCGACATCATGCATATAACATGTGATCGATAAAGCAGTCGTTGTATCTAACCGGAGCTTCTACCTCCGATTTGTGCTAATCAGACATTGAACAACCGGCCTTAAATAAAGTTATGTTAAACCATTTATTTTTAATTTAGAGTTTGCAATAAAATTTTTCAAAAATTTATATCTTAAAAACCTTTTGGAAAGGTCAGGATCTTTTAAAATAATGATTTTAAGGTATTGTATAAAAAAAATGTGCAAAATTTGTGTTTTACGATTGTTTTAATTTCGAAATTTTTTAAATTATCTTTTTTTGTCGAAGTTTTTTATATATTTCTTCTTTATAGCCCTAAATATTACCGTTAAAACCAGATCAGAAGAATTTTTGTGGTATTATAAATGACTTAATTCTTATTTTTAGGTTTTTTTTTTTATACCCCAGCACACTTGTGCACAAGGGTATTACAAGTTTGTTCACATAACGGTTGTTTGTAACCGGCAAAACGAACCGAGATAGATATAGACAAATGTATACATAAATGATCAGAATGAAAAGAGAAATCGATTAAGCGGTTACTGTCTCTGTCCGTCCGTCCGTCCGCCTGTGCACACGATAACTCGAGTAAAAATTGAGATATCTTAACGAAACTTTGTACGTGCACTTCTTTCGGGTGTAGGACGAATGGTATTGAAAATGGGCCAGATCGGACAATAACCACGCCTACCTCCCATATAACGGCAATTTTCAGAAATACGAAAACTGCGATATTTTAGTAACTACTGCAGATTATTCACTCAAAATTGATATTTACAATAAATTTTAGACGAAAAATAAGAATATTATAAATTTTTGGAAAATGGGCGTATCCACGCCCACTTATGGTTACATGTGTATATCTTGGTAACCGCTCTACCAATTTCTTCCAAACTTGGCACAGTTGTTAGCTTTGCTACAACATACGAAATGGCCGAAAAGGTTTAAAATCGCACAATATCCACGCCCACATCCCTTATGACGGTAATTTGGAGAAATACGAAATCTTCGATAAATCAGTAAATATTAAAGCTAATTTATTAAAAATTGATGCTTGCAACAATTATTTACCAAGAAATACGTTTATGATAAAATTTTGGAAAATGGGCGTGAAAATGTGACCTAAGATCACATATATATATCTCGGTAACGGTTATACCAATTTGTACCAAACTCGGTTTGATTATTGTGCTTGCCACATAGAAGCAAAACGTTGAAAATTATTGGAATCAGATTGAAATTACGACCACTTTTCATATAACTGCAAATTTCAGAAATGCTTGAAACTTCAATATTTCGAAATTTAAGGACGCTAATTTACTCAAAATTGATACACCCCGGCTTACGAAGTAGCGAAAGCTGTCGGAAAGATGAAAATCATATATTTAATACTTGCGCCGGGTATTTAATGTTGGGCTCCGCCCGAACTTAGACTTTCTTACTTGTTAATATTTTTTTTGTACAGTCCCAAATATCACCTTTACAGCGATACCAGAACCAAAAATAAACTTGCAAAATCTGGAAAATTCTGAGCTTTCGAAAAAATTTCGTATTTTTATTTTTCTTTTGGCGAACTTCGTTATATGATAAAATAACATTTCTAACTCAAATTCCATTCTAACTGAATAAATTTGCTAAGTAATTTCTATAATAACTACGCAAAAACTTGACAGTGGTTTTTAATGCATATGACAACATTGTAACAAACGCATATCAATTGCACGTGTTTTTGCTGTTTAACACTTGGGTGCTGCCAAAGTGTCTGCAGTAAATTGCCCAACTCGATGCCACTTTTCAAAATTCGTAATATGCGCTAGTGAAGTGCTCTGTTCCCAGTGAAGTAATTCGTCGAAAAGCAAGTGATTGCAAACTCTTCTGGTTTCTCATTAAAATCCTTCCTTTTTAGTCTGAATTGTCACAGCGTTCCTGCAATATTTGGGCCGGATGCGTATCGCAGGGTGGTTGTAACCTGCAGATCCTGCAACTATTTATAATTTCGGCCTGGCGTTGTTGTATGATTGCATCAGCTCCTAGGCAAGTTGAGGCTGTCGGTGTGAATTGCGATGAAAGCGGCAATGTAAGGATTTCTTTATTGCTGTCAGTTTAGCCGCTGAGACTTAGCGCTATTTTCACAGTGTACTACTACAGTGTACAATTTACTATAAAATTTTAAGTTAATTTCCAATTACAAATTTACTCTCCACTGTGTAAACGACCATTAGCGTTTGATCGCAGGAGGGAATCAAAAAGTCTATCTATATAGATTTGTAGATTGCAAACTTCCTTCTTTCTCGAATTTATTCTATAAAGTAGGGACTAAAGGCATTTTTACTTTTTAATTAAATGAATAATTGTATTTGTGTAATTTTTGTACCTAGATATGTGTGAATATACATATGTATGTATGTATGTGTGCATGTACTGTAAGCACAAATGTTCGCCAGCTCTCAACACTTGCGAAAATCTCGTCTTTTTTCCGCATTCCTCAACAATGCAAAACACACGCGACGAGTATGCGAATGTATGCGTAACTAAATGTATTTGCAGAGATTTTGTTGTTTGTTATGGTTGACTTTACATTAAACAAATAAAAATAAATTTAACAAGGCTGCTTTGAATGTATAGGAGGACGCAAACCAGGACATACGGCACGCCCGGCAAAGAGGACATTCACAGCTTCAGTGGCGTCACGTGACCTCGTTGTGAGAGTTCAAACGATTTGTCCTGTGCAGAAAGTTTGGGACGAAGGCGGCAAGGACAATGCTGTATGCGTGTTTACATGAATCTAGAGGATATATGTACATTAGGCTGTGTCATTTTTGAGCAACTTTTTTTTTCAACTAAAAAACAGGTTAAAAACTTTCAAAAAGGTGAAAAAAAGAACCTCTAAAAATTTGAGCTCTTAATATTAGCATTAAGTGGTGCCTGTTCCTAACTTTCCAATTCACATATAAATAACATGGGAAAAAAATGTTTCGTTTTTCTTATTTTTGTCATCAGTATCAGTTTAATAAAATAAAAATCATAATTTCATACATTTGCAACTTTAAGTTTGAATATCTTCAGAACGGCTCACTCTGTAAAAAAAATTAATTTGAACTTTTTTGTAGAGCGTTCAATTTCCTACCAAAATAATTTTTCAGTTCATTTTTACAATGCTTATATGTCAAGCTACAAAAATAAGAAAAACGAAACATTTTTTCCCTTGTTATTTATATGTGAAATGGAAAGTTAGGAACCGGCACCACTTAATGATAATATTAAGAGCTCAAATTTTTAGAGGCTCTTTTTTTCACCTTTTTGAAAGTTTTTAGCCTGTTTTTTAGTTGAAAAAAATAGTTGCTCAAAAATGACACAGCCTAATGTACATATGTATGTATGTAAGTTTACAGCTAAATATCGAGGGCTTATATTCAATACCCTCTATCTGCAAAAACTCAATTTTTCAGGAGAGCAAAAAAACTGTTTTGGCAGCTGTTTTTAAAAGTGTTAATAATTATAAGTACACACGCATGTCTTAAATATTCACGCAATATAGTAAAACTAGTTTTTTACTTTTAATTCATTTAATTTTAGTTTAAAGATCAGATAGAGGTTATTGCAATTCGAATTATAACTATTTATATAGAAAAATTTGCTGATAGAGGGTTTTGCAGAATAATGAAAATGTCAGTTCTTTAGACGTAAATACTATGTTAAACTAAGATTTTAATGCAGAAATCATAGGTGTGAAAATTCGTTCCCTTCTATTCCGATGTGCCCAGGTAACAGCATAATTTTAAATGTGTTTTTGTGTCAAAAGAGTATTTCACGTGATTTCGAAATTATATGAGAGTCATTAGCACTGTTAAAAGAGGCTTCGCTGGCTGGTTTACTATCCGTTCAGATGAGGAAATTTCCTTCGTTTATAGAGACGAAACGTACAGCTGATTCGGCTGTAAATGCCGAGCAGTACGGGGGAAAAGCACTGAAGACAATTGTAACACCCAGCCCTTTTGTTACCACCATATCTGGAACCGTCTGTGAAAATAAGCTCCCAGGTAATTCATGAATATCAAACTGGGCAAATGCCCTTGCGGTAGAGTTTTTACTTTAGTAAGCATCGGATGATGTCGAAATCTTTGATGTAGCTTAATATACGAAATAAAGGTGATTGCTTGCTACATCAGTTTTTTTTGTTGAAAGCAGGATTCGACGTGAGAGATAGCTTTTATTGGCGAGGTGGGAAATGCACGGATGCTTTTTCTCCTCTGCTACATAGTAAGGTGTTTCTAGCAATTTAAGATGTTTTTTTGCGCAGTGTCCATAAATTACGAGCCCAAAGTCAACTTTTACATAATGACAGTTCTGCTTAAAAGTAGGTTTATTGTAAAAAAAATCATTCCAAATATTTTCAATGTATCAGTATAGGGGAGGGGTGTTAGACAAGGAGAGGGTTGGATGTATGTATTTATTTGTATTTTCTGCATATGCGAAAAAATCACTTTTTCAGCTTAAATCTGAGCTCCTGAAGATTTGGACCAATTGATTAGATCGTTTAGTATGTTAGAAAAAATAATTTTTACTTGCGTCAAGTCCTTAGTCTTAGAAAAAATTAAAATATCATTAGCGTATTTAGTTTGGCAATAGGAATAATATTAGCAGTTTCCCACTCTTGATGATATAACCCTTGAAATAAAATGTAGTTATGGAGTTTAATGACTCTATGTTTGATGGGATACGGATGATTTTTTAGAACGGGGTACGGGATTTTGTTTGCACCAGGGCTTTTGCCTGTCATCGAAGAGATGGTTGGTCAAACTCTTAAACAGATATGCGTAGGAGAGAATTGTGGGAATCTTCGGACCAAGTGGAGGCAAATAAACATATACACATCGCTCATTTACTTTAGTAGTGTCATAATCCAAAAAATACAAATTTTGAGTTGAGTATGCAGAAATTATCGCTACGTCTTCTTCTATTTCGTGTAAAAATATCATAGCTGTATCGATTAAGCCCTGTATGCAGCTCTCAAGAAAACGGTCAAGAAAAAATTGCCATTATTTCGCGTGTGTGTCCAAGGAATTTTGACATTTTTTGATACTTCACAGCCTGTTGCCTCACTCTTTCCTCAAGAAATAATGGAACGGGCATATATTTCTGTTGCAAAACTGGGTTGCCTTATGCTCTTTCTTCACAAAAAACTTTAGAAAACCGTAGTAGAAAGCGTAGTAAATTTCTTAAGAACTGCGTACTGCTTTAAGGAAATTTGACTCAAGAAAATTTCTTAGCCATTTCTTGTACGTCATTTTATATGGAGTTTTTGCTTTTCTTGAGAGCTGCATACAGGCCTTTACCAGAATCTCACTAGAATAAAATATGTATTCATTTTTAGTATCGGCGTATATGTAAATTCAAAACTTTAAAGCCGTCTTTCCCGAGTTTTGATTTTTTGAGTTATGACATTATTGTAGTAAATGAGCGGACATGTATATACCTGTAAGCTACCGGCCAAACCCGATCTTAGAATAAACTATTTTTGTAACTCTCATCATCAGTCCAACTGAAGCTACGCAGTCCACAAGATTTGGTTTCGGTTGGACATCGCATTAGGTAGAACAAGTTTAGCCTGGGCAAAACTAGTTTGACCTAAGATCGGATTTTACCGGAACATATACATACATGCTTCGGCACATGTAACTTACCCAGTCTTTATTTGACCTGCCACAAAAAAATGGTAATGAAAACGATTTTCCAGCAAAATTGTGTAGATAGAGGATTTTGCTTTTGTAACAAAATGTTATTGCAGATAGTGGATTTTTCAAAATGAGAATATAACACCATAAATGCAAAATTTTAAGTTTGGCATTATTGTCATGGCTGAAGGATAAATACGAGCTCACGTTACCATCAAAAACTCATTTTCATCAAAATTGTAGATAGAGGGTATTGAATATAAGCCCTCGATATACTTTTATTCATTTGTATTTACAAATGCCAGCCAATGTGTC
The DNA here is from genome assembly GCF_013731165.1 of Rhagoletis pomonella. Taxonomy (NCBI): domain Eukaryota; kingdom Metazoa; phylum Arthropoda; class Insecta; order Diptera; family Tephritidae; genus Rhagoletis; species Rhagoletis pomonella. Next base: position 45,892,468 of record NW_023458560.1, read on the forward strand.
CGCCAGTGTGCATGTGGGTGTGTGTGTGTGTGTGTGTGTGTGTGTGTGTGTGTGTGTGTGTGT
>NW_023458560.1:45892630-45900597 GCF_013731165.1 Rhagoletis pomonella
ATCCACAAGAAAGGCGACCCCGCCATACGCGCCAACTACCGCGGAATCAGCCGTCTAAGCATAGGTTATAAGGTCTTATCGAGTGTATTGTGCGAAAGACTGAAGCCACCCGTCAACGAGCTGATTGAACCTTATCTGTGTGGCTTTAGGCCTGGAAAATCCACCATAGAACAGGTATTCACAATACGCCAAATCTTGGAAAACACCCGCGAGAATAGGATCGACACACACCATCTATTTGTCGATTTCAAAGCCGCTTTCGACAGCACGAAGAGAAGTTGCCTTTATGCCGCGATGTCTGAATTTGGTATCCCCGCGAAACTAATACGGCTGTGTAAAATGACGTTGAGCAATACCACCAGCTCCGTCAGAATAGGGAAGGACCTCTCCGAGCCGTTTGCTACCAAACGAGGTTTCCGGCAAGGGGACTTACTTTCGTGTGATTTCATTAATCTGATGTTGGAGAAGATAATAAGAGCCGCAGAACTGAACCGCTCAGGCACAATACTTAACAAGAGCGTACAATTTCTGGCGTATGCCGATGACATCGATTTTATCGGTAAAAACAAGGGCTACGTCTGTTCTGCCTTCTCGGGATTGGATAGAGAAGCAAAGCGAATGGGTCTGGTGGTGAACGAGGAAAAAACGAAGTATCTCCTGTCATCACACAAACAGTCAGAGCATACGCGTCTTGGCACCCACGTCACTGTTGACAGTTACAAGTTTGAAAATGTTGACGACTTCGTTTATTTGGGAACCAGCATTAACACCAATAATAATGTCAGCTTTGAAATCCAACGGAGAATCACTCTTGCCAACAAGTGCTACTTTGGGCTGAGTAGGCAATTGAGAAGTAAAGTCCTCTCTCATCGTACAAAGAACACACTCTATAAGTCACTCATCATGCCTGTGCTTGTGTATGGCGCGGAGGCATGGACAATGAAAGCATCTGATGAGCAGAGCTGGGTCGTCATGATTCCTTTAGGAATTAAATTACTCCCAATTAGGGATTACAAGGAATTGTAATTAGGAATCAATTTCTTCAGTCCACAGCAAAGGAATCGATTACTTTTTCAATTCCTTGAAGTAATTTCAAATGTAATTGGTTTTTTCTTTAATTCCATTACAAGGAATTTCATATTGTAATTTTAATAAATTACGTGCTAGTAATGTAATTTTTTTTCAATTCCTTTGAAAGGAATTGAAAATGTAATTGATTTTATTTTCAATTCCATTACCTGGAATTGTAAGAATACTTTATTTTTTTTCAATTACTCAAAGGAATTGTAAAAGTAATCGAGAAACCGAAAGGTCATTCACGAATGTACAATGTGGAATTTTTGTTGTGGTCAAAGATTAAAATCGAAAGCAGTCATTGGACATCTTCTATGTATATCTATATATATAAAAATGTTGTGTTCGTATGTCACCCGAGAACGGCTGAACCGATTTGAATATTTTTTTTTATTATTCGGTATAATACCAGAACCAATGATATCGCAAAAATTTGGAGGGTTGCCACCTATTTTAAAATTTTTAAACCTAATTATATTGATAAAATTAATGACTTATTACAATATGGGTATTATGGGTATCAAGTTAAAGAGGTTTGAGAAAGATAACTGCTGGAAGTATTTTCGACGAGGGTTTCCACCTATTTAAAAATTTAAACTCAGTCAATTTGTTAAAAAAAATGAAATATTGCCATGTGGTTGGCAAACTAAAGAGTTTTAAGAAGGCTTACTGCCGAAAATATGTTTGAGGAGGGTTGCCATCTGTTTGAAAATTTAACTAAATTACATTGATAAGATCAATAAAATATTACAATATGGGTATCAAATTAAAGAGGTTTAAGAAAGATAACTGTTGGAAATATTTTTGAGGGGGGCGGCCACCTATTTGGAAATTGTAACTCAGTTAAATTGATAAAGTAAATGAAATGTTTGCATGTGGGTGTCAAACTAAAGAGTTTTAAAAAGGCTTACATTCTACCATGAACACTTCCAGAAATATGCAATATGAAAAGTTCGGTTTACATTTGAGGTGCCACGCCCCATTCTCCAACCATGCAAATTTTTCTCCATGAGTATGGAATTGGTCTTATATATGTATATATCACCATACCCAGTTCTAGTCCTCTACCACAAATATATGCAGTTTGAAAAATTCGGTTTGCATGGGAGGTGCCACGCCCCCTTTCTATATCGAAACTTTTTTTTAGCCTATAACCATCCTTGGAAAGTCTGCAGTAGATTCCGAAATTTCAAAAAAATCGGTACGGCCTTTCTCGAGCTTTGCGAACAGTGCAATAATTTTTTGTATGAAATACTAGCAGGAAATTATGTTACCCATACGCCATATCGTACCTGGCCGTATGACCATGTTAAAGTTTGAATTTTTTTCATTCGCAATGAAAACTTAAAATGAAAATAACTTTACTAAATGACCTTATCTAAAAAAAACGGTATACAGATCCGTAACATACTACTTAAAATTAATTTTACGTCTCTCGGCGTTGTTTGTGTAATTTTAGCGTCGTTACAGTGTTATCATCAAAATTTTGCCATAGCAATGAAACTTGTTTATAAAACTCTTCGGAGGTAGGATCTCCAGTCCCACAGGGCTCGTAATTTAAGCGGACTCTATCCTCATTTGTAACGCAGGATACCAGTGAGGGTACTTCAAAGGCCCCAGAAGGCACGCCATTTTGGGTAGAATTAAGGGTACCATAATATACACAATTAACTCAGTGCATTTTTATAGATACGCAGGGATTAGTCCAAGAGAACAGCAGTGCCCAAGGCAGAAACATTTATGGGTCTCATCTGCCGCGAAGCGCGTTCGCGGTAGGATCTGGAAAATTTAACCGTTACCCTATAAACTGAACAGCTACAGTTTAAGCTATTCAGTTTTCTTAAAGTCCAGTTAGTAATACTACTTAGGTATAAGTTGTTTATTCAAGGCAGTTAGCAACCAAGAAATTTAACAAAGCTATTGCAATTCAACAGTAAAAAGATTTTTTTTTTTTATAAATTTTTCGATTACTTTTTAAATTACTTTGAGGAATGGAATTGGAAAAAACATCAATTACATTTTCTATTCCTTTCAAAGTAATTGGAAAAAATTACATTACTAGCACGTAATTTATTCCAATTACAAATGTAATGGAATTAAAGAAAAAAACAATTCCATTTGAAATTACTTCAAGGAATTGAAAAAGTAATCGATTCATTTGCTGTGAACTAAAGGAATTGAATCCTAATTACAATTACTGAGGAATGTAGTTGGAAGGACCAGGTGGAGAAGGACTTGGCCTCACTTGGCGTTTCCAATTGGTGCTAACACAGAAGAGTAATGACTGGTGTGCTGTTTTGGACTCGGCCAAAATCGCTTAGGCGATTACAGCGCCTATAAAGAAGAAGAAGCTTGTGTGAATGTGTTTTGTACATACGTTTATATTCTTATTTGACGTTAGTTTTGTTGTTGCCATTCTTTGGACTAAAAACTTGTTTTTTTGCGTTCCTTTACTTTTTCCTGTTATTCTCTTTTAGTGAGCGCATTTTGCTTACGCTCTTGGATTTTGACACTTTTCAGATTTTAGTCCGGAAAGACAAGGAATGAACCTAATGTTGATTAATCATAAAACAAATTACTCAAATATTTTTGTTTTTGGTTAATCAAAAATCTTGATTACTCGAGTAACTGAACTTTTGGGTAATCATAATTTCCAATCAATCGAATAATTGAGTTATTTGTTTTATGATTAATTAAAATTTTGAATAATCAATTAATCGCACAGCCCTATTTAATAGTAAAATATTTTTAAAACAAGCTTTCTGCATATGAACCAAACCTACAAAAATCTCATTATTTTGATTCCGTCGAAAAATTGTTTAAACATTTTTATGCAAACCTTTTAAGCTTAAACTCTTTTGTCAGCTGAGGTAATTTTTTAGAAAAAAATATTTTTAAAAACTAATTTTCATTATAAAAAAAACTACATTTTTGGAGGTATTTTCAAATACATTGGTCTAGCTCACTTAAATCTTAATAGTTTTTCAGAAATATTTTGGCCGAAGTCTTAAAACGACGTAAAAACTGTGTCGATGGCTTTTTAGTATGGAGAGTAATGCACCCTAATATAAATATGCATGAGCGCACGTGTACATTAAAGCTTTGAGATATAGTTACGTTCTCTGCTTATGCTTTCACCTGTGTGTCTTAGTAAATATATTAACTTCGCATGCCAGAGATGAGTGGGGATCTTATGGAATAATGGGTATGTTGGTATGTTTAAGGCAACATACAAAGCATATGGCTCTCCAAGAGAATTCCGAAAGTGGCTCTATTTTATGGCTCGCACCAAATTCTTTTGGCTCAATTCAAGTTCAATTGAGAGCTGAATCGCTTAGATAAATTAAAAGAAAAAATATAATGAATTTTTTATACTTTTCGATGAATTTAATTATTTTTTTCTCTTATAATCACACACATTCAAGACTGCCTCATAGATCGACCCGACTTGTTCGGGGAGAGATCAATATCCACTGTTTAATGAGGATTTATGAGAGCAAAATATAATTTCTGTAAGGGCGATGAGCAAATCGCAAACGTCAGACATCTCCTCTGCCGTTGCACAGCCTAAACAGGAATGACGATGTATTCATCGAAAGGATTCTACGACCTGTGATTTTCGTCACTTCATAAGTCTCCCAAAAGGTAAGACGACTTTTGCCGTCGTCTAGAACCTGCTCTATGCTTATGTTAGTTTATGTATAAACGGCATCAATATATTTTAAGTCGCAGTTTTAGAAGTTATTTTTATTAATCACTTCAAAAGGCATCCGGGCCTTTCTTTATGCTCCTTAATAAACGCAATTAACCAGCTTTCGCTTAAACTGGCCTGACACTCAGCAGAGCTGTGAAACTGTTAAATCATTTAAAATTTTAATCATGAAATATTTACAAGTTGGATTTCATTCTTTTTCCTTTTGCCTGATAGTGGGGCTTATATTTTTTTCAATCTACAATCATTAAAAATAAAAATGGGTTCACACAGCAAGTTGGTAAATACCTGAATGAAAAACTGAGAATGTTGAAGTAAACAGAATTCAATACTGAATTAGCTTTCAGATGAATGAACACTTTGCTATATGTGCATTCTCTAATTCAGTTCCAATCAAATTTTATACACTAAGAAAAATATATGTATAAGTTTAGATGATGGAATAATGAGGTGTATGAACTTTAAAACGATACTAACATAGTGTCGCGTATCAAAGCATAGCGGCCACGCGGTCTAAGCCATGTCCTACGAATGGCTGCTTATACTTGGATTCCTCCACGCATGAAAAGCAGCTTGATTCACATGAACATATTGTACAAATTTATAGTTTTGGTTGTTTAAAACTTAGCGCAAAATGTTCCAAGTAGGGCTGTGCGATTATTCGATTACTCGAGCAAGTTGGTTAATCAGTTATTCGGTTAATCAATTACTCGAGTAATCAAGATTTTGATTACTCAAAACGATGATTAATCGAGTTACTTGAAATATGATTACTCAAAAAAAATTAATTTTGCTCGTTAAAAGAGTTTGCTTTGGAAAATGCTTATTTTCTTTTTTATATTCTGTATATGAAAAAAATATGTATGTATGTATGTATTTCCCTTTTATTTTTGAAAACGGAAACGTTTTTTTCAAAGTATCAAGGAACTTCAACTGCTTTATATGTATGTATGTAAAGAGTACTTTGAAATGTTCATTACTCATTTTATTCATAATGTTGATTAATCATAAAGCAAATTACTCAAATATTTTTGTTTTTGGTTAATCAAAATCTTGATTACTCGAGTAACTGAACATTTGAGTAATCATAATTTCCAATTAATCGAATAATTGAGTTATTTACTTTATGATTAATTAAAATTTTGAATAATCAATTAATCGCACAGCCCTAGTTCCAAGACAATCAGTATCTGTAATTTTTTTCTTTAAAAGATTTGAAAATATCCAGAACATGAAATAATAATGCATAACAACCATCGAATGATAGCAGCTTTCATCATTCAGTCCATGGTTTATCCACATACATCTAATGTCCTGTTTTAAAATACATATGTGCCCATTTTCGCGCGGCCACTCTTTATTTGTAAAAAACGATATTTTCATTTCCCAATACCAGGCGCTCATACATGTGACGTAACAAGTTTTCTATTTCTACGTACAAAATTGTTTGTATAAATTTTTAAATTTCCAAAATTCTACTTTGTAAAGTTCAAAGGCTTCTACAAAAACAAAAAAATAATAAATTACTCTACCATGCAATAACACATTATGCTTGAAACACAATACCCGGCGAACGGCAAATTTCGCCCAGCAGAGCGATGCCGACGACCAACTTTCGCCCAGCTAATTCGCTTACTGAAACACAAATAGAGCGGTATCGAGCGGTTCGAATGCTGTCAGCTGATAAGGTGACCATGTTTCAAGGAGGAATCTTTTACATCGAAGAGGGAAAATACCAGCAAGAAGAAGTTTAAAATATAGAAATAGTCTTTAAATATAACTACTAGTAAACTTACGTTTTACTAGATTAATATCTGATAGAAAAATATAAGGTATATTATTTTACTTTTAAACTAAAATTACGATAACTTTTAAAGTATGGTCATCATGGCCTTTTTTTGTCGTTGCTGTTGACCGCGGCGATAGCAATAAATCTTACGTCGCGAACAGTCGTCGAGCAAACTTCGTCGTTTGCTTTGGTTGTGCGCGTTCTCATATAAATCAGTGTGTTTTAATTATCTCGGCGAACATTCGCGACGAAAATTTTGCCGTTCGCCGGTGTTGTGATTCAGCTTTTACGTTTGTTTTTGTTTCAAAATAATTTAAGCCACTCAAGAATGAGGTTTTTTTTATACAACCAAGAAATCAAAATTTTGAAAAGAATGCCGAGCGAATGAAGATCCCACTGATTTAATTATTTCACAGCTCTGACACTCAGCGACTTTTTTCTCCTAAAACTCTGGAAAAACTATTGGATTCGAACAAGGCGAATTTATATAAGGTGGTGTTACTAGCTCAGCTGATTTTGTGTATGTGTTTCGCCGCACGGCTTCTGATATCAAATTGAAAAATTTTGTTACAGATTACAGATTTTGACAGTTTATGCCGCCAAAGCAAAAACAAAATACATGTAAATTTTTGTTTTTGTACTCCTGCTATCACCTTATATTAATTCGCCTTGGATTCGAACATCAAGCAAAAGCTAAATACAAAAGCGTTTTACAACTGTGAACATGCCTACTTGAATGGCAACTTTGTGTATATTCCTTGATAGTGAAGGCGCTTTCAACAACGCTCTTTTAGTGGCGATAACACTGTAGCGACTCTAAAATGGCTCTAAAAAGCGCCGAGACACGTAAACTTAATTTTGAGTCGTGGATTACGGATCTGTATACCGTTTTTCTAGATGAGGTCATTTGCTAAAAATATTTTCGTTTTAAGTTTGAATTGCGAATAAGGAAAATGTTACTCATACGCCATGTACGATTATGTACGAGTACGGCCAGGTACGATATGGTGTATGAGTAGCATTATTTCCTGCTTCTATTTAGCTTTAACACAAATTAAAAAAAAAAATACAACAAGGTCGTCTGTCTGTCAAACTTAAGCTCGTCAAAATTCATTCATTGGACAAACTAACTGGTTACTTTTCTAAGTTAATAGACATAATCAACATTTAGCTACATAAATAAAAGGTATTACAACGGGTCCGCTTAGGCCTGAGTCGTGTCTGAACTTGATGGGGGCAGCCACCAGAACCGAATCTCTTTTGACCCTAAGTGGAGCATCGATCGAAAATATTCAACATAAGAATAATACATAAAAAAATTATTTTTTCTCTTTTGAGGTCAATATAATTTTCTAGAACAATCGAAACATCCGAAACAGGAAGAATATATGT
>NW_023458560.1:45900697-45900862 GCF_013731165.1 Rhagoletis pomonella
TTATTCAGACAGGACTATAAAGTAGAAAATAAATAATATAAAAAAAACTTTTTAATATACAACGCTTTTATAAATGGACTAAAAAGTAGAAAATAATACTTCTCAGTCCCATAGAATATGTTTTGATAACTTTTGATTTTGAAATTTTAGCAAAAGTCATTATAA
>NW_023458560.1:45900872-45916046 GCF_013731165.1 Rhagoletis pomonella
GAAAAGCGTGGGGCGCATGTAATACACTTGAATTGATATGAAAAGTATTAGAAGCGTAATGTAACATAAAATGATGTTTCGGTTTAAGCTTTTCTCTAAAATGTTGCACATAAAACTCATTATGCTTTGAAATTAAATATGTGAGATTTGCCAAAATATCGTCATTAAACTCATCTAGCAATAGTAGGTCAACAATTTTAACAAAACTCACTAAAAATATGAAAACTGGATCCCTTTCATCCACTAAATTCTCTATAATAAGCAATATTGCATATAGAAAAAGCTTTATTTCAGCTGCTTTCATTTTAATATTATTTTGTTTGATTTGAGCCTTTGTGATTGGATTACTTATATTGCCAATTTTTATTGGTCCATAGTTAAACATTTGCTTTCTATAATTAAAAGCTTCTAAAGTAAAATATTTTTTTTCATATATAAAATAGTTTAAAATTTTTGGAATATTATACCTCGCTACACCGAGGAAAATATCATGCATAATGTCACAAGCCTTATTATCGGTAATATGATAATTCTGTAAACTATTCCATATTGAATTTTCTTTTACAGCAGATATTTCTCCATTTGAAATATCTATTAATTCTGCATTATACTTATTTCGGTCTCTAATATTTTCTTTTATCTCCACATAATTAAATTGACAATCAGTTTTTGTTGCTGTACATATTCGGCAATAACATTTACCATTAAAACCTGTCCGAAATCCTAACACCTCATTTAATCCTAAATTGTCTCCCAGTATTTGGCCAAGATAAAAGTGAATTCGAACTATCTCGTTGTTTAAATTGATATCAATTCCGGTAGTTTCAAGATCTGCTAACACTTCGACTAATCGATTAAACGCAGCGGTATTTCCGAAACACTTAATATCCTTTGAATTAATAATACCAGCAACAAAAATATTATTCAGATGAGATAGCTGGTGCTGTGGTATAACCGGAATTGAATAATATATACCACAAACTGAAAATTTATGAGATCCAAGTGAATCAATTATTTGAAAATCATCAAAATATATAAAAATTGGAAAAACTATTTTTTGACCAACATTTTTGGTTTTCTTTTTCCACATCTCTCCACAAATAAAATGATTTAATAGGCCAGAAGCGTTAATGGTCTTTATATTTTCTAAAGTCAGCTTTAAAATATTTGACGACTCAAAGTACGTTTTCAGTTGAAATTTTATATCGCATAAACAACCTTCTATATTATTTTCTTTTAAAGTAGAAATTCCTTGGACAAATGTCTCATCCAGTTGCCTGCTTATTGTAAATAGTTCAGGAAGCTTAAAAAGGTTTAATGATTCTACTTTTTTCAAAAGCTTATACTCTGACATAATATCACCAAAGGGATTTCTTACCAGCAATATCAATTCATTATATAGAGATTTTTGTTCAGAGTCAATATGTTCAGAAAAGCGTTCAAAAATTTCAAATATGGGATGTAACATTGTTTGAACGTCCTTTTGAATATCAAAAATGTTTCGTCTAGTAGTGTTGGGTTTGGAATGAAGTTTTAATATAAATGTTATTGCAATTTTTTCAATTGATTTTTTTATGCTTGCTGTATCAAAGTTTTCTTTTATGTTGCAAGAAATCGGTGGTTGTATATTTTGACATGAGTTTATATCGTTTTCTTCTGTTTTATTTTCTAACTTAGACATTTTTGTTTTTGGAGAATACAGAGTTTCAGAAAAATTGTACTTTTCATCGTGTTTAACTACATGAGATTTAAATTTAAAAAAATTTTGAAAACTTTTGTTGCATTTATTGAATAGACATAAGTATTTATAAACCACAGGAGCTTTGTGTTCGTCTTTTAAATGCTTAAGTAAATCGTTCGATTCTTTAAATATATTGTCGCAAAATGAGCAGATATGTGTGGATTTTTATCAAATTGATTCGTTGTTGACATTATTTGGTTGTAAATTTACTTAAAATGTTTTGTATTTTAGGTATACTATCGGTAAAAGGTATCTCATAAAAAAATTCTTGCAAAAAAATCCACACGTATTTGCTTTTAGCCGAAAACTCTCAGTTAAACACAAAACATATTTTTATAACTAAATCTACAGCTTTAAGTAGAGAATTAACTTTATATAACATACCATTTAAGTACACGTAGAATTCTGTCAAATTAGATATAGATTCGCCAACAACAAATATTTTTGGCTGAAGCTTTAGCGCGTCTTTAATGGCTAGTTCTTGTAGTTCGTCTTCTTTCTGTTTAAAATTGTTTAGACTAACCAAGTGAATTATCATATCGTTTTGTGCATCTGATATGGATGGTTTCATAGTTTTGTTGATACGCGGCGGTAATATAACCGCATGAAGCAAATAGAAAAAATAAAAGTGTTTAGAATCTGAAAGTAAAAAAAGAAATATATCATCAGAGTCTAAAACGTAATATGAAATCTAAAAAATTGATATAGTTGTTAGCTATAAATACATACCCAATGGTAATACTGATGATTTCATAGTTTTAAGATATTGTAGATTTAGTTTATCCTTTACTTGTGACACGAAAAATTCCTCATTGAATTGTTTTTCAAAATCATTCATTTTTTGGAACAGTATGTTTCCTTTTCCTTGATAGAGAGTTTCAAAATCAATGTTAATAAGCTCTGGCCCATTTGGATCTTTATATCTCGGCCAGTCCTCCAACATTTTTTTAAATTCCATTCTTTCTCCCATTCTGTATTCTGATGTTTCTTTCCATGATACCGTAATATTTTGGGGAATATTGCGAGAAAGCCAATTTTTCTTCGACTCGCTTTCTTCATATTTGTGTAGTATATCAGCGATTGGCTCGACATTACTTTTATTTTTAGCAGCGGCACTTGTGGATGGAGATTCTGCACTACGTTTGCGTTTATACATCGCATTGAAATATCGATCATATATTTTTCCTGATGGGTTTCTTTTTCCGGATCGTGGTGCATAGTACGTTAGTACATTTTCTGTTGGAAACATCTCCACAATAGCATCAGCAACTTTTTTCATTATTTTGGGATCCATTTTGATTCTGTTGAAAGAAAAATGATCTACAACTATTCTTGCAATTGCTGTTTGATCTGATTCTTCTAAAACATTATTTGCATTATATTTCGTTAAAATATCCTTTCCATTTATAGTTTTAATCAAGATTTCATTAATGTTTATATCACTTGATGATGCCCTTTCTATGGATGCTTGGCTTGCTGCCATCCAACTAGAAACACTGTTTGGTAATGTTCTATCACTGCCACAACACGTCAGTAATCCATGCTGAAGGAAAACATATTTTATTAGAAGATACATTTTAATAATGGATTAAACTTACATTGTTATCTGTCCTCCACGTCTGCATTTTATACCGGAATTTAATTTTTTCCCCAAGTAGTTCTCTTTTGTTAAATATTTCATCGATGTCATGAGAATGCATCATCGATAAAATTTCAACAGATTTGATCCCACATTCAGTTAAAAGCGAGATGCACTCACCAGATAGCCCCCAATCAATATACAAATTGATTACATCACTATCCACCTCAATCACTGAAACGTGTTCACCATTATTTAAAACTTCACCATCAAAAATATTAATTTCAGCATTCATTTTGTCAATTTATACTTGTAAAGTTAAAATCACACTTCACTTCTCAAAAGATTAAACACAAATGACGCGTTCCTCTTTGTGATTAAGTACGAGCACTCTTACAGCAACAACTAAAGTTTTTAGTTCAACTACGACATTCTTGATAGTACCGTTAGTTTTATACATGATTGACAGTTTTTCGTTGTTGAGGCAAAGATTTATTCTTAATTCAACAGCGAAGCAGTTAAAAGCTAATTTCAAGGGTAAACACTCTTGTGACAAATATTTTCATTGTTGTTGTAAGAACTTCACTCTTGTTTTAAAATCAACAGTTATCCAATTGTTGCTTCAATCAACATGCAAACAGTTTTTGAAATGACAATTTCATGTTTAAAATAAGAATTCGACTCTTACGGCAAATACTTTAAGGTTAAGAGCTAAAAGTATTTGATTTATTTTTCTGTGTGTAGACAAATTATTTTTTGCGGTAAAGCAGACATAAGAGATATTAACCCACTGCAACTTCTTAGATTATTAAACACTGCGGACAGGATCTGAGGGAAATAACCAACTTTTGCTGCTCTTGTTGTTTTTTTTCCTTTTTTCAGATTAAATGGCGAGTTTCTGGTTTCAAAACCGCACGAATAACTGCCCACTGGGATCAACCAACCAAGCAACCAACATAGCGCTACTTGCAATTGGGCTACTCATATTTCCTTTGCTTTTTATTTTTTGTTTTTCTTTTATGTGTTGGCAATCCTGTTTTTTTTTTTTAAATTATGTCATCCAAATATGACGTCGCGCATGGTGTCCAGTGATGACACCACTCAGATTGACCTTCAAATAAGAAATACAAAGAATGTATGTAGGTAAATAAAAAACGACCTTTGTTGCAAAAAAGAAACGTAAAAAAATTTTGAGAAAGAATACAAAAGGCGCGCACAAATTAATTGTTGTAGATTAGTGGGGAAATGGTAAACGGAAACGGAAGTGGAAGTAGAGGCAGAAAAGCGGTGTGTGTTTATGAATGCTTGCCACAGGCCAAATTAAATTATCTTGTGCCCAAAAGGGCGGCACATAAATAAGCAATGTGGACACCAACATGAACTGTAGGGAGGGATAATTGAAAGTTGAAGAATTTGAACGATTTATGCGTGCATTTAGTCTTACGATATTTAATCTAATGCAAAATAAAAGGGCGAATAAAGTGTTAATATAATTCAGCAAAGTTACGTGTATAGACTCCGTGCATTTTTGATCTTTTCTATTGCATTACTTGGGCTTACCCAATGTTCGTTGGCGATTAGCGGCCTGCACCTTTCCATATGAATCGTTATATTAATAAAGAATTATTGGCCTCCCCTAATTGAATATCTTCTGACGCCTTCACGCAGTCATCTTCCTCGTCCCCGATTAGTTTAGAGAAGTATTCTCTGATGAGGTCTTTGGCCAGGTGATACAGCTTGGCCTGGTCCATGCACAGCAATATTAAAATAACCTCTTCGCTGGGTGTGAGCTTCCTTCTGGAGAGAACAGCACATTTGGTGTTGTAGACCTTCCAGTTCGTTCCACTTTTGGCCAAGGAACTCTCCTTTGGGCTTCGCGCACCAGGAAGTACATACCACACTACAAATGCTCATGAGTGTTGATGCACTCGTTGTGTTGCTTTGTTTTCGGCTCCGTCTGCTGTAAGAGAGCTCAACATATCGCTGGATTTCAAGTGTCCACGCAACTAGACTAACAAATTTCACACCCACCCCTATACTACGGTTCATTCTCCCATAAAGAGATAATTTTTAGAATTCTTGATTTTTACAGCAGGACTCATGTCTGGAGGAAATGCGGAGAATAAAAATCTTATACATCCTTCCACTGCACTGTCAGTTTAATACACCAGGAGCGTGAAACACTTGCCAGGCAAAATTTAGTTTCGTATTTTTTTGGGCTTCTATGAGATTTTCTAAAATTTTTTCGTTAATTTTTTGGAATCTTCGCATCCTTTCGTGAACATTTGAGAACGTTTAAAGCTTGTCGCAATTTTAAGTGACACTTCAGAATATTGTCGGAATCTGCAATGTCTTTTCGGATTTTTTTTTTGCCCTTCTAGTACTTTTCATTTCTTTTTAGTTTGTTTGGGTTTTTTCGACCTTATTGGAGTGTTCTAAAAAAATGTTTTTTGATCCTTTGTCTTTTTCGTGTCCGTGAAGTTCTCGTATTTTTTCGTAACATTTAAGGATATTTTCGGCCACTCCTGGGACCTTTCGAGATCCTTCATTTCTTTTTTTTAATGAATTTTGTGATGTTTTTGGACTATTCAAGATTTTTCGTTATTCCTTGTGCCTTTTCGGGATCATTTGGCTGTTTTGGACTTTTTTTCTTGATTTTCAAGTTTTCTTTCGAGAACTTTTAGGTATTTCTTGGGGGATTTTCAGTATCGCTCGTGTATTTTCGGGTGCTTTTGAGATTTTCTGGAACTTCTTTTAATTTTCCGTAAGTTTTCAGGCACCTTTGGGGGGTTGTTTAACTTGCTTCGTGTCCTCTCCGCATCTGTATAGAGTTTTTGGCATTATTTGCTATCTTTCATGGATTTTCGGAATGTTTTTGGCACTTTTGGAAAGGCTTTAGGCTTTTCGGGGACATTTGTGACCTGTTGGGACCTATTGGAACTTTTTGGCACTGCTCATATTTTGTCCTTGATGGCCTTTCAGGGCTCCGTTCGGAACTTTCGGGATATTATTTGAGTTTCTTTTAAGTTTTAGTTTTTCGTGAATTTTAAGCTTTTTTTTCGGGAGGTTTCCGTTTTTTTTTTACTTTTCGGGACACTTACTCTATTTTCGATATTTTTGGGGACTTGTCGTCTTTTTCCGTGACTTTTCAGGAGCCTATTGTTTTTCTGGGGCTTTTCGGAATTTTTGCTGTCTCGAAATTCCTTTTGATCTATTTGGATTTGTAGATTTTTCGATACTTCTCGTAATTCTTAGATTTTTGAACTTTTTTTCTATTCTTTTGTAATTTTTGTGGGAAGTTTTGGGATAATTTTGGTATCACCCTTGTCTTTTCATTACCCACCAAATTAGACGATTTTGGAGTAAACGAGTAGGGTACACCAAATTTCATCAAAATAACATAACATAACATAACATAACATTTGCAACTATTTTTTTTAGAACTGATGAAGGATATTATTAACCAGTTTTGGAGATCTTTTACGTATGATTCATTTCATTCCATCAATTGATATACATATATTCAATTAGTACGTTAGCATTTAAATCTTATGAAAAACCCACTAGCCTAAATATATTTTTTTTTTAGCTGCTGCTGTTGCCTCAACAAATGGTACGCATTGTATGTATATTATGTGCTCTACGCACGATTCATAATATTTTATATTTTAAGCATAACAGTTACAAATCGCTGGCTGAGTGGAAGATCGACCTATCTCGGCAGCCAGTTCGAAAACGCCCTATCTCAGAAAAATTTTCAACATCGTTCTATCTCAGAAAACTTTTCAAGAATGCCCTACTTCAGAATTTGATTGGAAAACACCCT
The DNA here is from genome assembly GCF_013731165.1 of Rhagoletis pomonella. Lineage (NCBI taxonomy): Eukaryota > Metazoa > Arthropoda > Insecta > Diptera > Tephritidae > Rhagoletis > Rhagoletis pomonella. The sequence goes on from NW_023458560.1 coordinate 45,908,019, forward strand.
ATCTCAGAATTTTGTTTAAAAACGCCCTATCTCAGCTTATTTTCAATGTATTTTCGTTTGAGATAGGGCGCTTTTGAACCGAGTTCTGAGATAGGGCGTTCTTCAAAAAAATTCTGAGATAGAGTGTTTTTCAATAAAATTCTGAAATAGGTTGTCTTTCAATAAAATTCTGAAGTAGGGTGTTCTTGAAAAGTTTTCTAAAATAGGGCGTTTTCGAACCGGCTCACTGTGTTGCGGCTAGTGGAAAAGTAACTTTTTTCCGATTATTTTTTTCAGTGTTTTTAATGATGCAATTTTGTCACAGACATTCCAAGTAAACAAAAAACACATAAAGCTTATTTTTATGTTGGCCCGTTGATTTTTAATTGATTTTAGAAGTCAAATATACAAAATTTTCACGAAAAGAGGGGATTTCAGGGCTGTATTCAAAATGATCTCATTTGATTTTGGTGACAGATATTTTGATTCGGAAAAAAAATCTGCCTTCGGACAAGTATCTTCTGTAAAAAAAAGGAATCTTGTTTGAGACATTTTCATATGCACCTTTTTTAGAGCGAAAACCCGACTAAAGGTCCATTTTTCCTTTAAATTTGGGTTAGGTAAGCAATATCTAAAAAGTCCCAGAGAGTCCCAGTTCCAAACCACTACAGAACTGTTACATAATTTTTTTTCAACGAACTGTGAAAAAATCAGCTGCCCATACCTGCCCTCCTGGGAGTTATAGCGATTTTAGTATATCACTCTCAGTATTTATTCCATAGAAATAGAACGGAAATTCTCGGAATCACTTATTGAATAATTTAATCATATTGGTTTTCGGGTGACTTTCCGTTATCCCGCGTCAAATTTTTATTATTTTCAGACCGGTTTCGGCTAATCGCCATCTTCAGTGTTTTCTTTTTTGTCACTAATTAGTCCGCATGTGTGTCTCTCTTTCGCTCTCTCTCTCTCCCCCTTTGTTTTTACGTCTAGGTAGGTGGGTGAAATAATCCGTTATTGCGCGCTTATTTGTATTGTTTTTATTTTGTGGTTTTTTTTTTTTATTCTACATCTATTCTAGCACTCCACAAAAATGAGCATAACTCTCTTAAAACTGAAGCTATTGACTTCAAACCGGTATCAAATTAAAGCTTTTATTGCCACCTTTCAAATAAGAAATGAAATAGATTTTGGTTTTATATAAAATTTCAGAGTTTTTCAACAAATATCGAAAAATCATAAAAATTTGACGTTTATAATTCTTGTTCGGACCACCCTATAGTTTATTTAAAAAACTAATCATAGGGTATTTATCAGAAATAAAAGAACAATTAAAATAAATTTTTTTTTGTGAATTTTTCGAACAATTATTTTTTTTTTTGACTTTTGTTGAAAATTTGACCCAACAATTTTTTTCGGTGTAAATTTTTTTTTTTCACTCATTCTGTTTGGGATTTCATTCTGACCAATCTGTAGAAGTTTCTCATCGATACAATTAAAATTACAGTTTAGGCAATATGATTTCCAAAAAATTCCGGTTTCGCAACACTGTGCGGCTGCCGAGATAGGTCGATCTTCCACTCAGCCATCGAAATAATATCACTCTTACTCCAAGCAAGCAAACTACGTTCAAAGGTAGGTACACATTTTTATTTGCCCCAAAAACGTCATCGCTTCAATGTCAACACCATATTAGATTTCTAATTTATTTTTCCATATTTTTGGCTGAATTTGTGAGAGTGGCGAATACAGCTAAACTTTTTTTTTCAATTTATTAAGTGAATTCGCAATACAAACTATGATGTCACACATCAAAATGCTTTCACTTATCGAGTGCAGTTGAGGCCTTGGCTGATATTGTTAGCTGCAGTTTGTGTTGCTGTTTTTGCCATTTTTTTGTGTGCTTTGTTAGAATAGTTTGATTTATTAAATCTACATACAAATTTATTTTGGTTTATTTGCCAAGTGAATCAATGTGCTGATGGCACATGTAGACATGTGTATGTATGTATATGTAGGTCCCTACAATGCATACATGCGAATCAGGGTTGTTGCAAATATTATTATTCCGAAATAAAAGTCCTTTCCGGATAATAAACAAACCGCCTGTCCAAATTAAACAGGTTTGGTATCAAATGAAAGTGGACTTCAACAGCTTTGAAACTGAAATGTCTAAACGAGGAAAGCCACATATTGAAAAATATTTCAATAAAAAATGTTGTGACGCTCTAAATTATTCGCAAATTGAGGTGTCACAAAACCCTTGCGCCCCTCTAAACAACAAAAATCACGCCACTGGTTCCTACATAGACTGAAACCCACAAACATAAATATATTCATATGCGGAAAAACAAATGACATGTAAAGCAGAATAGCAGCAAGTACAAACAACAAAACCACGCCACTGGTTCCTACATAGACCGATACCTACAAACATGTATATATTCATATGCAGAAAAACAAATGGCATGTAAAGCAGAATAGCAGCAAGTACAAACAGCAAAATCACGCCACTGGTTCCTACATTGACCGATACCTACAAACATAAATATATTCATATGCAGAAAAACAAATGGCATGTAAAGCGGAATAGCAGCAAGAAAATCGAACCGTAAACGGATTATGTACTTCGTCAACAACAGCGAACGACACTAACAATGCCAACAACTATGTACCAGCACCGCCGCGGCTCAAGAAAACCCAACCAAATATATACGGAGCAAAGCAGAAAAAAGGATAGCGGACCTGCGATCACGCCAGAGTACAGCTAGACCTACTTTGCTTAAAAGAGCAGCGAAAGCATCAGCGGCTTGCTTAGTTCTTCCCAAGTGAATCGATAGATAACAGCGGCGGTATCCATCGGCAGCGAGTGGTGATTTCCATCACCGAAACAGCATTTGAAGACACCGGAGACGATCACACATTGGGAAGCCAGCGACGACATATAGAACGCGGAGGATATTCTTGTATACGAACTCCGGGTCCGACTGAGTCCTACCCCGGCCAAAGAGAGTTTGTTACAGGTGGCGCCCGAGCAGGGACCTCAATTAGAGGACTGAACGTTAAAAGAAGAGTATACAATGGTTCGTACATCATGGATCTATCAGCTACGCAAAGATGAGCTGAATGCGTACGCCATAGAGTTTAACTTACCCATAGAAGGCAGCGTAGATGACATGCGCCGACTCTTTGCCTCTTTAGTGGCTAGCGCAGCAACAGATCCGAAACAAAATCTACGATTTGAGGAGCTAGAGCGTCTTCACAGCCGCACCCCGTCACCTGGGCCACCCAGCGGCCACCCTGAAGCACACAGGGACAATTCCCCGAACAATTGCAGTCGATTCCATTGACAAGCTATACCCCCGCCGTAGCAATGGCAAGTGATTGGGTACCACCGTTCGAAACTACCCAGCATCTATCACCATACCGTACGTTAATGGAAACAGTGCGAAGATGGCCAGTACGATACGATGGCGGAGAAGGTGCCCTAGTATTTATCGAGCGCTTGGAAAAATTGGCGAGAGTGAGCGGCATCGCATGTGACCAGTTGCCAATGGCCATGAACGAAATTCTCAGTGGTAGAGCCCTTATTTGGTATATGCAGTGCGATGAGGATCCAGACAGCTGGGCAGCATTTAATTAATTTAATTTTTGAAATTCTTTCTTCACGCACGTTTTTTCGAAGAACTAGAGGACCAAATTCGCCAACGTCACCAGAAGCCGAAGGAAAGCTTTAAGGACTATTCGCTCGCCATGATCCAGCTGACCCGGCAAGCCGGTTACTCCGACGCACAGCGGCTAGAAAGAATTTACCTTAATTGTTCTTTCGAATACCAACTCTATATCCGACGGAAAGATTTCCACTCATATGATGAGCTAGTGGAAATGGCAGAAGACTTCGAGGCTATTAGGAAAAATGCTCCGAATCTAGCACCGCCCTGGACACGAGAAGAACGACTGCGTCAAGTGAATCACCACGAAGACGAAGTAACACCGCCATCACATCCTCGTGACCGACGCCTACCCAACAACATAGAACGAGAGAATCGCGTAAATCAGGTGACTCGTGCACCGGCCCCACGAACAATTAATCCAGCAACAGCGTGCCGTAGATGTGGGCAAGATGGGCATCTCGCGACCGGATGCAGGAACGAGCAAGTTATATTCTGCTGGCAGTGCGGTCGCCAAGATATCCGCACAATCGAATGTTGCCGATCAACACAACAACAGGGAAATGAGAGGGGTCCAGCCAGACGAGGGGAGGCTGGATCAAGACTAACGCCTCATCACACCTAAAACATCTAGCTTACGACCATCAGCGGGTAACGACGGCAATAATCATTGGCGGTCGCTCAATGATAGCCGTAGTCGACACCGGCGCAACCCGAAGTTTCATCAGCGCAGAGGTGGCCCAGAGTCTCCCACAACGTAAGGCCCATCGAACCCGAGCTAAAATCCAAGTGCGAATGGCGGATGGGTCAATACAAGAGGTACAAGAAGCAGTAGATTCAATAATTCGAGTTGGCGATATGGCCGTGCGACTCAATCTATTGGTAATGGAACAGGTCACCGACCAGATCATTCTCGGCATGGACTTTCTGCGGCACGCCAACACCACCATCAGTTTGGCTGGACAAACAATCATACTTCACATGCCCCACCCGATTCCAAATCCTGAAGCAGAGGTATGTAACAGTGTGCAGCTGAAGGAGGAAGCGGTGAATACTCCGTGGAGAGTAAGCGTACTGTTCAAGACGATAATGCACTAGAAGTCCAGAATGCGGAGTCGTACAAGTACGCTGCGATAGGTCACTACACTAATGCAGCGGACGAAGGCATACCAGAGCTAAGGTACGACCCGGACAGCAATTCGGTGACAGATCACGAAGAGCAACGAAAAATCAAAGCGTTTCTAGATAAAGAGCTTCGCGAATTCGACGACACAAAAGGTACTCCTACTATTACATCGCACCGTATAACGATGAAGGATGACCAACCGATTAAACAGCGATATTATCCTCGGAACCCAGCGATGAAAAAGGTAATTGACGAAGAAATCGACGCACTTCTGGCGAAAGGCTGTATTGAACCGTCCAACAGCCCATACTGGTTAAAAAGAAGACAGGAAGTTGGCGCCTCTGCATCGATTATCGTCAATTGAATGCACGATCCATACCAGATGCTTACCCGCTGCCACGTATCAACCACACACTCGAGCAACTCCGCAACGCAAAATACATCAGTACGCTAGACCTTAAAAACGGTTACTGGCAAATACCAATGGAGGCCTCCAGTAAACAATACACAGCATTTACCGTCCCAGGCCGTGGATTATTCCAGTGGCGAGTGATGCCCTTCGGCCTCCACTCAGCTCCAGCAACTTTTCAACGAGCACTCTGGTTATTGGGCGTACTCTCGAAGAGCATATGGCCAAACTGCAAGAGGTCCTCGGTCGCTTAAAGGAAGCCAAGCTACGTATTAATCCGGAAAAATGTGCGTTTTTTAAAACCCAGATAAAGTACTTAGGACATGTGATCAGTCAAGAGGGTATCCAAACCGTCCCGGACAAGGTCGCCGCCATCCAAACAATGAAGCAGCCAACCAATATAAAAGAACTCAGACAATTCCTTGGAGTTGCATCGTGGTACCGCCGATTTGTTCCAAATTTTGCCAAGGTGGCGCAGCCATTGACGTCACTACTCAAAAAGGGTGTACGTTGGAACTGGAGTGAAAAACAACGAAATTCCTTCGAGGCACGCAAGAACGGCTTGACGGAAGCATCGGTTCTCGCCTGTCCAGACTTTACACAACCCTTCATTTTGCAAACGGACGCCAGTGACTACGGTCTGGGAGTGGTGCTCACGCAAACCATCGGCGAGAATGAGCACGTCATCGCCTACGCCAGCCGCCGATTAAACAAAGCGGAGTCAAACTATTCGCCGACGGAAAAAGAATGTCTCGCCATTGTATGGGGCATTCGAAAGATGCGAGCATATCTCGAAGGATACCACTTTACGGTAGTAACCGATCATCTTTCCCTGAAGTGGCTGAACTCCATAGAGAGTCCATCAGGTCGCATCGCACGCTGGGCTCTCGAACTGCAACAATACACATTCGACATTCGATACCGAAGAGGCCAGCTTAAAGTCGTCGCCGATGCCTTGTCGAGGAGCCCCCTAGAAACAATACAGATGATTTCCACAGAAGAAGCCGCCGATTTACCTACCAAAGCTGAGAAAGACAAATGGCTCTAGAATAGACTGAACGAAATGCGCCAACAACCAGAGAAGTGGGCAGACTATATCGAGGAGAACGGTCAGCTGTACCGACACATTCCAGCGCGAACGCAGGACGAATATATCGCCCCTTGGAAACTCTGCGTGCCAGCGGCGATGCGAAGACGAGTTCTTGAAGAAATCCACAACCAACCAACCGCAGGACACATGGGTATAAGAAAGACAACACATCGCGCGATGGCAAGATACTATTGGCATGGAATGGTGCGAGATGTCCGCCGATTTGTACGCGGGTGTGCCACATGCCAAATGTATAAACCTAGCCAAGAAGCTCCAGCTGGACGCATGCTTACCCAAGTCGCTGAGGAACCATGGGCCATCGTTTGCGCGGATTTTGTGGGACCACTGCCGCGATCTACCCACGGAAATACTATGCTTTTGGTTCTAATCGATAAATTTTCCAAATGGGTAGAGCTCATCCCCATGCGACAAGCTACAACAGACGGTGTGGTTAAGGCTTTCCGGGAAAGACTTTTATCCAGATTTGGGACACCGAAGATCTTCGTCACCGACAACGGCGTGCAATTTACCAGCAAGAAGTTCCACAAGTTTCTCAGAGACATAGGTGTCAAGCACCAGTTTACGGCACCATATACACCGCAGGAAAATCCTACGGAGCGGACGAATCGAACCATAAAAACCATCATAGCCCAACTAACAGATGGGGTACAAAAACGATGGGAATACCAGTTGCCTGAGATAATGATGGCGGTTAACACCTGCACCTCCGAGACAAACGGTTACTCCTACGCATTTTTGGTACAAGGGCGCGAACCAAGGCTCCCGCAAACAGGGTACGACGAAGTAACTCCTGGAACAGCGCACATCCCAGAGACACCGCAGAATAAAGCCCTGCGTCTCCAAGAAATCTTCAAAATAGTGCGCCGCTGCTACGAGAAATCAGCGCAGGACCAGGCCCGATATTACAACCTTCGCAGAAGACCTTGGATACCCGAAGTCGGAGAACTAGTCTGGGTCAAAGCCCACCATTTGTCGAAAGCGATAGATGGCTTTTCTGCAAAACTCGGCCCAAAATTTGAAGGACCATTTCGTATCGAGAGTTTTATGTCTCCAGTAATCGCCTCGGTGGCATCCCAAGACAACCCCAGCCGTCAAAGAAGGATACATATCAGTAGTATCAAGCCCTACGTTTCATCGTTCGAGGACGAACCAACACCGGAAGCTACACCAGTAAAGCAACATCACAAAGACGTTGAACAGCAACAATCGAGAGATAATCTTCGGGAACGAGCAGGAGCGAGTAACCATCACACGCCTCTGCGCCAGCTACAAAGAACCTCCCAACGACTGGCTGACCGTCATCGCCCTCCTAATCGATAGTAAATAACAATGAAAACCTACACTTTGCATCCAAAAGTTAGCCGCCCTATTAAGCATACAGCGAACAACTCTACCAACCCGATGGCGATCGCCGCAGTGATCCCATCAAGAATGTCATCGATAAGCGATAGCTAACTTGAACACAACTAAGACTTAACATCCGATACAGCGATGGAGAAAAGGGCAGAAACAAGAACCAACGGGTAAGCAGCTGTCTCCCGAAGAAGGGGTGGGATGTGACGCTCTAAATGATTCGCAAATTGAGGTGTCACAAAACCCTTGCGCCCCTCTAAACAACAAAAATCACGCCACTGGTTCCTACATAGACCGAAACCCACAAACATAAATATATTCATATGCGGAAAAACAAATGACATGTAAAGCAGAATAGCAGCAAGTACAAACAACAAAA
>NW_023458560.1:45916056-45930074 GCF_013731165.1 Rhagoletis pomonella
AAAAACAAATGGCATGTAAAGCGGAATAGCAGCAAGCAAATCGAACCGTAAATGGATTATGTTCTTCGTCAACAACAGCGAACGACACTAACAATGCCAACAATTATGTACCAGCACCGCCGCGGCGCAAGAAAACCCAACCAAATATATACGGAGCAAAGCAAAAAAAGGATAGCGGACCTGCGATCACGCCAGAGTACAGCTAGACCTACTTTGCTTAAAAGAGCAGCGAAAGCATCAGCGGCTTGCTTAGTTCTTCCCAAGTGAATCGATAGATAATAGCGGCGGTATCCATCGGCAGCGAGTGGTGATTTCTATCACCGAAACAGCATTTGAAGACACCGGAGACGATCACACATTGGGAAGCCAGCGACGACATATAGAACGCGGAGGATATTCTTGTATACGAACTCCGGGTCCGACTGAGTCCTATCCCGGCCAAAGAGAGTTTGTTACAATGTTAATTAATTACCATAGAACAAACCTTGTGTCAGGTATTTATATGAATTTCTTAAGTATAAAATTATAAAAAAAAAATATAAATAGAGGTCGTTCGTTACTTCATATGATACCTAATTTGTTTTATTGGCATAGGCGGTTGGTTTATTATCCGGAAAGGAGTTTTGTTTCGGAATAATATTCGCAACAACCCTGATACAAATACATATCCATATTCGATTTTTTTCATGAGAATATTCGTCGTTGATTGCCTGCATAAGCACTTAGTGGATATAACTTGCATATAAAAACAGGTAATCATTGAAGTAAATACTATTTTGATGCAGTTTTTGATTTCAGTAGCAAAAATAGACAACAAATATAGAGTGTTGCTCATATGCCAAGGCAAAAGTTGCTCATACGCAGTGGAAAAGTTGTAAAAATAAAAGAACTCTAAATAATTTATTACCTTAACTTATTATTATCGTTATTATTAAAAAAAGCGAGTCCCGAAAAATCCCGAAATTTGTCGCAAGATCTCGGTATATCATGAAAGTATAAAACTGAATTCCCGTAAAGTCCGGAAAAGAATTCCGAGAAGTCCCGATAAATCATCCCGAAAATTTCCACAAGAGACCCCGAAAATATAACACGAAGAAACCCGAAAATCCCCTAAATATCGCAAAAGGTTCCGACTGATTTCGAAAGACTTCGAAAATGTAATTCGAAGACTCTGCAAATAGTATCTATAGCACGAAGAACCCTGAAAAGTCCGAATGTTTCGAAGGACCCCCAAAATATATGACAAGAAATGTTACTAGAAAATTTCAAAATATTTCATAATTGCAAAAAGTCCAAAAAGTGTCCGAAAAATCTGGAGGAAAAACTCGAATAATCCCCACAAATCCCGAAGAAATCCTGAGTGTTCCCGCAAAAATACCGACAATATTTTGAAGTCTTAAAAACGAAAAACTAAGAATAATTTAATTTTGAAATAAAAAATATGTTTTTATAGGCATCTCAAAGTTTTCGGGATTTTTCCTTACTCCTCGTATTTTGTTCCGGCAATTTTGTAATTCTTTGAAAATTTCCTGGTTTAACGATATATTTAAGTTGTTACTGTGATTTTGATAAATGCCTAAAAAATTTAAAAATTAACTGAAAAATTTGGTAAAAAGCGGTATTTTTTTTGGGGATTTAATTATTCAGATTTTTCCGGGACTCTTTGGGTTATTTCATAACTTTTCCGATTTTTTCAAGAATTTCCACCTTCAGTTGCTTTCAACTGGAAAACGCGAATAAACTTGTAATAAAAAAAAATCTACTCCAGATTTTTTCGGGAATTCTTTTGGATATATTCGTTCGATTCTGGATTTTTTAGTCTTTTTTGGAAAATTTTCAAGTTCGACCGTACAGTTAAAAATAGATATATTTTAAAGAGTGCCTCTTATTTTTTTCTGAAAATGCTCTGGCAAATGTGTCTATTCTCTTAAAAAACGATCGGTCTCAAAATAAAATATAATATAATCGTTTCCTAAATTTGATTTCAATTTCTCTAAATCAAAGTCTCGTAATCCTACTAGTATTCGTTAGGTACTCATATTCGTACTTATAATCTTTTTTATTAACATCAACATTCGTATTCGCATTTCTAATCGTACTTCTTGTGGTTGTTGTTGTGGTAAGTAATAGCAGCTGCTCACAGCAAGGGCTTATTCGTAATTTGTAAACAAATCATGCTGAAATCAAGTAATTTCGCCTTGCAAAATCTTTCAATAAATTAACTAGAAATGAGATAATTTATCCATAAATCAAGAAGAACCTAATGAAGAAAAAAGGCATTTATGTCCTTAGTCATAAGTCCCCTGTCTAAAGTCAGTAGACATGTTTCAGTCATTTTTTTCTTTCTTTTTTTTCAGAGGAGGAACATCGAAAGCTTAAACCTCAAACCAGTCAGTGTGAGACTTCAAGCCACTTAAATGTACCGATTCCACCGGGACCAAGCTGTTCACATGATACCACCCACCGTTTATGTTGATCTAGTATTAAACCAATCCACCCATCTTGATTGCCCTACTAAGAAGTTCATATCTATTTACTTATTCGATTTTTAGAGGCTCGCCGTTTTCATGCCGTAACTTCTCAAGAAAACGGGCTTGTTGCGCCTAAACTGTGGCGACTGCTAATTTAGGTTGCGTCGGAGATATTTTATCACTTCGGCAGAGAAATGGCAGACATCGTTCCATTCTTCCTCGATCGTCAACATTATCGCTACCATATTTTCTGGTCTTATACAGGAGCCAAGTTTATTATTAAGTGCGGATCCATGGAGTTGAAGTGGTTACATCTTAAAAATATGTACTCAGCGTTTTCAATGACCGTCGCTCCGCACTGCTCGCAATAAGGGTTTTGCATATGTCCAAAGCGATAAAGGTATACTTTAAAGCATCCGTGTGTCCACTGATGACTTGGGTCAAACAGTAGTCGACTGTGCCGTGTTGCCTGCTGTAAGTTCACCTGCCCCTTGTTATTTTGCCCCACCGCATCTGCCACTGTGCTTTAGTGCGTGCTTTTGCTGCGGTTTCAATTGCGCTGTTTACTGTGCGTGGTTGGTCTCGGTTCGCATTTCTTGTTTCAAGCAATTCTTGAGCTACGCGATCGATTCTGCGATGATAAAAGCTGCATTCTCGGAAACGGTTTTAAAAGCTGAACACACTCTAAGAGCACATAAGTGATACGTAGCATTAATGGCGCGGATGTAGGATGTCCGTTTAAAAGCGTCGACCCAAACTGTCGATCCATAGAGGAGTATCAGTCATTAGTCACTATTCATCTGTCATTAGTCATTACTCATCCGTCGCCCACTCATAAAATCCTGGCTACGCTACCAAGGAGTCAATATCAAAGCGGCAGATTGTTATGAAGCGCCACATTTTTTGGAATCATTATCCTAATGGCAACCTTACTTAGAGAAAATGTTTTGAAATCATGACCGTATGCTCCTTCACCGTCAGCATTTGAGTTTCTTCACGGAGATGGCACTCGGTTTGAAACGTAATTTATCATCATATCTAGCAAGGTTTTTTTCTAGGCTCTACAGGTACTGATGGAAAGTATTTGAAAATTTTATTCCTTGCAATTAATTTCTTTTAGGTAATAATGGTGTCTTCCTGGGTCTTTTAGAAATTCTCCTTTTCCTTCATAGGATCCATAGCCACTTGCTATAGAATAATAATATTGAACGAAGATATAAGATATGTCTTCGATTTGCTGGGCTATTGGAAGATTTTTTAATACCGTTTCCCAATAGAGTTTTTATTGAAAATAGACCTTCGTGAAAACGTTTATTTAAAAGCGCGTCCATTTCGCCCACTGGGAATACATCTACATATATCCAAACCAAATCCAATTATTGAATCAAAACAAAATCATATTTTCCAAAGCATTTCTGACAAACTGAGTAAGCGGTCATAACCAATTGAATTTAGGTCAAGTTCTTGCAAGATGTTTAAATATGAGCATAAGGATATGTGAAAAGTACATACACATATATGTTTGTATGTCTTTTGCAAAACAAATTTTATTTTAATTCAATTTTTTGCAATATAATTTCCTTGACTACATACTTCGTTTATGCTGCCAGGCACGATTCTTATTGATGTACCACTCCCATGGCGACCATCAACCTTTCAAAAGCAGCATTTGTACTGCTTCCTCGCTGTTTTACTACTACTATCTACTGCTTAAATTCCTATAATGAGCATAATATGCACATAAATATACGATATTCACGATATTTACCAGGGACCGAAAATAATGATTATTTCAAAATTTTCAATGAAAAAATTCAAAAGGTTCAAAATATCGTAGAACAATTTCTAGTATATACATGTGCATGTTTTTTCATGCTCTGTATGAATCTCTTATGATTTCAAAAAGTTTGAGCGATATCTATAAAAATTATAACTAAGAATTACATTTCGATTTTAAATTAATCGCTCAAAAAAAAAATCATATATCGAGTTATATTTTTTTTAATCAAAAATAAAACTCATCTTTCGAGCGTTATTTTTTTGCTCTGAAGCAATAATTATTTTGGGAGTTTGGGAGTATTTATATATCACCTCACCTCAACTCACCACACCTCAACTCACCTCACTTCAATTCAACTCAACTCACGTCATCTCAGTTCAGTAAAGCAAATCACAAATACATTTTATTTCTGAGCTGATCAGCGCGTATTTGCAAGCAGAGCACTGAAGAAAACCCAGAAACTACGGTTGAACGAAAAGATGCATCGCAATGTAAGCGAGCGGATGATGTGTAGCTTTGAAGCGACAAACAAAACTAAAAGTTTGAAAACTAACTCAAGTCTGATTTTTGTTCACGTTATCTCTTCAGCTGCTGTAGCCGAATGGATGTGTGTTCGACTGCCGTGTTGATGGTCACTGGTTCAAAACCTGTGGCACGGACTTTATTTTTATACCCGAGCGCACTTGTGCACAAGGGTATTATAACTTTGTTCACATAACGGTTGTTTGTAACAGGCAAAACGAATCGAGATAGATATAGACAAATGTATACATAAATGATCAGAATGAAAAGAGAAATCGATAAAGCGGTGACTGTCTGTCCGTCCGTCCGTCCGTCTGTGCACAAGATAACTCGAGTAAGAATTGAGATATCTTAACGAAACTTGTTACGTGAACTTCTTTTGGGCGTAGGACGGATGGTATTGAAAATGGGCGAAATCGGACAATAACCACGCCTACCTCCCATATAACCGTAATTTTCAGAAATACGAAAACTGCGATATTTTAGTAACTACTGAAGATTATTCACTCAAAATTGATATTTACAATAATTTTTAGACGAAAAATAAGAATATTATACATTTTTGAAAAATGGGCGCAGCCACGCCCACTTATGGTTACATGTGTATATCTTGGCAACCTCTCCACCGATTTCTTCCAAACTTGGCACAGTTGTTGGTCCTGGTACAGCATACCAAATGGCTGAAATTTTTTAAAATCGGACAATAACTACGCCCACATCCCATATAACGGTAATTTCGAGAAATACAAAATCTTCGATAAATTAGTAAATATTAAAGCTAATTTATTCAAAATTGGTGGTTGCAACAATTATTTACCAAGAAATATGTTTATGATAAAATTTTGGAAAATGGGCGTGGCACCGCCCACTTGTGATCACATATATGTATCTCGCTAACTAAATCGGACTAGAATTACGGCCGCTTTTCATATAACGGTAAATTTCAAAAATGCTTGAAACTGCAATATTTCGAAATTTAAGGACGCTAATTTACTCAAAATTGATACACCTCGGCTTACCATCTAGCGGTAGGTTTCGGAAAGGTGAAAATCATATATTTAATACTTGCGCCGGGTATTTAATGTTCGGCTCCGCCCGAACTTAGACTTTCTTACTTGTTTATTTTTATGTTTATTTTTTTATTCTATATATACTCCCATAGTAAAAATTAATACATATTCTGTTCTGCTGAGCTACTGGTAATCGATACACCCTGAGTAGGGGTAAAAATTTGATTCCGCACCCACTTCTCTTTCTTTTGATATATGTTTCATGAAAATTAATGGGTATCAACTACCTTAAAACTACCACAAAAATCATAAAAATGTACATTCAATTTGTTTATGACAACTGCCGTTAAATTATCAACGGGGGTAGTTTTGTCTGATTTGAAACATTTTATATAACATGTTTAGTTAGACTATAAGCAACAATTGAAACGAGTTTGATAGAAACTTTTGAAATTTATCTGTCAGTGTTGCCGTTGCCCTAGCTTTTGAAGTATCCATAATAAATCGACCACCATATCCAAATGCATCTACAGAAAAGGACGGGTATTTTACACAGATAATGGAATAGAAGCGGGGGATGTGTGTTTATTCCATACTATGTGGAGTTACATATATGTAAGTGCAAATGCACAAAACAATTCATTCAGTGAAAGAAATGATAGTTAAGCGTAGATTTAGATTTAGATTTTAGCGTTTTTAGCTATTTATTTCAGAAAAATAAAACATTTATGGTGATTTCGTTTCTACCAAAAAATGTTGCCCTTGCACGGTGCAAAATGTGTTTGATGCTACACTCAACCATTTGAAAAGGCATGTTTTTTCCTTATTGTCCTTGTCCAGCTCAGGCATTCCATCATATTATCGTTTGAAGCAACCATCTGATTTTCAGAACAACCATCTCCCCTGATAAAGCTTCAAAGCGCAGAAAAGGTGCCTTTTTTGCCTTACACAAGTGTGACATTTTAAGAAACGAACACAAAATGTTTTCACCCTTTGCCCTTAATTTAGAATCGAACACGAAAAGAGAAAGGAGCAATCAAAAGGCGACATTTTTTGGTACAAACGAAATCACCATTAGATTATTGTTTGGATTTTCGTCGATTTTAAATTTGCTATCCCAAAATAATTTATAAAACACCACTCTGAGGTAAAATTGTCGAGTAACGGCAGCCGAACTAGAAACACAAAATTTATTATATCAATTGCATTACGAAAATTAAACGAATTTTTCTAAAAGCATTGGAAACTGGCGGAATACATTTTTATTCATATGAATCGTTGAATTCATAATTTTCCATTTAGATACACCATGGCAGCTCAGGGTCTAAATCGGCCAATAATAGATGTAGTTACGAGGTGGAATTCAAACTTCCAAATGCTTAAAAGCCTTCTAAAATTCAGAGAGTTCTGCGCTGAGCACATTGAAGATAAATTCAATCTAAACATCGCTGAGTGGAGAGATGTGGACGAATTGGTTGCAACATTGGATCCAATCTATGAGGCAACTATAAAACTGCAATCCAGTCAATTATTTTTGGGGGATTTTTATATTCTATGAATGCAACTTAAACTGAAAGTTCAAGCAAATACAGCGATAACAGTTGCATGTTTCGAACTTAACATAACTAACAATAAGTTGAGTGGGGTTTCGTCAAGACTTTCACGAACTTAGCTTCCGCGGAACCGTGGCATGAGTTCCATGAGAAGAGTTAGGTGTGGTGAGTTGAGGCGAGTTGCGTTTAGATGAGTTTAGGTAAGTAAAGGTGAGTTGAGGTGTGGTGAGTTGAGGTGAGGTAAGTTAGGGTGAGTTGAGATGAGTTGAGGTGAGGTGAGTTAAGGTGTGGTGAGTTGAGTTTAGGTGAAGTGAGGCGTTTTGAGTTTTTCGATCTGCAAAAAAAAAAATAAAACTCAAAAGTTAATTTTTATTTCTGAGAGAAAAAATTACGCTCAAGAAATGAGTTTTATTTTCGATCAAAATAATAAAACTCAAAAAATAATCATTATTTTTGATTAAGGAATTAAAACTCAAAAAATGATGATTATTTCTGATCAAAACTATAAAACTCATAATATAATGATTATTATTGATCAAAAAGAAAATAACTAACAAAATAATTATTACTTCAGAGCAAAAAAATAACGCTCGAAAAATGAGTTTTATTTTTGATCAAAAAAATATAACTCAATAAATGATTGTATTTTCTGAGCAATACAATAAAACGCAAAATGTGATTATTATGATTGATCGCAAGTATTAAAATCTCAAAATAATGATTAAAAGTTAATTTTTTTGATAAAACTCGTAATGATTACGGTCCCTGATATTTACGCGTTGCGCTGTGCATCGAAATCGTATTTTGTTCTTCAACAATTTTGAACATTTTGAAGAGTTCTTGCAGCAGCGCTAAACGCAAAACGCACAAACTGGATTACAAACTCAAAGCCGAAGCACTTGCAAGGAGATAGCATAAATTTGTTTTTCCCGCACTAATAAAAATATGTACAACTACATGAATTGAGAACACTTTACAGATTGTACAATGTAAAATCCGAAGTAGCGATGGAAAATAATGCTCAAATAGCGGCAAAAGGATTGCACTTTATGAATATGCCTGGACGCATGATGGTGTGGCGGACAAAATTCTAAGTTTGCTGGCGGTTTTCTGTAGCGCGTCTGCACAATGTGTGTGTATTTGTGTGCGCTATAAGCGCTTTTTGTGCACGAATTGCAGCAGAATGCATTTCGCTGCTGAATGATTTTTCAATTTTCCTCTTTACCGCCACTCTCGGCGTTGAGCGTTCCCAAAAAAAAAAAAATGCCTGAAGATATGCAGGAGCAGGAATTGTGTGCGTGTACTACGTTCCCAGCAAGCGAACCTTCACATATGAGTTGCGCAAAGCAGAACAAAAGATTCTTAAACACAAATTTGGTTCCAAAAAAATTTTCGGCAATTTTCTGGAATTTTCGGGATGCTTCGCGCTTAGTTTTCTGGTATCTTTTGCAAATTTTTTGGGGTTTATTTACATATGGGGATTTTTTGAGTTTTTGTGAGATTTTTCCGGAAATTCCTCGGGACTGTTGAAGATTTTTTTTGGGTTTCTTCATTTTGCAGTTTCAGGATTTTCTCAAAATATTTCAGAACTTTTTCGCTTTTTTTTGGGATTTTTCGAGTTGTTGTTTTCGTTATTTTCAGGAAATTTCGGGGTTTCTTTGGATTTGTCGAATTTTCGCTGGACTCTTCGATGTCTTTACGAGGCCTTTAGTATTTTCGGCAATTCCATCATTTAAACGCTAACATTACCTAAAATCCAATAAGCCAAAACTAACGGATTTTCTCGATTTAAAAAATATTGGCTTTAAAGCTTTGTAACGTAGCATATCCGCTACGATACAATAACACACAGCATCGTACATACATACAATATTCTACATACATACTGCACCGCACATACATACAATAGTGTACATACATACTCCACCGCACATATAAATACAGACATACATACAGCAACGTACATGCACACACCATTGTACATACACACTACACCAAGTGAAGCACTGCTAGCAGCACACCAGCAGCATGCCCGAATAACTCACCAACCACTTCGCTCACCACACTGCATAAATCGGGACGGCATACGACGAATTCTCAACAAGCATACAGCGCAACAGGTATAAAAGGCTCAACAAGTGCGCAGTCAGGTCAGTCTTGCTAGGTGAGTAGCTGACTTGATTGGTCGATGAGCCCGTGGTGCGCTTGCGCAACTAATGTCGTCGGCCAGCCAAGCCAAGCTCGGCGTGACCAGTCGGTCGAATCACATGGTGTGCCTGCGGGCGCATTAATATTTCACCGACTGGCCAAGCCAAAACCAAGTACGACTCAACCCGCCGGCAGACCAGGATTGCACGCCTTTTAGGCACCCTAATTGGTCGCCGGCTGGTTGAGCCTCCGACACTGCCGACCCGTTCCAGCCCCTACTTTTGTAGAGAGCGACTAGGGGAATGGCAGTGCCTGGAGTCAGTCTTGCTAGGTCGTTTCGCTCCACCGGTTGCCGAGGGCCAGTTGCTGTTAGAAGTCACCCGCTGCCGCATATCATCCGTCGTAGCGCTCAACCGTTGCTCGGCTGTTGCCGAGAGTCACCCGCTGTGCCGCCGCCGCTGCTCAACCGTTGCTCCGCTGTTGCCGAGAATCACCCGCCGTGCTGCTAGCGCTTCCACCGTTGCTCAACCGTTGCTCCGCTGTTGCCGAGAGTCACCCGCTGTGCCGCCGCCGCTGCTCAACCGTTGCTCCGCTGTTGCCGAGAATCACCCGCCGTGCTGCTAGCGCTCCCACCGCTGCTCAACCGTTGCTCCGCTGCTGCTAGCGCTCTCACCGTTACTCAAGCGTTGTCTCGCTGTTGCCGAGAGCCGCCCGCCGTGCCGCTAGCGATCTCACCGTTGCTGCGCTACTCCTGAGAATCAACCGCCGTGCTGCTAGTGCTCTCGCCATCATCCGCTCCGACCCGACCGCACGACCACAACGAACGTCACCTCTCTCTCGCTCTCCCTCTCTTTGGACATAAGGTTGCTAGCACTCTAGTCGTAGCGCCGTGTGTGTGTGTGTGTGTTCGAAGTAAATACACTAAAATAGTGTGTTTTATTTGGTGGGGGTTAGTGGGACCTTCGCCGGACTCTGGATCGGCTGAGTTCACCTCAGCCTTTGACAAAACCCACCTCATAGCTTTAATAATTTATTTTTGATATCTGGGCTGTGCATTAAATAAATCATTGAAATTTTGCTGCTGTATTTATTTTTATTTGTGTTGATACTTCGCATTCACTCTGAAGGTAGTATCTTCGTAACTTTTTAGCCGACTTCACAAAAAGGAGAGGGTCATCAATTCGTCGGAATATTTTTTTTTCCTTTTTTATGTAAATATGTTACCGCATAACTTTGGACCACGTTTACCGATTTCTATAATTCTTTTTTACAGGAAAGGTGTTACCTCACCCATACTAATTTGGTTTAAATCCGATCATTGGATCATGAAGAAATTTATTATTTATTTATTAATCTAGAAAATGAAACATTTCAAACAGACTATTTGGCAAAAAATAACGATAATAACGAGAATTTAAGGTGGGGTTGGGTTTTGCTAAAAAATTACTTGTAGCTTTTTCGTTTCCCTTTTCCCGCCTCAAAAGTTACTAAAATTATTTACTTATTAATATAAAATATATATTTCTTCACAAGATACCTTCAGCTTCCATAAAAAAAGTGAAATGGTTGACGAAGTCCTATTTTAAGCGGTTCGGCTGTGGGGGCACTGATGATCCCATCCGAACACTGAATATCTATGCCCTAATTCTGGGTACGATTTGCAGCCAAGAGGCCAAGTCGGCTGTAATAGAACAGCGCATTATCGATGCTTGGTCGCAGCGAGGAGTAACAATGGCTTTTTCACTACAAAGAGCAGTGGCGCAGAGGCTTCGAAATATTACCGCGATCCACCGGTCTCCGCTCTGAAGGTTGTTCGTAAGCACAGGCGTGTCAAACCCCTTCTACTGTCTATATTGGGTAAATTGGTAGTCCCGAAGGGTTCTGGAATCAAACGTTGGCTGCGGTATATTTAATAAGTAAGGGCATTTGCTGTTTGAAAGAACATAGTCCAGAGAGAGCCAGCTGAAGAGCGCAGAAGTGGGGTAAAGTTGTAAAGAGTCAACAGAGCCATTGAGAGGCTTGATGGTAATAACCTTATAGATGACGGGCCGAATGGCCGCTTGGCTAACTGAAAACATAAATATATATTTTTACAGCGTATCTGCCACGATTAGTAATGGAAATTGATTTAATCTAGATCTCGTATCAGTTTTATTTCCCAAATAGTTGATTTTGTCGGAGTATTCAAGTCTTTCTGAACTAAGACTTGATTTATATATGAATGGTAAAAAAGCAAATTTTAGCTTTTTTATACTAAAGACCTCTTTGGCACATCTGTTCGACACCACGTGGAAAGCTGCCTTTATAAAGACTGTACCGATACTGACGAATTTCCGCGTTGTAGTCTGATTAAGAGAACGTCTCAAACAAGGGACCAAAGCAAGGGCCAAAGGGCATCTCCATGAGGACAGCCTTGCATGGATCTAAGTCTTAGTAACAAGTACTCCTGAATGTGTATTCAGCTGTAACTATCCCTAAATAGAAAAAATCAGAGGTACGATTATACTCGTATGAATATGAATTTAAATATAAAAATTATTAAGTATAAATATATGCATGTATGCATATGAATATGAAAATTATATAAATTTGAGTATGATTATGAATAAGAATTTGAGTTTGAAAATTAATATGAGTGTGAATATATGTTTGATTGTGAATATCAAAATGAAAATGAGTATGAATATGACTATGAGTAGGTACTTATGAGTATAAATCTTAGTATGAATGGCTATAAATGTTATTAGTTGAGGATAAGTATAAGTATGAACATGACTATGAGTAAGTGTGAGTATAAATAAAAGTATCAGTGAATACAAATATGGATATGAAGATTGGTAGAATTATAAGTACATAAGTTGAATATGATTATGAGTAAATATAAGTATGAATTTGAGTAAAAATATGGATATGCATATTAGTATTAGTGTAAGTATGAATATGACTATAGGGATCCATTTGTATAAATTGAACTCGAATATGAATATGAGTATAAATGTGTGAATTAATATGAATATGAGTATGAATATAAAGATGAATTTAAATATGAACTTGAATGTACATATGCACATATGAAAGTCCATTAGGGTGGTCCAAGTTTTGTATGAGGGAAAAATGAAAACGAGCCCCGTTTAGTTGTTTGCCTTTGGTATTTGTAATAGCTGTACCAACTTAAAAATTTTCTACTGTAACCAATGCAGGGTGCTACTGAAAGCTATGACAACTGAAGCTTGTAATATTTTTTCAGCTAATTTTAATTTGAAATGTTCTTAGGTTGCTTAACCAATTGTTTGCCTAATATATCGAGCCCTAACCGGTAAAGAGATGTAATCGAAATTTTTTTTTTAATTTTAATTCTGATGCAGAAAGCAACTAGAAGCTCCAGAAACGTTTTTGCATCAAGAAGAAAATTTTGAAAAAAGGTCGCTTACATCTTTTTGGTGGTTATGGCTCGATATGTACAAAATACTTCTAGTTTAAAATATAAACAATTAATGACGATCCTCTAAATTTATAACTAAAAAATTTATACCTATAAAGTTTGGTGCCAGCACTTCTTTTGGAAAGAGGAAAACAATTGAACGGTGCCCGAGCCTAATCGGATTTTTTTGAACCACCCTAATGCACATAAGTATGAATGCTAAACCAAATGTTATTTTTTGTACGGTATTTTTTTTTCGAAACCCTACATGAACAATCCATATTAAGCTTATTCATTTCTCTGCAGAAATTTGTATATGTCCATAGATTTGTACATTTTTTGTTGTTGTTTGTGCACCATAAAATTGCAGTTGCATTCACGTGTTACAAATCCCCACGGCATTAAAGCAAAAGTAGTATTCTTCTTCTTCTTCTTATTTGGCGCTGTAACCGCCTAAGCGATTTTGGCCGAGTCCAAAACAGCACGCCAGTCATTTCTCTTCTGTGCTAACTGACGCCAATTGAAAATGCCAAGTGAAGCCAAGTCCTTCTCCACCTGGTATTTCCAACGCAGAGGAGGCCTTCCTCTTCCTCTGTTACCAGCATCGCGGCCCGCGTTGAATATTTTCAGAGCAGGAGCGTTTCTGTCCATCCGAACGACATGGCCAAGCCAGCGGAGCCGCTGAATTTTAAACGCTGCACTATGTCTATATCGTTGTAAAGCTCATACAGCTCATCGTTAAATCGTCTGCGATATTCGCCATCACCAACGCGTAAAGGTCCGTAAATCTTTCGCAGAATCTTTCTCTCGAAAACTCCAAGAGCCGCCTCATCAGATGCTTTCATTGTCCATGCTTCCGCGCCATACACCAGCACAGGCATGATGAGTGACTTATAGAGTGTGATCTTTGTACGACGAGAGAGGACTTTACTTCTCAATTGCCTACTCAGCCCAAAGTAGCACTTGTTGGCAAGAGTGATTCTCCGTTGGATTTCAAGGCTGACATTATTATTGGTGTTAATGCTGGTTCCCAAATAAACGAAGTCGTCTACTTTTTCAAACTTGTAACTGTCAACAGTGACGTGGGTGCCAAGACGCGTATGCTCTGACTGT
>NW_023458560.1:45930084-45930381 GCF_013731165.1 Rhagoletis pomonella
CCTTGCCCCGTCCATCGCATTTCTTGGATGGCGGTGATGTCAGCCTTTGTCTTCCCGAGGACATCAACCAGCAGGGCAGAGGCACCTTCCCCATTAAGGGTCCGGATATTCCAGGTGCATACCCTTAAATCATAGTCCTTTATAGGTTTGCCGTGGTCGTCATCAGAAAAAGGGGGTCTCATCCGAGGTTGTTTTTTATTTTTCATTGGGCGGGGTTTTAACGTGGCGGGACCCAAACCCAGCGCACGCGAAGTTTTACGCCTTCTCACTTTAGCTCGCTCCCAAACGGGTGTTTGG
>NW_023458560.1:45930481-45933070 GCF_013731165.1 Rhagoletis pomonella
TCAATGCTTCGAGAAGCAAACAAATTTACTAGGAAAGAAAGTTGCATCAATTTTTATTTTTTCCAATTTCAATTTTTTATTTTTTATAATTTTTTGTATTTCACATGGCACGCTTTGATTTAGAAGAAAAAATTCAGAACAGTTGTTGACACTTTCGATACCAGAAGCAACAACAAAATACACGCAAATGTTGTTTTTGCTCTACTGATACTACCTGTTTAAGGTGCCTTGGCTTGAAGTTATAAATTTATTGCATATGTATATTCAAAGCACATCATGATTTGATGCATATACAAATATCTTTTATTGGAGATCATTTAATTAAATTTGTTATGCAGTATTTTTAAGTCATTTAAGGCTTACAACATATGTATATAGCAACGAGGACGCAAGCAAAGCACAGGTGGGGCAAAAAGCCTTCAATGATTGGTAATCGATAGCGGCAGGGCTGGATTAAAGCATGCCCCCACCAGACAATCTCGAGAAAATTATTTAGTTGTTCAAAAAAGTTTTGTACTAAAATTTTTTGTTACAAGCTTAAATAATGACGCCGATTGAATTCTAGCATGTGCAACTTTGGCTCATAGCTTGGCTTGTGTAGACCAAGCAATGCAGCAATTGATCACCTAGAGAGTCATTTGAATCGATTACACTGGTTTACAGCAAAAATGTTCTATGGATGCCACTATCCAATTCCCATGTGGAATTCCTCGGTGATTTCGAAAATCGAGATCATCTTTTTTTTCTATGGATAACTTTTCGAGATATATGCAATTTACCGTTACTCAGCTTTAAAAAATAGTGATTTCACTTAATCGCGTATATCTTACGAACCAATTGAACAATCGTAATACGAGATACGGGAAATGAAAGCAAATGAAATTCTCCATAAACTGTATATATGTAGCGAATGAGAGAGAGTCAGAGCTCAGTTTATTAAAGACCTTGTAAGTTTTCTAGCGAAATGACATTACTTCCATTGAGAGGGAGAGCGGGCACGTACAATGTCATAAGTCACAGGGTTGCCACATATATATCACATTCGATTGGTTTTCATTTCTGACACCTCTTGTTTTCGATGCAAACACTCTACCTACTCAGGCGTACGTGGCGTATGCGTAACACTCTTTTCTGCTGATATTTCATACAAAAATTCCTTGCGCATTTTCAATTGACCAATCATTATTTTGTTATTTATATATCGATTTTCTTCATCGGTAGCTTAGTTTTTTCTAAAGGAACAGGCTTTAACACAAGTGCAAATTATTTACAAACAAACTGTTTTTTTGACGTTTTTCCCTGTTAAAGTTTGAATTTTTTGCATTTTTCCATCAAAAAAACAAAAAATCTGGAATGATTAATTAATTTCTCAGAAACTATCATGGCTATCGAAAAGTATTAATAAAAAAAAAAATCTAACTCGATTTTCGGAATCAGCGAGTGATTTTGCATACAAATTGGATAGTGGCGTCTGGAGAACAAAAGCAAAATTAAAATTTGTTATCCAGTGTTATTTCAGAAACTCGTCATGAGAAAATTATGAAAGCAATTTTTTGGGAGATTCAAGACATTTAAATTAATTATTATAATTAGTTAGTCTGTTCCAATACGAATCCGGTTTGCAGGATTTAGCCAGAACTTACAGGAAGTCGTTCCTATAGACAAAAAACCCGTAACTGGGAACAGTTCTGCATCTGTTTTCCTTTTACTCTCACTTGAGAGAGAGAGTAAAATTGTAGTTTGACAGTTCCACAGGTTTTAGCCCGAAGTTCAAACGAACAGACCAAGCACTGTTATGAAAACAAATAATTGATTTATAATCTCAATTGTTATTTTAAATTTAAATTCTTCACTCAACGGATTTCTGCGGTAAACAATAAAATTATTCGTTGTTTTTCTGCTTATTAGCAAATAAAATTATCGTTGAATTAAACGGGAGTCTTTATTTATTTAAAATTTTACATTTTCATGAAAAATATACTCAAATAAAAAAAAATAAAAGAAATAAACATATAAAAAGCCAAGTTTTTAAAAACCGTACGAAATGCCTGAAAAAACATCATCATAAACTTCAAACTTAGCGTACCTAATAATAAAACCCTATTATGTTTCAACTTAAAGTTCTTCATTAGCAGTTGAACCTCTTTTGGGTGGTATGCCACTCAAAAAAAAAAGAGCGATGCGTCGAAAATATCGATACATAAAAAATTTGCCACTTGACATATGACTTAAATAGTCCATGCATCGATGTATCAATTTTTACTTATTTTTAAAAAATAACATCTCTGGTATATCAAACCGCCATTGCAGTTTTCTAATTTGCCAAAAAGAGAAGTGAGTTTGACCAAAACAAAAATCTGAATGCTTCCGAAAAGTGTGGTTTACTTTAGGACATTTTACATGCAACTTTTAGTTGAAAGCAACAAACGCCAGTTGTCAACGGCCTTTCAAGTATGTAATTGCTTCCAATGAAGTTGGAGGCAGCCAACTTTTGAATGTACAATTAATCTTGTATTGCTAGACACCTGATAACCCAGGATAATTTTTAAGAACTTAAAAATTATCCTGGGTTATCAGGTGTCTAGCAAT
>NW_023458560.1:45933170-45945386 GCF_013731165.1 Rhagoletis pomonella
ATTTAAGGACCACCCCAAACAAGGCGCTTGAAGTGATAAGAAATATACCTGCTGTAAATCTGGTAAAAAAACACGTGGACGCCGCTTCGGCTCAGAGTAAAAAATATGGCTTTATGGAAGGAATGGCGGTTTGGGTAGTTGTGATCAAGAAATCGACTACTCTGTCCCTGAACGCACCTTCGGCAGGCTCTTCAAGACGAAAATCCCGTCAAGAAGAGAGTGGCGTAGGCAACGATAATATCGGACAGCCAGGCGGCCATCAAATCATTTAGTGCGATCAAAGATTGCACAAGAATGCCTGGTAGCCCTAAATGAGATTAGCACCGTCTTCAAGGTCACTTTCCCAACTTTAGCTAAGAGCAGAGCGGGCTTTTAAGGGAAAAACTCTTTTAGCGCGCTCACGGAACTATCCAGTGTAGGAATAAAAGCAATCCTACGCTTCGCAAGTGTTTCAAGATAGTTCCATGAAATATAGTCAATGAGGTTTCTGTGTTTCGCAGTGGCAGCACAATGGACCTGCAGGGTCTAAGCGAGTTGGTATTTTGGATTGACTGCCACATTAACCTAACCTAAATCATGGAAATATAAAAGAAGAAATGCATCAACTGTTTTTAATATAGTTATCGATTTTAAGTCGTATATTAGATTTATCCCAAACTCTATAATTTCTTATTTACTTCAAATCTAACCTAACTTATGTATACCTCTTTCTTTTTCTCTCTTCTATAGTCGATGCCATACGTTGTCACCAATGTAATTCCCATCTGCAGGAGGATTGTAATGCGTTACGTTTAATCACACCCCGTGCGCCGCTTGACGATCAATTCCTTGAAGAGTGTTCAGAACCAGATATGTTTTGCCGCAAAACAGTTACAAACATCGAAGTGAGTGGTGAGAATCGCATCATACGCAGTTGTGGCAAGCTGGATAGCTATGTGGGTGAGAAAAAAGACAATTGCTTTGATGCTGACAATGAGGGCTACAAACAGACCATCTGTACCTGTTATGAGGATGGCTGTAATGCGGCACCACCACGTCTGGCCACTGGCGACCACGTGACCATGTTGAGTGCGACTGGGTTGTGTGTATTGGTGGCACGTCTGTTGCGGATTAGTGCTTAGATAGCGTTAATGTATGTGGCAAATACATGTGGATGTAAGGCATACTAAATATACTTTGTAGGATAATGAAAATTGGAAATGCTTTGCACTAAAAAGCGTACGATGAGAAATGTTTAAAGTCTATTTCGATACTTTTTTTTGTTTGGTATAAGTCTTCATTAAAGCAAATGTAACTTAATGTGCAAACTTTTGGACTCGATTTATAAATTATCGACTTAATAAAATTAAATGCATACATATTCTAGTATAAGTAAGTTTGAATGTACACGATGTTATTTTGAATACTTTTTCATGATTTCTTTTGTAAAAAATGTAATAAACAATTTACATATATTAAAAATATAAATACATTATATTAAAATGCGTTTCAATGGGCTTAATGAATAAATGTGCTTTACTAAGCGATGGAAATATAAACAAAAAAAAAACTCGATCAAAATCGATATATTTATCGATGCAAACTTATGAAATAATTGACAAAACATGTATGTACATGCAAATAGCAGTCGGAAAAATTATTACCTCATATATCGATAGTTATCGAAGGATACTGTTATAGTAACTCTTGTAAACAATTCTATAGTTACCTTCATCGATAGTCATAAATTTGAATACTGACTATTTGATCGACAAATGTACATACATATATCGATAAATAGAAAGTGTTAATACATATGTATATATAGGTTTATTTTACAATTAAGTGAAAAAACAAAGATATGCAGACACAAATACTTGCTATTTAGCGATGCAGCTATCGATAGTATAGGTGAAAATGTATTTATCTAATAAGTCTACTAATAGCTTAATCATTATACCGACATACAGTTATCGATAGATACAACTGATAGTATCTTCAGGGAACCACTCTACGGACTACTTTATCGATAAATATAGTCCAAATTTCATCGATAAATATGTATATCGATTACTTGATCGAACAATATACCTGTATCGGTAAGTAAATATCCAGGTATTTGGGTAACGCTTAGTATATAAATACTTATTTTTAAATGGTAAAAATATGTATGTAGCAAAATAAACACTTAAATTGTTATATATATATATATATATTTTTGTCGCAAAAATTATTGCTATCGATAAATTTATCGTTATCTAATGGCATTTATCGTTGCAGTCACCGAAATATACAGCAATAATAACTTTATCGAATAACTCTGCAGAGAAATTTATCGATAGATACAGTTATAACATCGTCGATGATATAAAACATACATACGTACAAAGATAGCATGGACGAGCATTAATATATCGAAATATTTCTGAATTACGAAAACGCAAACGCCAGTGGCCTTGAAAATTATAGCTAAAAAAATTTATAGTTAAACTATGTATGTGTATCATTCGCACTTAGACACATAATTCAAACTTTACCTTTCAAGAGTATTTTTTTTATAATTCACCTACAAATATTATATATTTATTCTTAATTGATACAGTTATTCGCTTTTTAAGTAAGTACATACTTCACTACTCGCCCACTCGCCCAAGCACAACTTCGACCTTTTGTCTTATGTCTTGTCTTTTCTTTTTCACTACTTACATTTAATGGCTTTTTAATGTTCTTCGTTCCAAGTGTAAAGTGCTATGTTTTTTTATTACCGTTGTTGTTGTTTGAGAGTGCATTTAATTTACAATGCAACTATTTTATTGTTTAAATGAATATCAACGAGTTTTAAGTGGAAAATTGTTTACTTCAAGTTGTGCAAATAAATTTTATAAGTAAGTGATGGATGGAAAATTAATTCTCGACTTGGTATCGATAGGAGAAAAAGTAATCTAAAGAGATAAAATTTTTCTTCTGAGAAGGCCTTCATATGCCCCTGCTATTTACCACCACCGGATACCACGTTGAATATCTTCAGGGTATCACAGTATCTTTTTCTCGAAGACTATTGTAGTCTGGATGTAACTACACAACAGTGCAGTGGTATAAATAGTCATTATTAAAAGTTATGTATATGGTTTAGTCAAGTAAGACTAGGCAGTGTTCAGAGCGAAACTTTTGCCTATGGCTACTTTGAATGCAATTGCCGACCTATTTCCTAAACATAGAACTTTACGTAATGTATACCACGTCAGCCTGCTAGGTACGTTTAATTTTGACTTGGAGGTACATATGTTTATTGAACAAAGAGCAATCAGCTGTTTGTTTCTGGTCCTCTTTTACAGCTGATATTCCATCAGGAATGGAAGGAATGGAATGGAAAATTGAATTATAAGCTGCGAAACTATTACACGAAAGTCTTATTATAACTGCATGCTTGCCACTATTCGGGCAGTCGTCTTTAGTCTATTTAGCAGATCTAACGCTTTCGCCGTGTTATAGTCAGGTCACAGTTCCCTAGATATTTTTCAAGCCAATCCAAGGACTTTTCCAGCAGGGCATCCCGGTGTTACCGCTTCAAATTTGTCAAAACAACCTTGCGCCTTCGCCAATTCATCAGCTCTATCATCGGCTTCGACGCGCCTATGACCGACAACGGTGTCAAAAAAGATAATCATTGACGGAGCCACCAACCGTAGAATATATTTTTAACTTGATTTTGTGGTCGACGCTAGTCCTCAAAAAAAAAACCGGAGCTTCGGCTAGTAAGATACTTATATCCTTTTCCAGACGAAGGATCAGCGTGGCATCGGAGTATCCGTACACTGTAGTCCATCTTTAGAAGAGAGGTCACATTGTTTACCTAAGCCTAATGACCCACTGAATAAATTCAATTTACCAGCACGAGTTTCATACCGAAGGTGGCATTAGCAAGTACTATTCATTCTTTGCCTTCAACCATGCCCAAGGCAAATTCTTCCTTAGTGATGGCATTGCTTATTATGAAAACCACATTTTCCAGAGTCGTTTCATAAATTTTTTCGCTTGATGGGCCGGGTTGCTGCGAAGGCAAAGGGTGGTGCTGAAAACGTCCCCCTTAGAATGTGAAGCTTACCTAGTTTTTCTAGACATTTAAGCATTAAAGAGGTCTGAAAACTTTTGGGATCTATGTAGTCATTCTTACCAGTCTTACAGATGACGGCGATATCATTTAGTCTCCATGATTGTGGAATATAAGCAAGTGATATGTACGCAGTGAAATTCTTTTTCGAGGTCGCGAACCGGAGCTCAATGCCGTTTTTGAGTAAAGTAGGTAAGAAACAATCCGGAAAAGGCTATTTGAAGTTGTTGAGGGGATGTGCAAGCATAGACGGATTTGTAAAAGAGTATGCAGTAATACAGAAAGGGTCTCAATCTTTGTCTCCTTAACGAACTATCAGACCTCCTTTTTTAGCACTTTTACCAGCCTAGCCAGTTGACTCAAGGTTTAAATATATCTGCAGTATTCAGTAAAGGAAGCTCTTTCCGAAGCACGAACTAGCTTCTTGGACTATCTTTGTGTGCAACGATAGCCTATCTAAATATTATTTTTTGGGGCCTGGTTATAAAATTCGCTCAGCTTCTGAAGCTCCTTATCACTAGGCAACAGAAGTACGGGTCAGAGGTGGCACAAAAGGCAGTCGTTATTTAACCACCGCCTAGTCTGTAGAGTACATATCCCAGTTGGCAGGAAACTAAACCACATTTCGTTCGTTCACTAAACTTTGCGGCATAAAATGAATTTCACACTTCCCTCACCAGCCTTGCAAGTTTATACAGTATGTATGTATGTAAGTACTAATTTTCCATTGTTTTCATTATTTAATCCATTGTGGGCAAATAAATAAACTTGTTTAATAACTGCCATGTAAAAATTTAATTAGAAGCAAAAGTTTTAATCCGAAAACATAATAAAAAAACACAAAAAAAAATAAAAATAAAACTGTTCAGCTGTTTGCAAGCAAATGCCGCAGATGTGAATGTAAGCTGCAAGTGCGGCGCTAAAAGGATGTTGCACTTAAACCGAACCAGTCAGTCAGGCTAACTATCCAGCAGTAACGCAGGCGGCTTGAAACTATTGGCGTCCAAAAGTTAAATAAGAAAGTTTTAAACAAAAATGTTTGCCTTCTCGACATGCGCTAATCCAGCGCTCAGCTCAATATCTGCGTTACTGCTTTGCTCTCACTGGCTGCGGCAAGTGAATCAGCAGTGCAACTTATAATTAGTCCGCAGTGACTTTTAATAGATTCATCAGGGAGTACATACATTTATGTTATGTAGTTGGCGTTTTTAGTATTTCGCGCTCGGCTGAATTGGAAATTTTGAGCTCAAAAGTTTAGCGCTTTTCCAAACGGAAGTAAATAATTTACTATGTATTGAAAGAAATAGAAGGGATATCGAATTGAGTTTGATTCACATAAAGACATGCGTTTTTCTCAGCGATCGCAGCTTTAAGACTACCCAGCAGCTACCCGACTTTACTAAATTATTTCTATGTTTTCCGCAGTTGTTTTTTTTTTTCAATGAAATCTTTAATCCTTCTGGTTTGATTATCCAACACCTTTCTCATACGCTCGTTCCCCTATGCCATTGGGAATGAAGGCCAGTTGTTCGAATACCGAGTACCTTAGACAGCTGACTCGCAGCTCAATGGTTGGTGAATATTTATGCTACTGTCTTAGGTCTCTTCCCGCAGTTAGCAATCCACCAACAGCTTATATATTGTATGTGAGATTTATCGTGTGTAACTGTCGTTAAAAGGACCTAATCTCACGGCGCCTAGAAGCTCAGCGGCTCAATTCAAATGCCTCGATCAGCGTCCTGAAATGTAACCGCATCAGTACCAATTGGCAGTGAGGGATGAAAACACTAACCACCTTGGTAGGGCTCGAGGTCCATCTAAAGCTCTGCCGTACTATGGGTTCGGCACCTTGTTGCAATGCAACTCAACATTCGTTCTATCCGCAATTGGGTGTAATCCACAGCCACCACGATAGTCCCCTAAGGGCTGCACCAAGAACATACCGGAGTAATGCTCACCCGCCAGACTTGCTCAACCTGCTCGACTCACCCGACTTACACCATCTTGCCAGACTTGGACATTTTCGGTTTTATCAACCAGCAATATTTGCTCACACTTTCTATTCCTTATTTCCTGTGTTGTTCCCACTCCAGAACAACTTCTCCCAACATACTTCCTGTGCTGTCTCCCCCACCGGAGACAGCTTCATCCTGATTCTCCCTCACCGGATACAACTTCACCATCTCATTCATTCTCTTCGTTTCGCTCATCTCACTCATCTTGCTGGTGAGCCCACTCCAGTCCTGTACTGTGAACTGACCTTAGACAGCTACACCAGGCCGGAGTGATTGCTCGACCAGCTCGACTTTCTCACTCACTCGAGTTGCTCAACTCGAACACATCCATTCTTGCAAATCTCACGTGTCTTAATCGTCTTACGCACGTGGCACATCCAGTTTGTCTTTCCGCCTTGCTCGGCTCGCTTAGTTTAGCTCTGGCGGGCAACAGATTATATATGAACCCATATAAATTTAAACAAAAAGTTAATCACATTTTGAATTTTCAAACTTGGATTTTAGTTCTGAAATTATCCACCATGACATCCGCCATTTTGAATTTCGGAAACTGATTCTAGTTTTGTAATCCAAGCCGCTGACAACCTTTGGATATCAAGTTTTTTAAATATCTAAAAATTTATTTGAAATTCATCCTCTATACATATTTTGAATTTTGAAAAACTGTTTTCAGATTCGTAACCAGCAACTGCAAAATCACAATCAGCGACCCAAAGAACCTTTGGACAAAAAGTTTTATAAAAATTAGAAATTTTTTAAAAATCGAAATCTGCTATTCTAAATTTTTGAAAAGTGATTTAAATTTTATAGTCAAAAACAACCTTTCGATATCAAGTTTCCTAAGAACCTGACAATTTTTTTAAAATCCATCCATCTTATTTGGTTTTTGGAAATTGATTTCCGTTTTGTAATCAACGCCTCAAAGAACCTTCGGGTAATAAGTTTCATACAAATCTGTAAAGTTTTAAAAAATCCCTACACCATATTGAATCCGCCATTTTGAATTTTCGAAAACAGATTTCAATTCTGTAATCAGCGACTGAAATAGCCCTTGAATATCATTCCATAAAAGTCTGAAAATTAAAAAAAAAAATGCGTCTACTTTTCTTCAACGGTAAACAGTAATAGTAAACAAAATTGTATGTTGCTCTTACCAGAAATCGAACCTGAGTCCTATCGAATGGTAGTTTACATCTCTAACTAGCCGGCTACAGCGGCGGCGGCTACATTCTTTCAATGCGCACACTTAATAACAACCCAAGTGCTATGAATCATCATGACAATAGAAAAGCTGCTAGCATTGCAAATTCCATGACCATACCTATGTATGTATGCGTGTATGTACATTAGGGTGCATCAGTCCCCCCCATACAAAAGAAAATCAGTACTGTTTCTCAATCGGAATTATAACATTTATTAGGTACATATATTATAAGACAGCAGTCAAATTTTTCGAAAAAAAATTATGGTTTACGTGAGCTGGACCAATTTGAAAATACCTAAAAAGTCGGTGTTCTTTATTAATTAAAATTAGTTTATTAAAATATTTTTTTTCAAAAAGCTACTTCAGATGATAGAAAAAATCAAGTTAACAAAGTTTAAAAATTTTATCAACGAAATCAAAATAATGAGATTTTTTGGAGGTATTTTCAAATTGGTCCAGCACATGTTAATCTAAATATTTTTCCGGAATATTTTGGCGGAGCTCTTAAAATATCGGTAATAAACTTTACAGTTAATTCCACTCCAAAAACCATAACTTTTTTCTCGATGAACCCTAATGTACTTACATATTTATTCAATATACGACGCAACGACGACAATTGGCTGCTATTGTTGGCTAGGCCATCACTTTCTCTAGTACAAATATATGTATGTATGTATGTATGTATAGTATGTATAGTAACAGTGTATTAAGAATTTATGAGTGCAAATTATTTTATTACTCCCACACGCATGCGCATACTTGAGCGCACACCCACACACAATAAACTAAAAAGGAGTATGTAAAATAAATAAAAAAAAAAAACATATCAGAGATTTTCATTGCGACAATCGCATACGCAAGTTGCCACTCAGACACATTCACAGCGTCATCCATATCCGGCGTCGTCGACGTCTGTAGCCTACTCATCATTGGCCCTTTTTTATATTACTCGTATTTTATCTATGTATTTTATTATATTTTTTATTTATTTTTTTTTATTTTTAGGGGGAACATATTGCAATTATTGGCTTTACTTGCCGACACAGCCAAGAACAGCAATAGAAATTATTGCGCAAATACTAAAATGTGGAGTTTATGAAACAAATATTGCTAGTGAATTAGTAGATGGTCGCAGGAAATCGCTTGGCAAAGGGTAGCAGTGTTGCCACATTCTGACTTTGACGTTTAACTAATTTTGTTTGAAATCCACCGGTGTATGGGACGTTTAATGACTTTTGGGAATAGTTCCGTGTCCCCTACATTAGTATTACATTTACCAATTTTTTCTTGAAAAATAAACATACATACATACGTACATATGGGTCAATCCATGCCAAATCGACCAATGCTTGGTATGTACCCTTTTCTGATTTGGATGAATTTCGGTCAGAACTTTTATTTTATCATATAACGAAGTTCTGGCAGAGAAAAAAAATTAAAATTTGTTTTTCAAAAGTTAGTCAAAACTGTAAATTTCAGTTTACGGGTTTTTTTTGTAAATTTTTTTTTTGAAAAATGGTTCTGATCTCCTTTTAAATGTGATATTTAGGTTCAACAATTTTATTGAGTTTGAGACCGTTTTTAATAAAAATTTTTTTGAAAAAAAACACTATTTACAGTGGTCTACAATAATTTTTCAACTAAAACCGGCCTCAAGCTGAATAAAATTGTTTTAAAAAATATATGTATATGTATATAAAAAATTCGAAGAATATAAACGTTTATAGATATTAAAAGATCCTGAAATCAGGAAGGTGTTTTTTAAATTATGAATTTTTGTCCTTTGAAAAAAAATTGGTTTTTCCAAACTCTAAATAAAGTTATGTTAAAAAATTTATTTTTAATTTAGAGTTTGCAATAAAATTTTTCTAAAATTTATATCTTAAAAAACCTTTTGGAAATGTCAGGATCTTTTAAGGTTTTGTAAAAAAAAAATAAAAATGCAAAACAATTTTTGCTTTACGATTATTGTAATTTCGAAATTTTGTTAATTATTTTATTTTTCGAAGTTTTTTATATATTTCTTCTTTATAGCCCTAAATATTACCGTTAAAACCAGATCAGAACAATTTTTGTAACTACATATAATAGTTCTTGAGGCATTAAAAAAATAAACTTGCAAAATACCGGAAATTGTCAAAGTTTTGCCTTTGTGATATTTTAAGTATCCTAATTCTTATAGCCCCAAATTATTACCTTTCCAAAAATAAACTTGCACAATCTGGAAAACTTTTAACTTTCGAATATTTTTTTTTCTTTTGGCGAACTTCGTTTTATGATAAAAAAAAAACAGTTCTAACCCAAATTCCATTCCAACTGATCGATTTTACATGGATTGATGCATATGTACATATATGCCAGAAATGTTAGTTAATTGTGAATAAATTTGCTAAGAAATTTCTATAATAACTACGCAAAAACTTGCCAATGGTTTTTAATGCATATGGCAACATTGCAACAAACGCATATCAATTTCACGTGTGTTTGCTGTTTAACACTTGGCTGCTGCCAAAGTGTCTGCAGTAAATTGCCCAACTCGATGCGACTTATCAAAATTCGTAATATGCGCTAGTGAAGTGCTCTGTTCCCAGTGAAGTAATTCGTCGAAAAGCAAGTGATTGCAAACTCTTCTGGTTTCTCATTAAAATCCTTCCTTTTTAGTCTGAATTGTCACAGCGATTCCTGCAATATTTGGGCCGGATGCGTATCGCAGGGTGGTTGTAACCTGCAGATCCTGCAACTATTTATAATTTCGGCCTGGCGTTGTTGTATGATTGCATCAGCTCCTAGGCAAGTTGGCTGTCGGTGTGAATTGCGATGAAAGCGGAGACTTAGCGCTATTTTCACAGTGTACTACTACAGTGTACAATTTACTATAAAATTTTAAATTAATTTCCAATTGCAAATTTACTCTCCACTGTGTAAACGACCATTAGCGTTTGATCGCAGGAAGGAATCAAAATGTCTATCTATATAGATTTGTAGATTGCAAACTGCCTTCTTTCTGGAATTTATTCTATAAAGTAGGGACTAAAGGCATTTTTACTTTTTAGCGCCCGCTCCATAACCCAGCAGGCAGTGCATTGTAAGACACAAATATTCGTAAGCTCTCAACACTTGCGAAAATCTCGTATTTTTTCCGCATTCCTCCAACAATGCAAAACACACGCGGCGAGTATGTATGTATGTGAATGTAGTATGCGTAACTAAATGTATTTGCAGAGATTTTGTTGTTTGTTATGGTAGACTCTACATTAAACAAATAAAAATAAATTTAACAAGGCTACTTTGAGTGTATAGGAGGACGCAAACCAGGACATACGACACGCCCGGCAAAGAGGACATTCACAGCTTCAGTGGCGTCACGTGACCTCGTTGTGAGAGTTCAAACGATTTGTCCTGTGCAGAAAGTTTTGGGCGGGCCAAGACGGCAAGGACAATGCTGTATGCGTGTTTGCATGAATCTAGATCATATATGTACATATGTATGTATGTAAGTTTACAGCTAAATATACTTTTATTCATTTGTATTTACAAATGCCAGCCAATATGTCCGCCAGTGTGCATGTGTGTGTGTGTGTGTGTGTGTGCCAGCCTGTGTGAAAGTGAAGTTTAGTAAGCCAATGCTTTCTTATTTCGCTGTGTTGTATTTGCCACGTTACGTTCTGGTCTGTGTGCGTTCTCTTGCGTTGCGTTAAGGCGCCAAGTTGACGCCATTTTTATAGCACTTTCATTCGAGTAGCAGTGGGGCAGCAGCAGCAGACGCCAGATACGTACATACATATACATATATGTAGCTACAGCAACAGTAGCAGTAAGCGCACAAACACATTCGTGAAATTACATAGAGTAAATTTACAGTAACGATCGGCTTTATTGTCGCTGCGGTTCTTTCCTCTATGCCACCCTCGCTGCGCTGCCAGTCAACCACCACCACCACACAACTTCAGTGCAAACCTAATCACTAGCTTACAAACAGTTAACCGCCAGCAGACAGCAGCTAGTTGTCATTGTGCACTAAAGCCAATAAAATATATTCGATGAATGTACTTGTACGAGTATTTGACATTACACTCTGCCACAAAACGCACTTGTAAGCGTTGGTACTACTACAGCTACATACAACACACCAGCCACAGCCGCATCCACTGACACTGAGACAGACAAATGAGTGCGTGGTTGGCAGCTCGAAGGCGACGAACAAATGTTTGAACAATTGGACTTGTTGGCGCCGCAACATTTGAGAACAGGAAAAGTGGTAGCAAAAAATTTGATTGGTATGTGTGTGTATAAATATACCTTTCCTGCAGGAAATGTACCAAAAAAAATTTTTTTTTGTTTTTTTAGTTTCTTATTTATTTACTTTATTTTATTACATTTGATATTTGTTTACATATTCTGCTGTAAGTGGTCCCATATTCGAGCTCCATATAAAATTTCGATATTTCTTTTATTTGTCCTCAATTCGAAAAAGTATTTGTGAAGTGCAGAAAGAAAGCGTATTCAAAGTAAAATTTTGCATGAGGATATCTAAATAGAAACTTGGTTAAAGAAAACAATTATTATTGTTTGCATTACTCCTGCATTACTTTTCAATTGGTTTCAAGTTAGTTTTTTGCAGCCAACTACAAGTTATATATTCTATAGAATTCCTACAAAAAGCTAACTAAAAGTTGGTTATTTTTTACCAATTTATAATTTTTTTCTGCAAAGTATCTATGTATGCATATGTGTGTGCATACGCAAGCATTGAAAATTTTGCTGTACCTGACTTTGTTCGTAGGCAGCCTGCGAAAATTCGATTTTGTAAGAAAAAATTCGGTAAACACAAGATGCGCTCCATGCTCAAAAGCAATAAAAAAAATTTTAAAAGACAATTTCAATAAAACTAAGATTAATTCCGG
>NW_023458560.1:45945786-45947286 GCF_013731165.1 Rhagoletis pomonella
CACTAATACCGTGACAAAATGAGACTGTGTTGGTGTGCCCAGCTATGATTTACAGTAACGATCGGCTTTATTGTCGCTGCGGTTCTTTCCTCTTTGCCACCCTCGATGCCAGTCAACCAACACCACACAACTTCAGTGCAAACCTAATCACTAGCTTACAAACAGTAAACCGCCAGCAGACAGCAGCTAGTTGTAATTGTGCACTAAAGCCAATAAAATATATTCGATGAATGTACTTGTGCGAGTATTTGACATTACACGCTGCCACAAACGCAATTGTAAGCGTTGGTACTACCACAGCTACATACAACACGCCAGTCACAGCCACAGCCACAGCCACATCCACTGACACTGAGACAGACAAATGAGTGCGTGGTTGGCAGCTCGAAGGCGACGAACAAATGTTTAAACAATTGGACTTGTTGGCGCCGCAACATTTCCGAACAGGAAAAGTGGTAGCAAAAAATTTGATTGGTATGTGTGTGTATAAATATACCCTTCCTGCAGGAAATGTACCAAAATAAAAGTTAACTGGAAGTTGATTAGGAAGGAACTAAAGGTCACTATTATCTGTATATATTTTCTTTGGGATAAGCTAATTAGGTATATTTCTATGAAGAAGGTTGCGAAATAGTCAAGGGTGGTTACCTCTGCATTAGATGTCAACTAACTTGTAACTAACTACTTTTGGACAAAAAATATCAATAAGAAAAACCAAAAATTTAGTTTTTTTGTTTTTTTACTTTCTTATTTATTTACTTTATTTTATTACATTTGATATTTGTTTACATATTCTGCTGTAAGTGGTCCCATATTCGAGCTCCATATAAAATTTCGATCTTCCTTTTATTTGTCCTCAATTCGAAAAAGTATTTGTGAAGTGCAGAAAGGAAAATTTTTATGAGGATATCTAAATAGAAACTTGGTCAAAGAAAACAATTATTATTGTTTGCATTACTCCTGCACTACTTTTCAATTGGTTTCAAGTTAGTTTTTTGCAGCCAACTACAAGTTATATATTCTATAGAATTCCCACAAAAAGCTAACTAAAAGTTGGTTATTTTTTACCAATTTATAATTTTTTTCTGCAAAGTATCTTTGTATGCATATGTGTGTGCATACGCAAGTATTGAAATTTTTGCTGTACCTGACTTTGTTCGTAGGCAGCCTGCGAAAATACGATTTTGTAAGAAAAAATTCGGTAAACACAAGATGCGCTCCATGCTTAAAAGCAATAAAAAAAATGTTAAAAGACAATTTCAATAAAACTAAAATTAATTCCGGGATTTTTTTTTCAGATTTATTTCTATTTTCTTTAATCCACCCTTGGGTGCTCAAAGAGACAAGCCAATTTTTCAAATTATGAAAAAAAAATATGTCGGCCGATCAAAATCGAAACTCAGAGTTTAGATTTGGGGGGGGGGGGGGGGGGGGGCGTTTTTTTTTCGTATATTTTTTTTCGGGATCTTTTGGGATTCCTTAAGGATTTTCGGCATTTTT